>NW_019154087.1:51137739-51316231 GCF_002288905.1 Enhydra lutris kenyoni | reverse complement strand
AGGAATATCTTTGTCCCTATCTTACTGAACTATTTGCTTATCTCAAATATCATTGCACTTAAAAGCTTACAAGACAATATGTACAGTCTCTCCCTAGAGTATTAGCTCTTTAGAATGAGAACTCTCTGCCTCTGTTTCTGTCTCTGTAACTGGGCCTCTCTCTCTCTTCCTCCCTCCCTTTCAACTTACTATCCACAGGGACTTGAAACAGTCATAAAACATAACGAGTTTGTAGAGTAAATAAGTGAATTATTAGATGAAAAGGAATATCTTTGTCCCTATCTTACTGAACTATTTGCTTATCTCAAATATCATTGCACTTAAAAGCTTACAAGACAATATGTACAGTCTCTCCCTAGAGTATTAGCTCTTTAGAATGAGAACTCTCTGCCTCTGTTTCTGTCTCTGTAACTGGGCCTCTCTCTCTCTTCCTCCCTCCCTTTCAACTTACTATCCACAGGGACTTGAAACAGTCATAAAACATAACGAGTTTGTAGAGTAAATAAGTGAATTATTAGATGAAAATGGGTGATTTGTTAGCAAGGTAGTAAGCAGAGTCCTATGATGTATACAATAATAAAAAGACAAAGTCCCTTGCTCTTCGGGAACACATTATTTTAGAGATTAGTAAGGAATATATATTAATAACTATTATAAAATATGGAAAGTAGTACGTTCCAAATGATAAGCTTAAAAAGAGAGACTACTTACTCTTTTCCTAAAAGATAAATGTAGAGGAGAGGAGAAGCAATTTTAGAATGAGATAATATTTGAGTTGAGCTTTGAGTGCTACACACACTTTGATAATAAATAAATAGGGGTGGGTTTTTCTAGCATACCCCTACTCATTCCCATCCTCCCCCAAATGAAGGGGTATGTGCCAGAATAGTGGTACTCTGATGGGTAAATGAATTACTGAACTTGTAAATAAGCAAAGTGGACAGGAATTCAAGCTGGGTTCATTTGTGGATCCCATTAAATTTTATGATAAGAAATTGGAACACTTTTAGGTAGACAGTTAAAATAGCTTTATGTGTCATTCTGACAAACATTTCAGTTTGTTTGAAGAATAAATTAAATGACATGGTAAAAAAAAAAAACCATACAATTTCACACTAATCAATAACCTAGCATTCTATAATAAACATTTTGTCACTTGAAATTCATCTTATCACTTGTATCTGACAGATAGGGGCTATCCCAGGTATTTCTACCCCCACAGACTTTCTGGGGACATTTCTTCAGTTAAATTGTATAGGTGCCAAGGGATTCTACCCCAGTAAGGTGTTTTGTTTTGTTTTGTTTTAAATTTCATATGCATTTTTATGCCAAAGATTTTAACATCAAAACACCACCCAGCTTTGTTTGAGACTTAAAAAGTCTAAACAATTAAGAAGCAGAAAGATATTTGTATTCTTCATGCCCTAATCCTGCCACTACCTTTTCACTAACTGGATGAATTCAACCAGCTTCTTAAACAACATTGCCATCTCCCTGACCTAAATATAATTCCTTTCAGCATGTTAGCTACATGTCTTAGATGAACCTGTAGTGATTAAAATTTAATGTGTATTGTCATTTTATTCATGTCTTCTTTCTCTTTAATCAGTCTGCTACATTTTGACGTTGAGTAGGTGAATAAGAAGCAGTTTTATTAATATTTCCTAGTTCATCAAGCATTCTGAGTGCAAAATGTATCCCAGCCTGCAAATCTAAGAAGAAATTAAGACAAACTGCTGGAAATGGTGGGGGTGGGGGTTGTGGAAAGAGTTGGTGGGAGAAGGGAAGAATTTTTAGCTCCAGTTCTTCTAGATTCAAGAAAGTTGGAACTTGTATTTCCAGAAAGATTGAAATATAATAATAACAATAACCAACATTTATTAGTCTGTATATCCCTGAAATTGGGTCAGTTCTTTAAATTGATTGTCTTTTTAATGTTCTCAGTATTTCTGCTACGTGGGTACTATTTTATAGACTAGCAACCAAGACTTTATGATTGCAGGGTGACTTTTCCCAAGAATGACTATGTTCTATATTTATATCTCTCTATCAATGATTAAATCAAGACCCCCAAGACCTTGTGGAAACCATGTTAACATTTGAATGATAACTACTTATATGTCTTGCCTGTCTGTGCTTGACTTTGAACCAAACTGTGAAAGGCTACAAAATACCTTGTCTGAAAGGGGATGATTTTTCAACAAACATCATGCAGCCTACAAAATAGTTGCCAATACAATGACAGTTGCAAATTATGCCTTAACCCACTATGTGGCCACTCTGTAAAAGGAACTCCAAATGTTATCAATTTGGAAATAAGATCAGTGCTTCCATGCTATCTGTTGAATTACATATGAAAACTTTAATGCAAAACTATATGTGATATTAAAACACAAGCCAGAGGCACAGTAAGAGGATGAATGGCAGACAAAAAGAGGCCCCTTCAATCTCTAACATAACCACAGCAGCTTGAAAGGAACTGAAAGTCTGCAACTTCCAATATATTTTGCAACTGGAAATTGGTATCTCTTCTTTTGAGCATTCACTTTCCTGAGCTCTGTTTCCCCACAAAGCACACTGGCATTTATATCAATTATTTGTAGCACAGGTAGGAGCTACAGCATCTCTGAAGATGATACCATATGACGGGCTTCTGGATTACAAGCACTATCCAAGATTTGGGTGTTAAGAAAAGTAAGAGATAGTACAGATAAGAATTATTAAAATAAGACAAGTCTAACATTGGTTTCTGTTTTGTGATCCAAAGAAGATTCTTTATTAAGTTCAATGAAGCAAGTGCAGGATAGTTGTAGGATGGAGATCTAGGTTGATAAAAACAAAGATACCTTTGTTACTTACCAGTTACCTATCTGAAAACAAACGCCAGATGTGTAGGTGAAAGTCCTTTAAGTTGGGCTGTAACTCAATGAGGCCAGGATTTTTTCTTTATAAAGACATTTGTGCCTCCAATAGCATACTGCTATTTTTTATCTGGCAAATGCAGAGGTGCTAAGAATTACAATTATACTCTGAAAAAGAAATAGGTATAAATCAGAAGTAGTTCAAGAAAAGAGTCCAATTCACACTCTAAGCAGTCTCTCACGTTACTTTTATTTCTATTTTAAGCTCATTGTTCCTTCAAAGAGACACCATCATTCACATAGATTAGCTCTCTGATGAACCTGCAGTGTCACCAAGTTCAATATTACCAACTGTTAGAAGAGCTCCTTGTGTGAAGTTTATTACTCAATGAAATATTTACATATTCAATTAACTGTGTGATGGGTTTAATTAAACTGTGCAGAACAACTAGAGTACCTTATTTTGTACCTTTTCAGGAATACTGATGGAAGTTATTAAAATATATCATACCCCAGAAATGTCCCACAAAGACTTCACATATATTCAAACTAAGATGGTCTCAATAATGTGATTTGTTGATACCATACATAGATGTACTTAGACCACTTCATAATCACCAATATTTTAGTTAAGCGGTTATATAGTTCCCCTTAATACCTTTCTGTCCTGGATAAATTTAATTTTTCCTTCTGTCAAAGAAAAATGTCTCACTAAATTAAGTTCATTTATGAAAAATGAGCAAAGCAAGAATATAATTTAATTATATTTTTCAATTTTTAACCCGTGCATTGGCTTTACTGTCTTCTAATAGATGTTATCACTTTAATAGAAAAGTGTACTCCAATATACTCAATTTTATCTTATGTTTAAAAAAAAAGAAGTCTCTAAATGTACAAGCCTGTTGATATCCTAAGCCTCTGATGGATATCTAAAAGGAGCTTTCATATTCTAAATCACTGATGAGTGATTATACTTCATCTTGTGTATTTTTTTGAACATTCATCCTTCCAGTGAAAAGAAACAAAGAAAAGATAACCAGTGACCAACAATGGATGACAGAGGATTTGGACATTACAAAGCCTGAAATCTGTCTTGCTGACACAATTTTGAAACTCTGTCCTTCAATCACTTTTTTAGATAGTAGGAATACAGTCATTCTGAAACTAATATTCTTTTTTTTTTATTATTCATTTATTTGTCAGAAAGAGAGAGAGAGAAAGCACACAAGCAGGCAGAGAGGCAGGCAGAGGCAGAGAGAGAGGCAGGCTCCCCGCTGAGCAAGGAGCCCGATGCGGGACTCGATCCCAGGACCCTGGGACCATGACCTGAGCCGAAGGCAGTGGCTTAACCCACTGAGCCACCCAGGCGTCCCTGAAACTAATATTCTGTGAAAACCCAGGCAAAACATCTATAAAGTTTTCATTTACTAGAGCCAAAGCCTTTTGGCAGATTATTTTTATTGATACCTCTATATATGGCCTTATGATTAAATTCTGAGGTCCATGCCTCAGGATTTTGTTATACAGGAATTACGAGGAATATCTTGTAGTACTTCCAGTAGCTTAACATGTGAGAATGGTTCAAGATATATTTGGGCTACAAAGCTGTAAATTCCTAAGCTTTTGAGTGCAGTGTCTTTCATCATTGAAGTCTAATGCGTAGGTTCTTGATAAATAGTTTATCATATTGTTGTGTTGTTGTTGTTGTCATTATTATATACAGTAACAACCATTAAGCACCTATTATGGGCCAAGCACTAAAGAACTTTCTGTGTGTTTGTCTTATTTTAACCCAGGACCTCTCTAATCCTAACAATAGATTGCAAAATTGATATTATTACCCCACTTTACTAATGTTGAAACGAGAACCCTAAGAAAATAGATAAGTTGCCCAAGTCACACAGTCTTTTTTCCAATGCACCTTATTGAGTTGACATAATTTCCACATTAGAAATGCACCATGTAGATGGGAAAAAAGAGATTCATTTTGTTATTCTGTGTATGTGTGTATATGTATACATATAAAGATGTGTATACATATATATGTAAAGAAATGTTTTAAATAACCACCAATAAGCCCGTAAAGCCATCCTTTGGTGAATCAAAACCATTTACTCTGTACTAGGCATGAATCTAGTTAATGTCCAAGTAGCAAAGCAGTCTAAATCATGTCCTATTGCTCTAGCAGAACTAATGCAAACCATGGGGATAAACAGTAATATACTTAAGTGAAGACAAGATATGGTATTAATTGATTTTAGTGTTGACACTTTTCTAGAATCTATAGATAAGGGTTGAAGAGAAGAGGTGATAAGTCTTAGTAAATTAATCCCAGTTCCTTTGAAATCTAGCACTACTGGGTTTTAGTGGTATACTCCACTTTTTTAGTATAAAATGGTTTCCACCTTGTCTCCCAATCTGGTGAGAACCATGTCACTCCCCTGAAAAGCCACACACAATAACTTCCCACATTTGTTTTCACACATGCACCCTCTAATTGATGATCTGTCAGCAACATCGAACTTACTCTGACAAGATCTGTGAGTTTTAGAAGAAGAGTCAGAGATTTGTTTATTTTTCTAAGGAGACCAGCTTCAACTCTGCTGATAATGTGTTTTCCTTTGAAAATGAACAGACAGGCTGCTGGAATCATCCTAAAATCCATGGCAACTGACAGCTCTCCAGTTTGCTATGTCCACAATGCCCACATTCCAGCAGGTTTAACTTAATGCATATCTTAGGCAAGTAACAAACAATTGCAGAAACACAGCAGAGATGAGGATGGAAGGCTATAGGAAAAGGACTTCACAAAAAAAAGAAAATCCTACCTACTGAATGAAGATTTTGAGGCAATATTATATTGACAATAAAATATGTAGAGAAGAAAACTTTGTGAGATATGACTGTGGCAGGTCTAAGAGTTACACAGAAGATAAATAAACAAGATAATAATTTCTTTGAAAAACACCATTCAGAAAATCATATTTTAAGGTTTCTGTCAAAAGAAGAAAGGGACAATATTGCAGGACTCATCTTGTGGCCAATCAAAAGGGCCTCAGAATCCTTCTAAACATTTTATTTCTAAAAACCAGGAAACCACCATGAACTATCATTAATACTCTGGAGTATTCACTGCCACATTTTTCTCTTTCTACCTGGTTTGCTCATGGCCAAAGTAAAACTACACTCTTTGTGCTCCCATTCTCCACCTAACTAAAATTTATTTGTGCGCATACAACCGTGAGACCCAAGCCACCAACATTCAATAGCAAGTATGTAAAAGGTCAGATGTCAAATTATCTTTGTCCTGAGACACAACTTCATCAGTTCTAACTACAGGTGCTACCATTTTCTACTATTCAACATTGTAGGACTCTCTGCTGCTCATGTGATAAATAAAACATTTTAAAAATATTTTATTTATTCATTATTTGAGAGAGTGAGAGAGAGACAGAGAGAGAGAGAGAGGAAGGAACAGAGAGAGAGGGACAAGCAGACTCTGTACTGAGCACAGAGCCTGTTGTGGGGCTTGATCCCACAACCCTGAGATCATGACTTGATCTGAAATCAAGAGTTGGACACTTAACCAACTGAACCACCCAGGCACACCACAACATTTTTATATAGTCTCAGTGATATCAAAATGAATATCCAAGGAGGTCTTGAAGGGCAGAATAAATCATACAGTGATATTGTGAAATCTGAGGTAGGGTGTGGACATGTTTCCAAAGTGGAGGAGTGACACTACCAACCTCTGCTATAGCTTGGTAATGGTAGGAATTTATATGGACTATATAATTTATGTCAACTTGTGCATTTCTAGGCAACACTTGTAGGGGTCCCTGCTTTGCCACTGACTACTGATTCCCATAATCTTTCAACTTCATCCTTTCTCCACCCCCTTGCCTCATCTGACCAACTGTTATAGTTGAGTTGCTTTGAACTGAGTAATAATCCTTTTTGCACTGGAGTTTCTTCTTTGAAAAATGAGATATTTGAGCTCAATATTCTGTTATGTTCTGTTCAGACCTGACGTTCTGTATAAAACAGAATTAACAAAATATAGTTTCTCTATATCAGTGCGATCATTCCAGGCACTTCTACACAGACAAGACCTGACAGTGCCTAAGTTGAGTGATTAGTAAATATGTGCTTCTTGGCCAAAAACCTTAATCCAATATTCTAAGTAACAAGGTCACAGCTGGATGACTTATTCAGTCCATCTAACCTGAAAAAGGTAATTATTTTTTAAACACAGATAAATTCTTGTGTTGTTTGTTTTTTTTTTTTAATTGAGGACTTTAGAAAGGAAGCAATTTTTCAGGAAGAGTAGAAGTAGTTAGACCACTGCACATGAAATTATTTTGTAGATCAAAAAAAAATTAATTTTGTAAAGTTCATCTAGCTCAACCTGACAAACTCTATATTCCTTGTTCTTCTAAATAATTATTTTACGCATATATAACTACTGGGAGCCAAAATGAGTAAATCCCAGAAAGAATGAAGTGAGAACTGTAAGTTACAATTTTAAGAGAAAACAACAAATATCAATTATTAAAAATAGGGCTTTTTTTTCCCCCTTTCCACAACTTTTCCCTTTTTTGTAGGCATGAGGAAAAGGGGGAAATGGTGATATTTGAGGTAAAACCCCTCTAAACCCAACCATGAACTCAAAATATAGCTATTTGTGGAACTGCTGGATTAGAGTCCTAGAATCCCTTTACAGATTTCTGTTGAAGTAGAAAAAAGCACTACTTTGCATTTTGGCTGAAGGAAAATGGAGGAATTTTGCATACAATTATTAGAAAGAGAGCTAAAAATAAAAGACTTCAGAATCTGCCTCCACACCTACATCAGGAATGTTTTCTAAGTCCCAATAAAGTGAAGAATTTGAGGTAAAGGGATCTGTTACCCATGGAATTCTATGGAGGCTGAAAGGAAATAGTTAACATTTCAGAACATTTGAAAGAACTTTATCTTTGGAAGCATTTCAACCACAACAAACACTGGGAGAGAGAGCCCTTTTGCCACCAAAAGATGGACATGGCAATTGTCAATTGGACAGTTCCGTGGTCCACCAGTGGAGGCTTGCAGGCAGAGGCCTGGAATGGGGGACTAATTGAATATAATAAGCAACAGACCCAAGAAAACTAATAGATTTGGGGTGGGGTGAATTATAATGGGCTCCATTGAGGGAATTGGTAAGGACTTAATTAAGGGAAATTTGTGTCACTTTAAAACTTCATCTAAACTGCTACTATTCTGGAGCCCCTGGGTGGCACAGTCGTTAAGCGTCGACCTTTAACTTAGGTCATAATCCCAGGTCCTGGGATCAAGCCCCACATTGGACTCCCTGCTCATTGGGAAGCCTGCTTCTCCCACTCCTCCTGCTTGTGTTCCTGCTCTAACTGTCTTTCTTTATGACAGATACATAAACAAAATATTTTAAAACAATAAAAAATAAAAATAAATAAACTGCTACTATTCTGGAAAAAATTAAAAATCCTTTTAACATCTAAAAATCTTTAATTCATTTTTGCACTCCACATATTGATCTCATTTACACTTGTTATTGTTTTCAAACCCATCATACTTTATCCCAAACAAGCTAGACGTTAATAAATCCTCTAATAAAGATTTTCTAAATACCAACTTGATTTAAAATGAAGATCAATACAGAAAATACCACCCCCAGCACCTGTGTTTTGAAAGTAGTTCACAGAGATTGATTTAATATCACAACTGTGGAAAGCAAGATTGTTCTGCCCCCATGTCCCATCTAGTTTGTGGGCAAGATAAGGCACAGAGGAATTATGTGATTAGCCCAAAGTCACATAGCCAGTCGGTGTCGGGGCTAAGATGGCCTGTGTTGAGCCCACAGGGCTGTACTCTCTGCAGTTCTCATTATTTACTGCTGTTTTCATCCCCTGGCTAGCCGTCCTAAATAGCTCCGCTGATCTACACCAAAATGGCTAAGGTCTTGGTCAACAAGCAGCCAGCTCTGCTATAGATATTGCTCTGTGAACCTGTTCTCTTTAACACTCCAGGGAGAAAGAGGAAGTTTTCATTATTATTGATTTGCTCCTTTGCAGGATTTTGTGTTGTCAAGTGAAGAGAAAGGCAAGACCAGGAGTAAGGACTCAATCATTTTAATCCAGCTCTGTCTGTGGCTTTGGGAAAGGGCCTTCATCTTACAAAACTTCAGATGTAAAATGAAACTCAGAATGCCCATTTTTAGCAGTGTTTGAAAGACATCCAGGTATTTGGTAACTAAATTGCAAAGGATTTATCAAGGTTATAGGATTTCCAATTATCAGATTTTATTATTAGTATTCTGATGCTTTAATACCATATTGACAAGAAAACAATGATTTTAATTCTTCAAAGAAGTTCTAGTTATTGAAGCAACAATTGCCTATAGATTCACTTAATCCCACTCCTCTTTTTTTCTTAAGAAATGAAGCATTTTGGGGCGCCTGGGTGGCTCAGTGGGTTAAAGCCTCTGCCTTCAGCTCGGGTCATGATCTCAGGGTCCTGGGATCGAGCCCCGCATCAGGCTCTCTGCTCCGCGGGGAGCCTGCTTCCTCCTCTCTCTCTGCCTGCCTCTCTGCCTACTTGTGATTTCTCTCTGTCAAATAAATAAAATCTTTAAAAAAAAAAAAGAAGAAATGAAGCATTTCTTCAAGACACATAAAGGCATTTGCTTCAGTTTGTGAGTTTTACCGCTAATATGCCAAAAAATAAAAATGTAAAACAGCCCTCAGAAGTAGACAAAGCCTTATTACTAAAAAGAAAGAGGTTTTAGTTTGGGGATTTTTATTTTCACATACAAGTCAAAGTGGTTTTCAGCTTTCAAAATCAGAAGTGCTAATAAAAGATGTACAATCCTTGCTTTTACGGCTGTGACAGCACTCTAACAAAACACCCCTCGGTGCTTGCTGAGGTGAAAATTCTTCTCTTCAAATCTCTAAACATGGTTTTAGATCTTTCTGATTATTTGCAGATGTGGTTTTGTGTTCATTTATTTTTTATAATTCATAAAAAATGTATAAAAACACAAAACCCCTACGTTCAATTCTTACCTCTAAATGGACTCCTTTACAGCCTGCTTAGTCTGTGAAAATCTGTTCCCTCCGCCAGGCCCATGCCGTGAATATTCATAAAGCTGCAGTTCACCAGACCAACACGAAGTGGACCCTAAGCCGGATTCTACTGCAAAATACACCTTGATTCCCTAGCAGCCTGAATGTCAGAGAAAAAAAAAAATTATGAGCATTTTCAGATGCAGTGACAGGACAGCGAGAAGAGAGAACCTCAGATGGTAGAAGAATTTTGGAAGGATAAGTGGAACAGAAGAGTGAAATCTACTCCTGAAGTTTAGTTCAGACTCCCCTTCCACCAAGAACACAAGTGTTTGTGCCTTTCTTACTCCCTCAATGCTAGTCCCCTATTTCTTTCTTTATCTGTACTTTTCATGAATAAGATAATAGAAGTCAAGTAAAGAAGGTGAAGGAAAAGGTTTATTTTATTGCTTTTTTTGAAGAAGAAAGAAGTCCTACTGTCCCTACCCCCTCGTCCCAATGTCTATTTGCCCAGCTGTAATATCCATGATTTGCTCACTCCAGTGAGTAAATTTATAGCTACAGCGAATGTATTTTCCTTCTTGTGCTTTTGTGGAGCAACTGTTATCAAATGAGCACAGGGCCATCAACAAGACAGATAAGTGCTTTACATTTCCCAATTACATGTGAGTAGGCAGAAAACAGAGGGCCAGCACACTGGATGACAATCCCACAGGACCATTTAGAGTCAGGTCACATTGCAGAGGGCTCTGGAGTCATTTGTAATTGGACTTGCTACCAGGAAGCCATAATGGCTTTTCATGTTCTATCAGATATTTCAGGACAGATTGTAAAGGAAGTGATGCCTTTTAGTGGCATATTTCTACCTGACAGTCTAATCTAAAAGTTGAATACAGTAAGGACTCAGATAGTTGTTTAATCCAATCAGTAAAACTCTTCTCCTACCCAAACTTCCAACATTCATTGATTTCTCCATCCTACCCCTAACCAACCTCAATGTGTAAACAGAGTTTCAATTTTTAGGATCAAGCTCCTCAGAATTGGCCATCTTCCTTATTCTGACCTATGCCAAATCATTATTTACAGCACCAACTGGAACCAAATTACATCCAAAGTAATAAAGATCAAACTAGGAAAGAGGATCTAAAACCCATCATGTAATTTTATATGTATGTGTTCATATATGTGCATATCTGTATATACCATATATAATATAACATGTTAACATTGTGTATATTCACTCTGTGTGTGTGTGTGTGTGTGTGTGTGTGTGTGTGTGTATCTCAGTCACATCTACCTATCCTTCCCATAGCCATATCCTTTCTTCAGCAGGGAAGAAAGCAGCACCAATTCTAATGCTTCACATTTATACACAAACTAGATGTCCTTTGCTTCACTTCCTTGATCTTTGCATTGAAAGAGTTTCAATTCATTATCTCGTTTTCATCGGTCATGTTAATAATACATAACCAAATGGATGTTTGATCTATTTCATTCTCTTATGTCCATTCCAGGGATACTATTTTCCTTCTGCTTTGTAAAAGGCTGGTTTTTCTTCTCAACTGTTTTTCTGCTCAAGAGAGATTGCAGATTTGTATTGAAGGTCAAGGCCTACCAAATCATTGAATAGAACTGGGGAAGGGTGTATATGAAAATGCTGGAGTTGTGTTTTGTTTTTGTTTTTGTTTTAATACAAAGGAGGTTTGAGTTTGGGGAAGTGCCCAGAACCCAATAAAACTTCCACTTTTTTCAGAAAAGAAAGTGTATGATATTAACAGCTAATATTTCAGCTTCTCTTTCCAGTCATGAAAATGGCAAAAAGACTTTGCTTTTATAAGAGAGGACTTCAGGGCGCCTGGGTGGCTCAGTGGGTTAAGCCTCTGCCTTCGGCTCAGGTCATGATCTCAGGGTCCTGTGATCGAACCCCGCATCGGGCTCTTTGCTCAGCAGGGAGCCTGCTTCCCCCCTCTCTTTCTCTGCCTGCCTCTCTGCCTACTTGTGATCTCTCTCTCTCTGTCTAATAAATAAATAAAATCTTAAAAAAAAAAAAAAGGAGCACTTCAACACTCATGCGTGATGATGATTTCCTATGGACCAAGCAGGCATATTCCTTGTAGCATCATTTAATGTAAAGGGAACCAGCATGGCAGGTTGAAGATGGTCCAGATTTCACTCTAATTAGTGTACAGCTGAATACACTCAAGCAGTGCAAGATGGTGGTTAGGGGATCCATACATAAACAGCATTCCAGAAAATCATTGAGATTGTATCTTCTATTTGGATAAGACTTAGACAATGGGTGGTTTAATGTAAACTGAATTTGTGAGGTTCCATACTGTCATGCGAGTCAGAAGCTGGTCTCCATAGGGGGTTCTTAAATCACTCTTGCAGAGTAATCAAAACTCGTTGACAATATTTATAGTTGAGATCATTTGATTTGATTGTGAAAATAAGAAGAGCTGAGGAACACAAATCATAAACTAAAGGTTTATGGTTCCTGTAAAGTTTTTCTAATTTTTATCCACCAACTTCATATATCAAAACCTCACCTCAGGTACCAGAAACATCTGCCCTTCTGACACAAGCAGCTCTGAAGCTCAGAGGTAAATCTTCAACTTGGCAATTTTTTTTCCCCCAAAATTGGCTAAGGGCATGAGTTTTGAAATAAGATATGGTTTAAATACTAACTTTTTCGTTTCTAAGCTGTGTGACTTTAGTCATTTCTTTAACTTGCCTAAAAAGAACAAACCAAAATATGTGGCATAATAAATACTTGATAAATAAAAGCTCTTATAACTATTTTTTTCTTATAACACTATGTTAATGGCTATGTTTTAAATACCTCAGTCCAGCTATAACTGCAACACTAAGAAAATAGAAATGAGAACACTGAGAAACTTTTTTTCTTTTAAGAGAGCTAGAGAGACACACACATAGAGGGAGGGACAGAGGAAGAGAATTTTAAGCAGGCTCCGCACCCAGCACAGAGAGCAATGCTGTGCTCCATCTCATGAACCTGAGAACAAGACCTGAGCCAAAATCAAGAATTAGAAACTTAACTGACTGAAACCACCCAGGCGCTGTGAACACTGAGACTTTAAGATATAGCTAAATACTGTATAATCTTAAGGGGTAGTAAGTGCACAATGCAGCTTATCAGGACTTCTTTGTTCCATTTTATGAGAAGGAATAATAAACTTACCATAATAGAAAATACCTTTTTGCTGATCGTCTTTTTTTTTCATCTTACTACCCTCTACTGAACGCTCTGTAAGTGCTAATATACACTATCTTCTATAATTTTCACAATAAGCTGATCAAGCAGACTTTTTTTTTCACTTTACGTATGACAAAATTGACACTTAAAGAAGTTAGCAGACTTGTTTAGGAACAAGCAATTATTAAGAAAGAATAAAGATTGCAAACCAATTGTTTCTCAATCCAAGGACCAAAAATCTTAACTATATGATATACTTTCTCTTGTGGCATGTTGCATATCATGAAAGAGTAGAAAGTAACTTAGGGAAGATGACTTTAGATCTTTCTTGCTTAAAGCATGATGCTTCTACCTTTTTTTTTCTTTTTTTCATTTTCAAGTTGTTTTCCTATCAATGATCCATGATTTATTCAAACAATGTTATAGGAAATACATGTATTAAGAGAAAAAAAATAGATAGATATAGATAGATCTATATATAGATATAGATGATATAGATAGGTGTGATATAAATATAAATGATATATCTATATATGATATAGATATAGATGATATACAGTATTCTTTTCCCCAGCACAGTTGTCTTTTCTTTCAGTAACTAAACAGTGCTAACCAGCTGTCTATTCCTAACAGTGTTCTAAAACGCTGGCATCTTGTGGTCACCACAAGCTACAACAGCCCAAAGAGGAAGCGTTAAATCTAAGGTCTCTTGTTTTTGTTTGTGTTTTCTCCTCGTCTGGCTAAGTCACAATGGGAAACCAAACGGAGGGGCTATTCAGTTTCATTACGTCAAGACTGATGATACTGAACAGCTCATGGCTTTTCTTGAGTTCTAACTTGTATTTACCTGAGGAAGGGTAACATGGCAGGGAAAAAACACCCATTCCCCTTTTGCCAGTTTTCCCTACAATGTCAAGCATGAAGCCAACAATTCTAATTAGGTTCTTTGTCACTTGGATACCTGTAATTTTTCTTTATAGGTAACAGAAATGCTATGCTTTCAGAATCAGGTAGCTTTCTGTTCTGTCAGAGATAAGTAATCTATACTCCCTCATCGATTTGCCCAACCAATTAATCCATTGATCTTTTTCCAGCTATAAAAACAACAGCAACAAAAAAGTATGTATATCCAATGGAAAATTATGATAGAAATTAGAAGTCAGCTATGAATAAAAATCATTAATAAAAAATGGTACCTACTGATATTTGCATTTTCTCAATTTTTTTCACATTTTTTTCCAGCAGAATATTTCCCAGTATGTTGCTGAACCATAACAAAATCCATGAAAATGATATAAGAAACTCCTTACTAGAGATGAAATAAGAGAGTTTTTATTTTGTGTACATTTGGCTTCTAGTTCAAAAGTTTATGGTTTTCTTTTCACATTCAGTTGACACACCACTATATCCCAAGCTGAAAGATCTGTACTACCACCAGTTGTGAACTGCAAAGGCCAAGATATTTGGAACTTTTACTGGATGTATAACTTAGGAAAGCAAAAATAGAGCAGGACAAGAAAATGAATGGAACTGTAAAGCAGATTTGAATCTATCTTGCAGGAAAAAGGAATTAACTAAAAAAAATTAGAAGATTCTAATAGTTAAAAATTTAGCCTGGGCAATGGTGACTGACCAAGTTGGTTAGGCGAATGAATGTGTTGCTTCATTTCTGACTGACTAGCAATTACATATATTCTACAGCTTTGTTTAAGGAAGATAGGGGTGCACGAAGAGTTCTAAAAAGGCTTTATTCAAATTTCAGTCTGAGTCATGTAAATTATAAGACAAAGATCCACATTATAAGAGAAAAATGTGTCTCCTATTCTAGGAAGCTTTACCATCTTAATGAACCTTAACTACTAAGTATTGCACTAAGCAGTCTAAAATATTTTAAACTGAAATAACCCTGGAGGCATGTATGTCAATTCTATAGTTATTATTCATCTTGTGTAGGAAAACCTACATTACATGAAACATCAAAAGCTAGACAGAATTTTAATTGTCTAATCACAGAAGCCTTCTACTGAGTTATTATCTCAAAATTATAAGATATTAGGAAATAACTGGCTTTCATAGAATGAAATACCCACCCATCAGAAGGTGACCACAGCTGAGAAATAGTTCACGCCTGATTTAAAGCCATGCCAAAGGAATTGACAAGAAAATCTAATAGAAATGCTATACAGGTAGCATCTTCAGATACTGGCAATTAATTATATTTGTGGGCAGAAAGGTGGGCTCATGGAGGAATGAAGAATGACTCTCAGATTTCCCGTTTATGTAACTGGGTAGATGGGATAACATTTTCTGAATTTGGTTGCACAAATAAAAACAGACTAGGAACAAAGCATAATAATTCATTTTGGAACATGTCGCATTTAGCTACCTGTATAATGAGTGTGAAGATGCCAAACAGGCAACTGTATCTATCCATCAGGAACTCAGAAGGAAAGACTGAACTTAAGACATGGACTTGAAGTCATTCACATATGAGCAATATTTCAGTCATAGACCTAGATAAAATTGATCATGGAGAATACACAGAGTTAGAAGAAAATAGCCTAAGTCAAAACACCACCACCAACAAAAACCTGAAGAACAGCAACATTTTTAAAAAGAGAATTAAGGGAAACTAAAGAGAAAGCGAGCCAAAGAAGAAAACAGGGAAGTAATAGTGAGGGGGAAAATAACCACACAAAGCAGTAATTCAGAAGTCAAAGAGAGGGAAAAAAATCTGCAAAATAATTTAGTCATTGTCTTAATCTGCCAAGGCTGCTATAATGAAATACCACAGACCAGGAGGCTTACACAAAAACAACAACAAAAATTTTTTTCACAGTTCTGAAGGGGTCTAGATGTCCAAGATCAAGGTGTTGACAGGTTTAATTTCTCGGAGGTCTCCCTCCTGGGCTTGCCAATAGCTGCCTCCTCACTGTGTGCTCACGTGGTATTTTCCCTGTGCATGCACATCCCTGATCCATATTCCTCTTCTTCTAAGCAGACTAGTTACATTGGATTAAGGCCCCATTTCTTACGACCTCATTTAACCTTAGTTATCTCCTAATTACTTATAAAGGCCCTGTCACCAAATAGTCATATTGGGTGTTAGGGCTTCAACATATTAATTTTTGGTGTGGACTGAATTTTAATTCAGTCCCTAAGAGTTGTTAAAACTTTGCTGAATGCTATGCTGAAATTTTGTGTCTCACCAGAATTCATATGTTAAAACCTAATCCCCAAAATGATTATATATGGACATGTGGCATTTGGTCATGAGGCAGAGTCCTCGTGAATGCTATCAGTGCCCTTATAAAAGAAGCCCCAGAAAGTACTTTTGCTTCCTCTACCATGTAAGATAACAGGAAAAAAACAAGCTGCTAGTGAACAGAAAGCTGGCTCTCACTAGATATCAAATCTGCCAACACTTTCATGTTGGACTTCCCAGTTTCTAGAACTGTGAGAAATAAATTTCTATTGTTTTTAAGCCACTCAAACTATGGTATTTTATTATAGCAGCCCAAATATGCTAAGACATTAACTATTCACTGTTCATAAATTAAAATCTAAATTCTTTAGCATGACATGAAGAGCCTTTACAAAATGGCCCAAATTACCAGTGTCATCTCCCGTCTTTCCCTAGTTATATCTCATTCTTTAATTCCACTGAACAAATTTGTTTTCACGTGATTATGCCTTGTGTTTTTATGCCTGTGTACCTTTTAGGGTCACCTTCATTCTACATGAGAAAATCATATTCCTCTTTAAAAACCTCCCTCAAATATCACTCTTTTTCAAAAGACTTCCCTTATCCTTCCTAGCAAGAAACACTTTCTTCCTCTATGCAACCACAGGATTTTGTTTCTATAATACAAAGCACTTATTAAATTCTACTATAATTACCGCTGCTAGAATGTGAGCTCATCTAAGACAACCTATGTCTTACCAATTTTTATAAATTTGTTCTCTAATATTGTTTCCAGATACACACCAGATGTTTATCAAATATAAGACAGTAAATAAATGAATGAATAAAAAGAATAAGTAAATTAATGAGCTACTTTCTATAATGAGTTATTTCTCTAATATAGATATTATTAAATAGAAAGATACTCTCCCGATTTTCATATAATATGAGATTAATGTTCAACTTCTTTAGGTAGTCACAATTTATCAAATATCCACAGTGCAAAAACAAAAGAAAAATTTAAAAGAAACACTATGGTAGAGGGTGTAGAAAAATTCAGAAATGATAAACAAAACACAACATGATTTGAAATTTAGCAAATTTATACATTAAAGGAGAAGTAAATAAAATTGCATGCTGGGAAAAGGCACAGAACCAAATTACATTCTTTTAAAACTCTGCTTGTTATATGTTTAGCTATTCCTGTTCTATTATCCTGACAATGAGCGTTGAATTTTATATATTTTAGAGACAAAGGATTTGCCTGGGTGGGTGATACATTATCATTCTTCTCCAGGTATTTAGTATAGCAGTCCAATAACAGTCCATCTTTACCCCATTTCACAGGAACCAACCTCTGTCTCCCTGCTCTGAAAAAGATATAAAGCTTCAAATATCTACATAACACTCTATTATTTAGCTATGGAATTATTTAGCCTTCTAGGAATGGGCAATATTAATTTTTTTATATTGCTGAGGCAATAACTAAACAAAATTAACAGTAAAGGAGATATCTTAGGTAGAGGTCCAGGAAGCTTGTCTCAGTCAGTTTCTGGTTGGGACTCAGGGAACTCCATTTTCCTAGTTCCCAGGTGCCTACCTGTCAGCAAATATTCTTGAAGATACGCTAACTCTCTCTGGACACATGGGCAAAATTACTTTTAATAACACCTGATTTCCAATCCAGTTCATTAGCTCTTATATTACTGCCTCAAAACAACTGAGACAAGCCTTAAAATCGTTAGTCATTTTCTCCAGTAATCCTCTCTGCTGCCTTGATTATTTTAATGCCAGAGCCCTGACGCTCAGCCTATGGAATTTGTTAAAAACATCCTACTAAAGAACATCAGGACTTTGTTCACTGTTATTTTTAACAGTCTCATTCAAGTCAATCTCAACTGCAAGCAAAATGCTACATATCTGTGTCTTGTTTTTCCTAAAGATCAGCAGAATTGTCCACAGTGACTTCTCTCATAGTTGCTCAAGTGTCTTCTGTTTGAAACAGTCCTACCATATTGCATCCAAACTCCACGTGGCCTCGAAGGCACTACATACTCTGCTCTTGACTACCTTTTCTACTACCACTCCACCCAATTTTTGCCTCCCTTACTCAGCTCTAGGTTCACTAAAGCAGTTCTTCTAAGATGCCATGCTTATTCCTACTTAGAGCTTTTGTACTTGCTATCACTACTGCCTAGAACTCTTTATCCCTCAAGCTTTGCAACATGCATTCTTTCATTTCATCCAAGTTGTTAATTAACCATCACTTCCTCTAAAATATCCTTTTTAAACATCTAGCCTAACACACACATGCATGCACACACACACACACACACACACACACACACCCAATTTGTCAATGCCAGTCTTCTTAAGCTGCTTTAATCTCTTAGCACTAGTCACTGAACACAATCATATTACATATTTATTTAGTTGTTTTTTATCTGTCTCCTATTCTAGAAAGTGGGGTGCTGGGAGGGCACGGCCTAGAATAGTGCCTAATACCTGCTAGACACTCAATATTTTTTCAATAAATAGTGAATTAAAAAGAGAATGATTTGTGCTTCAAAACAAAGAACACATGCAAATTTGTCTAGAGGTCATACTCCTTCAAAATAGATATCATAAATAAGTACAGTGTTCTATAAAACTTGACATTTTCCAAAATAGAAGATAAACAACAGTACTGCTACACAGATAAAGTTAGCATCCTCTGTTGAAGCATAGAGTGAAAAGCTAATATTCATAACATTTTGGCAAAGTTTTCCCCAAGAGATATCGAACTATTGTATTAATCATTTTTTTTTTAATTTTACTCTTCTACATCCATGTAAATCTGTAAGACTGCCATGTAGTACTGTCAATCATCTTCAGATAGCAAAATCATGGCCCTGATTCAGCAGTGAACACCACAGTTCCTGCTGAAGATACTTCCCTGCTCAGTTTATGGCACACTGAGGATTCCAATCATTCTCCACTAGGTGGTTTGAAATTCTGAATTCATTAGATAGTTATTCAGCTCTGATACCATCTCGTATCATCAGATCAGCAGAAAAGTGTAGAAATTAGAATTAGAATCGATTCACTCATAAAATGACAAGAATCTGAATTTGCCTTTGAAAACATATTGACTGCCTATGTAACTGTATAGGTCTGTAATTTGTTCTTAGTCCACTATTTTCTTCATCTATCCTCACTACCAATATGATCAGTGTTAACCTACTTCTTGGGGCTGTAATGTAGAAGATAGCTGATGACTGCTGTTCTCTCTGCCCTCCAGCCTCACCAGAACAAGGGTCAATTCTCAGGTGTGTTTCAAATCCCATAACATACATCTTTATAAAACTTGATTTTTATAAAACTTAATTTTTTTCAAAGTGCACTGGCCACAATAACAAAAACATCCACTTTAGGGAACTAGAGAACAAAGAACAAAATAGACCTAAAACAATCAGAAGAAAAGGAATAATGAAAAGTTAAAAGAGAATCCATAGAATTGAAACATCAAAACGATAAAGTCAATGAATTCAAAAGCTAGTTCTTTGAAAAGATCAGTAGCATCGATATTTCTGCAGATTAAACAGGAAAAAGAGAAAGAAGACACATTTTACCATATCAGCAATTAAAGAGGGGAGTTATAACTACTGATCCTATGCACATTAAAATGTTAATAAGGAAATATTATGAACAACTCTGTCCCCGAATGTTTGATTAACCTAGGCAAAGTGAACCCAAAATACAAACTACTCAAATATAATCAAGGATAAATATATAAATATTTGTATATCTTTTAAAGAAATTAATAATTTAAATTCTTACAGAAAGGAATCATAAGACCAAAGGGTGTCATTGATTAACCCTACCAAACATTTTAGGAAAAAATAATACCAATTCTCCATAATCTTTTCCAGAATAATACCAATTCTCTTTGAGCAAATAAAAGCAGAAAATCTTACCAATTAATTTTTTGAGCCTCTCATTACCCTAATACCAAAAAAAATAAAGATTTTACAAGGTACCAATACCAATATCTCTCATGAACAGAGACACAAAATTCTTAATAAAATGTTAGCAAATCAAACCCAGCAATACATTAAAAAAAAAATACATCATGACCAGGAAAGCATGGGTGATTCAGAATTCATAAATCAATCATTTTAACATTACATTACACACTAAATTAAAAAAACATATAATCGTATCAATAAAATAATTGCAGAAAATGATTTGAAAACAGTAAGAAATTATGATTGAAAACTAGAAATATAAGGAAACTTCCTACACTTAATAAAGCATATATAAAAAACTTACAAGTAACATCATATTTTATGGGGAGAGACTAAAGACTGTCCACATAAGATCAAGAATAAGGCAAAGATATTGTCTTTCCACATTCCTATTTGACCTCATCCTGGAATTCCTAGCTAATTCAGTAGTACAAGGAAAAGAAAATAAAGGTACACAAAATTCAAAAGAAGGAATAAAACTGTCTTTATTCAAAGATAACATGGTTGTCAATGTAGATAGCCCTAAAAATAAGCTATAAAGTGGATAGCCAACAAAAAACTTTTAGAATAATTAACAAATATAGCAAAGGAGCTGGATATAACTCAATATGCAAAGTCAGTTGCTTTCTTATATACATGGAAAGAAAAATTAGAACATTAAATTTTAAAATACCATTTACAACTGCACTAAAAAGATAAAACAAAACACTGGTGAGAAATATCAAAAAATGTCTAAGTAAATAGAGATTTTGTGTTCATGGATCAGAAAACTCAACCTAGTAAAGATTGTCACTTCTTTCCAACTTGGTATACAGATTTAATACAACCTCATTCAGAATACCAGGAATTTTTTTTTGGAGATAATGTCAAACTGACTCTAACATTTATATGAAAAAAAAGCAAACACAACACTGAAGAAGAACAAAGTTGGAGGACCCACCACCCAATTTCAAGATTTACTATAATGCTACAGTAAAGAAGAGAGCATGATATTAGTAAAAGACACACATATAGACACAGTGTAATAGAATGAAATAGAGAGCTTAGAAATAGGCCCACATAGATAAAGCCAACTGATTTGATTACAAAAGCAAAAAGACAATATAATGGATATAATGCAAAGATAATCTTTTCTATAAATGGTGCTAGAATAATTGGCTGTCCATAAACAAACAAAAAGTGAGAAAGAAAGAGAAACTAGACACAGACCTCATACTTTAAATAAAATTTAACTTAAAATATACCATAGGCCTAAATGTAAAATGCAAAGTATAAAACTTCTAGAAAAAGGCATAGGATAAAATCTGCATGACCTGTAATTTAGATATAATTCAACAGCAAAAATATAATCCATGAAAGAAAAAAATTTTAATGCTTGGAATTTACCTAAAAATTTTTAAATTGCTGTAAAGCATTCTGTTAAGAGAATGAGAAGAGAAATCACAGACTTAAAAAATTATTCAAATCATTTATCAGATAAATAACTTGTATCCAAAATATCCAAAATTATGTAATAATAAAACCTCTTAGATCTCAACAATAAGAAAATAACTTGGGGCGCCTGGGTGGCTCAGTTGGTTAAGTGACTCCCTTCAGCTTAGGTCATGATCCTGGAGTCCTGGGATTGAGTCCTGCATTGGGCTCCCTGCTCAGCAGGAGTCTGCTTCTCCCTCTGGCCCTCTTCCCTCTCATGCTCTCTGTCTCACTCTCTCTCTCTCTCCCTCAAGTAAATAAATAAAATTAAAAAAAAAAAGAACTCAACAATGAGCAAAAAATAAAAACAATTCATCAAAGAAATAAGGATAGCAAATAAACATGAAAACATATTGCAAATAAATATGAAAACGTCCTCAAAATCATTTGTCATTAAGGAAATGCAAACCAAAAATAAATAAATAAATAACATACCACTACATACCTACTGGAATGGCTGCAATCCAATGTGATGGTATCAATTTCTAATGAATATGTGAAGCAATAGGAACTTCCATTCATTGCTGCTGGGAATGCAAAAGGTTACAACCACTTTGGCATTTTCTTATAAAACTAAACATAATTTTACCAGCAATTACATTCCAATATTACCCAAATGATTTGAAAAATTATATGCACCAAAATACCTGCACATGAGTGCATTATGAATTAGCTTTATTCATAATCACCAAAAACTGGAAGCAACCAAAATGTATTTTAATAGATGAATGGATAAACAAACTGTGGTATAGCCATATAATGAAATACTATTCAGTGGTACAAATGGATGAACTATCAACCCACAAACAACACGGATAAGATTTTATTTATTTATTTGAGAGAGAGAGAGAGAGTGAGCACCAGCAGGAGAGGGGCAGAGGGAGAGAGAGAAGCAGACTCCCAACTGAGCATGGAACCTGAAGCGGGGCTCAATCCCAGAACCCTGGGATCATGATTTCAGCCAAAGGCAGTCGCTTAACCAACTGAGCCAGCCAGGTGCCCCAACATGGATAAAATTCAAATAAATATTCTTTAAATAGGTAAGTGAAAGGAGCTGGTCTGAAAAGGCAATATACTTTATGATTCCATTTATATGACATTCTGAAAAAGGCAAAACTATAGAGAAAGAAAACATTAGCAGTTGTCAGGGGTTTGTGGTGGGGGAAGGTGTGATTAGGTGAAGCACAAAGGAATTTGTAATGCTATAACCATTTTGTATAATACTATAGTGGTAGACACATGATACTATGCATTTGTCAAAACCCAGAATTTTTCACCATAAGAAGTAAACCTTAATGTATATAAATAAACAAACAAACAAAATCAAGGAGGTCAAGGGTCCCAAGATGGCATACTAACTGTTATGAAAGAATCTAACTGCATTATACACATATAACACAAACTTTACTGAAGAGAAAGGGAGAAAGATTCTGGTGTAAATAACCTTGGAAATTCACAGATACTATAAGACTGTAGCAAAAAAACAAACTATGTAAGTATTGTATTCTAGTAGGTAAGTTTGCTTCTTTTGGGGGTACTGGTTAACAATCCTAAAATGACTATATAAATGTATACTACAATTGAACAAATGAGTAAATCAATGCCAGATGGTAGAGCCAAATGTCTCACTTTTGGAGTGGGAGTTTACAGATAAGCAAGGAGGGAAGGCTAAAAGGATCTATGTGGTAATGGATTGGAGTTGGTACTATCAATATGAACTCACGTTTAACTTAATATAAATACAGATGGAAAGATACAGAAACACTCATAGGCTTGTGTTCATACATAAGTTAGTAGGAACACATATATACATATATTTGCAAGCTGCTTTGACTGAGAGGGTTAGATGCAGTTAGGCTCCAGATCTGAGCGTCCAGATTTCTAACAATCTTTGTATTCTTTGAATACAAAGAACCAGTGTTCATTGAAGAAATGGTTGTTTCTAGGCCTAGGGGAGTGGAATATACAATATGAGCCTGGAGCATCATTCAATGCCAAAAAGAAAAGAAGTATCACACACATGCACAATACAAGTGCATTCCCATGATGGGGACATGTGAAAGGGAACAAAAACTAACTTAAAAGAGCTCCCAACAGCCAAAGCTAGAACAATTCTAGCAGAAAATAAGTGTCTTATTATTGGATTATAATTCAAAGCAAAAAATAAATAATATGGGTCCATAGTAAATCACTAAATAAGTGATTGAATAAATAAATAAATGGGTGAAAGCAGACAAATGTTCAGTATAGAATAATTCCAAATAATTTATTATTGTTGTTGTTATTATTATTGTTATTATTATTTATTATCTCAGGATGGTGAAACATAACTCCTCAATCTTTAAGTATGGGTTGCACATAGTGATTTCCTTCTAAACAATACAGTATTGAAAGGGAGCAAAAATAATAACCATTATGGAAAAACCTGAAAAACACTTCCTCAACCAGGTGATTAAGGTTAACATCCATAGTGATAAAGCATGTTAAGAGGATGTACCCTTGGAACGATTATATGAAAATGCTATTTCATCTGTATGAACTTCCTCCCACAACATATATCCCCAATCTATGTGTAGAAAAAAAAGGAAAAGTAAGACAAACGCAACAGAAAGGCATCCTGTAAAAATATCTGACCAATACACCTCAAAATTATTGAGGCCATTAAGAAAAAGGAAACTCTGAGGAACTGTCACAGCCATGGAAGAATCCCATGGAAGTATAACTACTGAATGTTAACATGGTATCTGGATTGGATCCTGGGACAGTAAAAGAAAAAAATAAAGATAATCAAAAATATGGTACTGGCACAAAAATAGACATATAGATCAATGGAATAGAACATAGAATAGAATAGAGAACCAGAAATGGGCCCTCAACTCTATGGTCAACAATTTTTCAACAAAGCAGGAAAGAATATCCAATGGAAAAAAAGACAATCTCTTCAACAAATGGTGTTGGGAAAATTGGACAGCCACATGCAGAAGAATGAAACTGGACCACTTCATTACACCATACACAAAAATGAACTCAAAATGGATGAAAGACATAAATGTGAGACAGAAATCCATCAAAATCCTAAAGAACACAGGCAGCAACCTCTTCGACCTAGGCCACAGCAACTTCTTGCTAGACATGTCTCCAAAGTCAAGAAAAACACAAGCAAAAATGAACTATCGGGACTTCATCAAGATATAAAGCTCCTGCACGGCAAAGGAAACAGTCAACAAAACTAAAAGGCAACCTATGGAATGGGAGAAGATATTTACAAATGTCTTATCAGATAAAGGGCTAGTTTCCAAAATCTATAAAGAACTTACCAACTCAAAAACTTAGCAGCTTCCAAAATCTATAAAGAACTTACCAACTCAACTAAAAAACAAAAAATCTCAGGCAAGTTATGGGTAGAAGACATGAAAAGATATTCCTCCAAAGCAGACACACAAATGGCTAGCAGACCCATGAAAAAAATCTTAACATCACTCAGCATCAGGGAAACACAAATCAAAACCAAAATGAGATCCTACCTCACAACAGTGAGAATTGCTAAAATTAACAACTCAAGAAAGGACAGGGCAAATTTCTTATGCTGTTGATAAAAATGCAAACTGATGCAGCCACTCTCAAAAAGCTAAAAATATGGGATGCCTGTGTGGCTCAGTCATTAAGTGTCTGCCTTTGGCTCAGGTCATGATCCCAGGGTGCTGGAATCGAGCCCTAAATTGGGCTTCCTACTCTGTGGGAAGCCTGCTTCTCCCTCTCCTGCTTTTGTTCCCTCTCTCATTGTGTCTCTCTCTGTCAAATAAGGAAATAAAATCTTAAAAAAGAAAAAAAAAAAGTTAAAAATAGAGCTACCCTACAACTCAGCAATTGCACTACAAGGTATTTATCCAAAGAGGTACATACATTTTGATGTTTGTAGCAGAAATGTCCACAATAGTCAAAATATGGAAAGAACCTAGATATCTGTCCATTGACAGATGAATGGATAAAGAAGAGGTGGTATATGTATATCTAGATATACATATACCACCTCTTCTTTATCAATATACACTGGCATATTACTTAACCATCAAAAAGAATGAAATCTTGCTATTTACAACAATATGGATGGAACTAGAGGGTATTACACTAAGCGAAATAAGTCAGTCAGAGAAAGACAAATACCATAGGATTTCACTCATATGTGGAATTTAAGAAACAAACAGATGAACATAGGGGAAGGGAAGGAAAATTAAGACAGCAGAGAAGGTGGCAAATCATAGAGACTTAACTATAGGAAACAAACTGAGGGTTGCTGGAGGGGAGGTGGGTGGGAAGATGAGCAAAATGAGCATTAAGGAGGGCACTTGATGTAAGGAACACTAGGTGTTGTATGCAATTCATGAATTACTAAATTCTACCTATGAAACTAATAATACAGTATATGTTAATTAAATTAAATTTAAATAAAAAATAAATTAAAAAAGAAAAAAGATTCAAAAATATTCAATAAAGAAATCAGAAATTCTTAGATTATTATAATATATCAATACTGGTTCACTAATTAGGAGAAATATTTCAGATTAAGGTAAGATGTTAACAATAAAATGGGGTGTGGAATAGCAGAGCATTCTCCATAGTCTTCTAAACTTTTTGATAAGTCTAAAATTTACCCAAATTTTTTTTAAAAGATTATTATAAACTACATTGCCCAGTTAGTATTCTTAGAAGTCACAAATTTAAATTCAACAAAATATACCTTCAATTTTCTAGGAACCAATTATTCCTATTTTATTTGCAAGTCAGTTATTAAACACAACAATTTAGAACAAAAGTTTAAAGAGCTTGATCCTAGAAGTTTCTTGTTTTCACTGAGAAACTCAAATACATGTACAGTGTTATGGACTGTGTATTCTAAGTTATTATAATAGGCGTGTCAAAGAAGAAAGATCAGAAACTCAACATCTTATCATTTATTGTGAAGAAATGTCCTTATATGAAGCATTCTTTCAGAGATATTTTTTACACAGTGTACTGAATTGGATATTGCCCCCCCACACACAAAATAATCATGTCCACTGGAAACCACAGAATATGAATGTATTTGAAAATAAAGCCTTTGAAGTTGTAATTAGTTGAGTTGAGATGAGGTCATACTGACATAGGGAAGGCCTAATCCAAAGACTGGTTTTCTCATAAGTAGAGAAAACAGACACACAGAGAGAGACAGAGAGAATGCCATGTAACATTAGAGGCAAGATTGCAATGATGCAACTACAAAGCAAGGAAAGGAAATTGGCAACCACCAGAAGGGAAGATCCTCCCCTAGTGCCTTCAGAGATTACCATGAATGGCCTTAACAAGCTCTTGATTTCAGACTCCTAGTCCCCAGAACTGTGAGAGAACAAATTTCTGTTGTTGTAAGCCACGTAATTTGTGGTAATTTGTTATGACAGCCCTACAACACTAATACATACACATTTGCAGGGTGAGCTATATACCAGGGTAAAAGTGGTGCTTATGTCTTTCTAAAAGTTAATTCTTTGTGTCCTATTTTATTTTCTCTAGCAATACCAGGCTGCTGAGGGGTGCAAGAGCATTAAAATGAGTACTGTGATTCTTAATCTCATACAACTTTACCTCATCATTATCTTCTCTTATCAGGTCCATCTCTACAGCTTATCTCTCACCAGCAAATTGTGCCAATTGGATGAAGGCACTTCATTTAATTAAAAATTCTTTTCATAAGTGATTATTTTCTTCTCTAAGCCCAAGAGCCTAATTTTAGCTCGTTAACCTCATTATGTCCATGAGACCACTTTGGTAAAATTCTGAATCTTCTCTCATTTACTTTCTTGACAAAAAAAGTAAAAATAGGGACGCCTGGGTGGCTCAGTTG
This sequence comes from Enhydra lutris kenyoni, assembly GCF_002288905.1. Lineage (NCBI taxonomy): Eukaryota > Metazoa > Chordata > Mammalia > Carnivora > Mustelidae > Enhydra > Enhydra lutris. Next base: position 51,288,529 of record NW_019154087.1, on the reverse strand, counting down.
GTTAAGCAGCTGCCTTCGGCTCAGGTCGTGGTCCCAGCGTCCTGGGATCGAGTCCCGCATCCGGCTCCTTGCTCGGCAGGGAGCCTGCTTCTCCCTCTGCCTCTGCCTACCATTCTGTCTGCCTGTGCTCTCTCTCTCTCTCTCTCTCTCTGACAAATAAATAAAATCTTTAAAAAAAAAAAAAAAAAGTAAAAATACACACCAGACAAGCATATTAAAGATTCTCTTCTAATTAAATATTTTATCTAATGCTAATATGACTGTGAAGAGGAAGCGTTTTGCTTTTTCTGGAATACATAAAGGATTGTTCTTTGGCCCCAGTCTTTCTGACTTGGTCTTTTATTTCTCAAATCCATAATACGCTCTAGCTATTCCATAATACTCTGTTGGGAAAAGGTCAAGCCTAATTTTCCAGATCTCAGAAAAGAAGGCCTTGAGAATAGCAGTACTTTTCCTCACACTCATTCCCACTTCCTAGCCTAAGGAAATATAAGATATTTAAGATAAATAGAAAAGAAATGAGTTTTTAACTGTGAGAAAAAGAGACAGCCTTTTCAGAAAGTTATTTGAGTTCATACAGTAGAAAAGTGATTTCACAGCTTTAGTGAGGCAGAATCACTGGTAAGTAAAAATCTTCTTTTTATTCAAGATGGGAAGGGGTTGGAGAACTTCATATGAAGATAAACATCTAGAGAGTCCAGAGCAGGCTTTAATTGCCTGTGAACCAGAAACTATGAAAGGTAAATAACAAGGTGACATTAAGACTAACAATAATGCAGGTCATTATTTTTACAGAAAACTAATTGCAATAACCTGCTTAGCAATTTTCTCCCAATATGGTTGAGAAAAATAATAGATTGGCACTAACAAAATAAGACCCGACCACTGAATGACACACTTAACAACTCTAAATTGCCTAGATGACAACCCTACTTTTACTATCAAAATCTTTTCTGAATTGCTTATATTCATGACAATCCATAAAACAATTCCTTTTTTTTTTAAGATTTTATTTATTTATTTGACAGAGAGAGACCACAAGTAGACAGAGAGGCAGGCAGAGAGAGAGAGAGAGAGGGAAGCAGGCTCCCTGCTGAGCAGAGAGCCCGATGCGGGACTCGATCCCAGGACCCTGAGATCATGACCTGAGCGGAAGGCAGCGACTTAACCCACTGAGCCACCCAGGCGCCCCTCCATAAAACAATTTCTTATTTGCTCCATGGGGCAACATCTATTTGGTATTTGTATACAATAGAATTCAAAGTAAGCTTCAAGAGTTCAGTATTAGAATACAGGTAGGATATGCATCAATAAACACTAGTAATTATACATGGCCTAAACTAAGCATTAGAGCTTACTTCTGTGTTGGCTTGGAATAAAGTAATACCAATTACCTTCTACTACACTTTTGTAGAATCAGTGAATTACTATTCCAACCTTTGTCAATAGTCCACCCCACAGTTGTTACTATTATAGTTGGGATTCCCAAAAAGTAGATTTTTGGAAGGAAATCTGCTTATAAGAGCTTTACTAGGTATGCTCTGGAGGAAATATTAAATCACACCTTAAGAAAGTAAGGCAAGCAGGTTTGGGCAGAGGGAGACCCCAAGCTGTGATTCATGATCCATGGTGGCCTCAGCCAAGATCACAGAAAGCTCAGAAATAGGTCTGGCTCTTCAGAGAACCTCCCATTGAAATAAGTGGTCAGGGCCTTTGTATTCCTGTATTGACAAGTCTTTGGAAGTAGCCTGCTCCTGGTTACATGGGCAAGACCGCTCCCTTTTAAAGGTAATTGCCAGAGAAGGACTCAACTGTGGATTATTAGCCAACAACACTCCCAGCGTGAAGGGATGAGGGTCACAGTCTGAAGGGGAGACTGGACAAATCACTTCTCCATCTAGAATAACTTCCCATTTGTTCCCAGTTTTTGTGTCCCTCTAGGTTTACTTATGCCATGGCCATGGTGCATTTAACTATCCTCTTTTCCTAAATCTTCTCACCCTTGTCCAAGACTTGGTCCTGTGGCTTACTGCCTACTTAAGTCTCTAGATAATCACTATTCAAACACTTGCTTGGGAATCCCATTTCAGTCTATCTGAGTATAACCAATAAGGTAACTGCTGTTACCTAGAGTCAGGGAAAGAGGAGGTTCTCTTAACCTCTCTTAACCTCCTTAACAGATGTCATTGGTTTCCATCTGTAATCCCTCATCTCTACCATTTCATTTCACATTGGCTAAATTCCAACTGCTATCACTGCATTTCTTTTCCTTACAGCTTTTTCTGTTGTCCAAGAGCTCATTTTGCCCACTTGCATACAAACCAGAAAAGCTTGGGAGAATCTAAAATATAAATACAGAATATAAAATACCTCTGCTCCTATACTCCTCATTTGGAATTATATTAATGAACATGTGCTACCCTGGCTGTCAGACTTCCCCAGAGAGATCAAAGTCCAATTATCCATAGTGGTGACTTGCTTGATTACAAACTCTTGATTGGGGATCTCTTCCCTGTTCACTTCTGTACTCCCTGATGAAGTCTTCTGAAATCACTTTCCAAATAATCTACTTAAAGGCATATATAAGGATATGCCTATAAGGATATGCCTATATAAGGATCTTCTTGTATAGTTTAATATGAGAATTATATTAGCCCAAATGCTCACAGGGGAAAAAAATTTAGGTAGTAACTAAGGGAGGAGCCAGGGGAAATTAAAGAAGCAAATGAGTTTATAAATGAAGATAATATAAAGAGGAAATTAAAATAATGAATTAAGATAGGAAAATATACTTTAGAAGAAAAAAATATCAAATTTCAGAGGAAAGATCATTGATACATGTAGTTTTTTTTTCCCACTAATGTATTTTAGGCCACAGCCAACACACTCCTCAATTAATCATGATAGTGAGAACTACAGATATCATAGCCATCTTCATCACACATATACACACAAAATTTAATACATAGGCCAGTTGCACGTATCACAGGAATGAAAAACAAGAAGATAGTAAACATTTGTTGTTATGAACTATCCAGGCTCAACCTCCTCCCACCCATTACGGCCATTTACTCTCTCTTTTGGGAACCCTCTTATAGGTATCATCTTGCAAGGCGGCACCTACCTTTCATCATAAAAGCCAACGCAATAAAAATTTCCCCTGTTCTGGCACAGTCACTGAAGAGGCTTATCAAATACTCTGTGCATGGACTTTGACTCTTGAATTCTCACAGTGTTGTATTGAGGCTAGAGGTCACATTCATCGCTGTGTCAGCATTTGGATAAAAATGTTTCCACAAGATGACCGTAATTGTGGATCCTGCAACATGGTCTTCTCAAACTTCCACAGCTCCTGCCTATTTTCCCAATGTAGCTTTAAAAGCCTCCAACCGATACTATGAATCCCTAATATCCATTCAACCAATGCCATTTTTCCTAATAGATGCAGATTAGTGCAGACACACCAGGAGTATGCAGCAGCCAAGTGTCATTCAGGGAAACATGGGAAATTTGGGATTGGTCACCTGACCATGATGGAGCAGTAGCCCATGGAACTCCTGTTAATATTTCTATAAGACCCATTTAAGGCTGCCTCATACTTGTCATTGCCAGGCCTTAATCTTCATATCTTTCCAATACATTACATTAAGATGCTTATTTTATTGTTCTCAAAGTAATCTAATCTATATGTTAAGTTATAAATTCACATGAGTTTTATAATTTGCCTAGATCTAAGTCCATATATTTCATTTTTATATAAATCTAAAATTAGTTATTTGTGTAAGTCTGACCTAAAATTCAAACGTATATTTCATAATTGCACATTTTCTGAATCCAACCAACATCACACATCAAAAGGAAATATGTTTTCACGCTAATTATTTATTTTAATTTACTTTAAATGAAGAGCCTATGCAGAAGAAATTGCTAAACTCACTCATAAAATACTCTTAGAAATATTGGGAAAGTTAATTTAAACTGCATAAAGTTGAGAATTAACTTTTGTAATAAAATTTTCAAAATAACAATTTTCAAATATATTCTCATTTTAAAAATCAAATTTTATATTGTCTATTTTTTAACACTTAAAATATAAGACTCTATCTAAAATTAGTTTTTTAAAAATGAAGGTTAAGCCATGAAGGAACATCTGGGTATTCAGTGTGTAAGTGTATTCAACTGTACCATGTTAATTGATCCAAGACATCTTCCACTCTGTTTTGATTATCTGCATGGCTTATCAGGAAATGGAGTGGGAAAGCAAAGATGATTTGTGTAGTCATATTCATCTTAATTTTTAAACAGTTTAGTGTCATTTATCTGTATTTCTTTGAAGACCTAGATCAATTGATTTAAATACAGATGAAGTCTTCCCTAGGTTAGAGAGGCAACAGTGAATATACAAGTGTATAGTATTGAGCTGGAGTTTAGATCTACACAATTATTAAACCTAAAAAGAAGTTTATTTAGGGCAGATCTCATTAATGTTCTTGGAAACAGAATTAATACCATTAATTTATTGATCATTTTCATTAATCATTAATAGCATTATTTGTTGATAAATAAAACCATTATTTCTCTTTGTATCTTGACCTCATAATAGAGAGGGAAGAGTGGATCTTATGATTATACATCACTTGGAACATGGTCTCTATTGACCAAATAATGATCTCGCAAATAATGAACTACCTAGAGGTGAAGCAGCTTTAATTTAGAGATCTGACATGCTACTTCCTAAACTACATACTTTAAAAGATCTGTTTTGACAAACTAGTTGAAGAGTAGGTTTTTTTAAACTCTACTTCTCTGCAACATACAGAAAAAAATAAAAATTCAATGTATCATACAAGATTTTTCAAGATCTGGATGCTCAAGTCTTATTACTTATCCAAATCCACATAAACCATTGATTCTTGCAATACTGAAATTTTTGAAGTGTCTTGAATTTTTAAGCTCATGCCTTTTTATGTGTTTTTACTTAAAGTGCTCTTTCTCTACTTCCTCACTTAAGGCTTATATCAGATATCATTTCCTATGGAAACTTTCCCTAATTCCCCAAACTTTTGCCTCTCCTCTACTGTTGAATGGCATCTTTTTCATAATCATATGGGCTCCCTGATGGCCTGTTTCAAGAATCTTCAGGGAAGCTATGAGAAACTTGGTGGCAGGTGCCATGACTTACTCTCTGTGTCTCAGACAATCAGCACAGGAACTGACATATACTGAGTCTTGATATATTTTTATTTTACAAATGAATGAATAAATGTCACATTCCTCTATAAGTCTGATGCCTTGAAATAAACCTACCAATTACTGAAGGAGTTGTGGGGACAAAATATTGAGAAAGTATCTTTAGCAGGCAAAATACAGGTATTTAAAATTAGAAGTATTTTTCTCATTCAACCATTCCTGTCTATAAAAAGTGCCTATTTTTCTTCATTTCCATAAAATATATTATCTGTATTTTGGAACTTGCCTCCAGTAGCTGAAATGGCAGGTTTATCCATTTCTGGTGTAAACTCATTGTGCAGTTATGTAATTTAATGAATTTTAATAGCACATAATAAATGAAAACATAAACCTCAGCTAATGCAAAGAAAGAGATACTACACTGTGGAAACAGTAGTAGGGGGCTAGAAGCTCATTATTTTAAATGCCACTTCCACTGTCAGTTGAGAAAGACTGTTTAACTGAATCCTGGACAGAGTGACTTTCCCGTTGTTTCATCTGCATTTACACTTTCTTATTATTCTTTTATTCCCTATCACTTGTTTCTCTTTCTTCCCTTTTCTATCATTAAATCTCCAAACCGGATGGTATCTCTAGTCTTTTTTTTTCAATCTATCCCAATGATTCAACTATTTTATAAGCCAGAAAAGATGTTAGTGATTGTAATTGGGAGTAAAAGTCACTAAAATGTAACAAGGCACAGGATACTGTCCTGAAGAAACCGACTGCTCTAATTTCCTTTTACCACTCAACAGATACATTTCTTTTTTTTTTTTTTTTTTTATTTTTTCAGTGTTCCAAGATTTATTGTTTATGCACCACACCCAGTGCTCCATGCAGTACGTGCCCTCCTTAATGCCCACCACCAGGCCGTGCCAACCCCCACCCACCCCCCTCCAAAACCCTCAGTTTGTTTCTCAGGGTCCACAGTCTCTCATGGTTCATCTCCCCCTCCAGTTTCCCCCCAATTCACTTTCCCTTTCCTTCTCCTAATGTCTTCCATGTTATTCCTTATGCTCCACAAGTAAGTGAAACCATATGATAATTGACTCTCTCTGCTTGACTTATTTCACTCAGCATAATCTCTTCCAGTTCTGTCCATGTTGATACAAAAGTTGGGTATTCATCCTTTCTGATGGAGTCTTAATACTCCATAGTGTATATGGACCACATCTTCCTTATCCATTCGTCCGTTGAAGGGCATCTTGGTTCTTTCCACAGTTTGGCGACTGTGGCCATTGCTGCTACGAACATTGGGGTACAGATGACCCTTTTTTTTTTTTATTACTTTTTTTTGTATTTTATTGTATATTTAAATTTCCCCCCAAATAATAATAACAGCAATGATAATCCAACAACACATTTGTTTTTCCAGAGCTATCTAACATTCTTGTTTTCTTCATGCACTGGGCAAGCTGGAGCCATCTCTCCCCAGACAGGCCACACCCACTGACTCCTCCCTGGTTTTTTTTTTTTTTGGCCTCATATCGTGTTTATTTTTTTTTTTTTTTATTTTTATTTTTTATAAACATATATTTTTATCCCCAGGGGTACAGGTCTGTGAATCGCCAGGTTTACACACTTCACAGCACTCATCATAGCACATACCCTCCCCAATGTCCATAATCCCACCCCCCCAACCCCCCTCCCCCCATTAACCCTCAGTTTGTTTTGTGAGATTAAGAGTCACTTATGGTTTGTCTCCCTCCCAATCCCATCTTGTTTCATTTACTCTTCTCCTACCCCCTTAAGCCCCCATGTTGCATCTCCTCTCCCTCATATCAGGGAGATCATATGATAGTTGTCTTTCTCCGATTGACTTATTTCGCTAAGCATGATACCCTCTAGTTCCATCCACGTCGTCGCAAATGGCAAGATTTCATTTCTTTTGATGGCTGCATAGTATTCCATTGTGTATATATACCACATCTTCTTTATCAACAGATACATTTCTATGTAATTGAGGACAAAGCCAGATTATTTATTTCAGGGCAACCAATAATTTGTCTAATTTCATTTATGAAAAATGTTATCAGGGCATATTTTTTTCTTGAATCATAAGAAAACTTTGTCCCCATTACAGGTTCTTCATTATCATCAACAAAAAACATGTGATTACATACAGTTTCATAACCCCATAAGTTAGACAGCCTTTCAAACCTGTATGCTCTAACAATAAAGACAGTGCTCTGGAGTAAAAAATGAAAGGGAAGAGACAGACATACCTTGCTTAAATAATGTAAATTAACAACCTGAGAGTCAAAAGGGCAGACCCACAAATAGTAGGCATACGAGATTTGGATTAGAAAGGAGACTAATGGATTTTGCTACCACAAAAGAAAGTGTATTAAAGAATATTTAATTTAAATAAAAAGTGAACAGAGATTTCCAAAGCTTGAAGAAAAAAAGCTAGAAGCCTCAGGTTGAGAATAAAGAATTAGTGACTGGGAAAGTACCTGTTAGACATGTGCTGTTCAATACAGTAGCCATTAGCCACATGTGACTATTTAAATTTTTTAAGGATTTCATTTTTTTTCTTTAGATTCATGAAGTTGAAAGGAAAGTACAGTAATATCTCATATAACCCTGTCCTCACACAGGCATATCCCGTCCTCATTATCAACATCCTTACCAGAACTGTATCTTTGTCATAATTGATAAATTTACATCAACACATCCTCACCAAAAGTCCATAGTTTTTTCACTCTTGATGTTGTATATTCTATAGGTTTGGACAAACATTTAATGAATGACAGGTATCCATGATTATAATATCATAAAGAATATTTTCACTTTCCTTTGTGCTCTGCCTATTCATCCCCCTTCCCCCTACTCCTGATAAATCTGGAACTTTTTACTATCTCAATAGTTTATCCTTTTCCAGAATGTCACATAGTTAGAATTATATAACATGTAGACTTTCAGATAGGCTCCTTTCACTTAGTTATATGTATTTAAGTTTCTTTCATTTCTTTTCCTGGCTTAATAACTCATTTATTTATTTCTAATAATAAATGCATGAATGCGGGGAGGAGCAGAGGGCAAGTGGAAGCAGACTCCCTGCTGAGCGTGAAGCCAGAAGCTGGGCTTCATCTCAGGACCCTGAGATCATGACCTGAGTTGAAATTAAGAGTCAGTCGCTTAATAAACTGAGCCACCTAGGCACCCCCTAGTTCATTTATTTTTAATGCTGAATAATATTTTCCATTGTCAGTATGTACCACATTTTATTTACATATTCACCTACTGAAGTACATCTTGGTTGCTTCCAAGTTTTGACAATTGAATAAAGCTGCTATAAATCCATGTGCAGGTTTTGGTGTGGACATAATCAAACTCTTTGAGTAAATAGCAAGGAGCACAGTTGCTGCATTTTATCATAAGAGTGTATTTAGTTTTATGAGAAACCATCAACCTGTCTTCCAAAGTGTACCACCTTGCATTCCCACCAACAATGTAAGACAGTTCCTGTTAATTCTGTATCTTAACACCATTGTTTGTTGTTATCAGTGCTCCAGATTTTGGGCATTCTAATAGTTATACAGTGGTATTTCCTTGTTGTTTTAATTTACATTTTCCTAATATCATGTGGAGTATTTTTTTTCAATTATTGTATTTATTTATTTATTTGAGAAGGAGAGAGAGAGTTCAAGTGACAAGCAGGGAGAGGAGTAGAGGGAGAGAGACAAGCAGACTCCACAGTAGGCACAGAGCCCAAAACGGGGCTCAGTATCATGACACTGAGATCCCGACCTGAGCAGAAATCAAGAGTCCACCCCTTAACAGACTGAGCCACCCAAGCGCCCCTGGAGTATTTTTTCATATGCTTATTTGTCATCTGTATATCTTCCTTGGTGAAGGTGTCTGCTAAAGTCTTTCACCCTTTTTTATTCAGGTTGTTGTTTTCTTATTATGGAGTCTGAAGACTTCTTTGTATATTTTGCATTGGATGTCCAGTTGTTGCAGACCATTTTTGGAAGGAATTATCTTTGCTCCATTATATTGCCTTGCTCTTTTATCAAAGATGAACTGTCTATATTAATGTGGGTTTATTTCTAGACACCTTATTCTGTTCCATTAATCTATTTGTCTGTTCTTTCAAAATACCACACCAGTTATAAATCTCACTTAGCTGTGATGTAAATTCTCCTTATACATCATTGAATACCATTTGCTAACAATTTATTGAGAATTTTTGCATCGGCATTCACAAGAGATATTAGTTTGTAGTTTTCTTTTTTTTTATAAAGTGTCTGTCTGTTTCTGGTTAGGATAATGCTGGCTTCATAAAATGAGTTAGAAAGTAGACTCCAAGAGAAATTATAGAGATTTGGTATAATTTCTTCCTTAAATATTTGGTAGAATTCACCAGTGAATTCTGGGCCTGGACTTGATGCTTTCTCTTTTTTTTTTTTTTTTTTTTTAAGATTTTATTTATTTATTTGAGAAAGAGAGAGAAAAAAAGAGAGAGACCACATGCACACAAGCAGGAGGGGAAGAGCAGAGGGAGAAACTGGCTCCCCTGTGAGCAGGGAACTCAACTCAGGGCTGGATCACAGAATCCTAGGATCACAACCTGAGCAAAAGTCAGAGGCTTAACAAACTGACCCATCTGATGCTCCAGGTGTTTTCTGTTTGGGAAAGTTTTTAATTTATTGATTTAATTTCTTTAATAGAAATAGGCTTTGCAGATTGTATTTCTTGTGTGAGTTTTGGCAAATTGTATCTTTCAAGGAAATGTTCCATTTCATCTAGGTTATTAAATTTGTGGACACAGACTCGTTTATAATATTCTTTTATCACCCTTTCAGTTCCCATGGGATCTGTAACAGTATCCCTCCTTTTGACTCTGATGATAGCAATTTATGTTCTTTCTCATATTTCCTTAGTTATCCTTGCTAGAGATTTATCAATTTTATTAATATTTTCAAAGAACTAGCTTTTAGTTTTATTTTTCTCTATTGATTTCCAGTTTTCAATTTCATTCATTTCTTCTCTAATTCTATTAAGTTTTTCCTCTACTTATTTTAGATTTAATTTGCTCTTCTTCTAGTTTCCTAAAGTAAAAATTTAGATTGTTGATTTTAGATCTTTCTTTTTGCCTAAAATATACATTCAATGTTATAAATTTCCTTTGAAGCTCTCACTGTTTTGGCTACATCCCACAAATTTTGATAAGCTGTGTTTTCATTTTCATTTGGTTCAAAATATTTTAAAATCTCTCTTGAGATTTGCTCTTTGACCCATGTTATTTCGAAGTAAATTGTTTAATCTCCATGTGTTTCAGGTTCTTCCAGTTAACGTTAAATTGTTGATTTCTAGTTTAATTCCATTGTGGTCTGAGAGCGAATATTGTATGATCTGTTTTTTGTTTGTTTGTTTGTTTGTTTGTTTGAAATTATTAGGGTGTGTGTTATGGCCCAGAATGTGGTCTATCTTAGTGAATATTCTAAGTGAGCTTGAGGAGAATTTGTATTCTATTTTTATTAAATGAATTAGTCTTTAGATGTTAATTACATGTAGTTCATTGATGATGTTGTTAAGTTCAGCCATGTCCCTACTGATTTTCTAATTGCTGGATATGTTTGTGTCTGATAGAGGGGTACTGAAGTCTCCAGCTATGATAGTGGAATCATTTATTTCTTTTTGTAGTTCTATTAGTTTTTGCCTCACATAATTTGACACTCTTTTTTCTTAGGCAAACACATGTTAACTATTATTATGTCTTCTTGGAAAATTGCCACCTTTATCCATAAGTAATGCTCTTGTTTATTCCTGATTGCTTTCTTTACTTTGAAGTCTGTTCTATCTGAAAGTATTATAGCTACTCCTGCTTTCTTTTAATCAGTGTTAGAACAGTGCATTTTCCTTTATCCATTTACTTTGAATTTATTTCTGTTTTTATATTTAAACTGTGTTTCTTATAGGCAATATATAATTGGGTAATGCTTTTTGATTGATTCTGACTTTCTTTGTCTTTTAATTGTTATATATAGACCACTGTTGTTCAAAACAATTATTGATAGAGATGGATTAATACCCACCTTATTCATTTCTATATTCTATTTACTACTCTTTTTCCTTCTTCCTATTTTTCTTTTCCACTTTTTTTTTTGCTTTTGTGATTTTAACTGAGCAATTATTATGATTCCCTGTTCTCTTAGCATATTGGTTACATTTTTTTTTTTTGCTTTTTTCTATTGGTTGCCTAGAGTTTGTAATATATATTGACAACTAATCCAAATTTATTGTCAGCACTATAACACTTCATAGGTAGTATGAGTGCTTTGTAATAACAAAATAGTTCTAATTCCTCCTTTCTGTCCTGCATTGTTGTGATTTATCTCACTTATATGTGAGAATACATAAACATATATTTAAAAGATATATATGTATATTTATTTATATATTTATATTTAAAAGATATATGTATCTTTATACATAAGAGATATATATGGTGTATATTTAAAAGATATATATGTATATAAAAGATATTTTTATATATTATATTTTAAAGATATTTAAAAGATATGTATATTTATTTAAAATTTAATGTATATTTAAAAGATATATTTTTTAAAGATATGCATATTTAAGATATATATATATATGATGGATATGTATAAGAATATATAAACATATACAATCAATATACTGTTCCAGTTATTATTTTAAACCATCTATTAGATGAATTAGGAGTAAGAAAAATAAAGTTATTTCATCCTCATTTAATCTTTCTTTGACACTCCTCTTTTATGTAGAATCTGAGCTTTTGACCTGTATTATTTTTCTTCTCTAGAGAATTTTTAACATTTCTTGCAAGGTAAGTGAATCGGCAACAAATTCTCTCAATTTTGTCATTTTTGAAAGACAATTTCACAGTATACAGAATTCTAAGTTGGTAGGTTATTTTTCTCTCAACCTTTGTATATTTTACTCCACTTTCTTCTTGAAGGCATGGTTTCTGAGAAGTTAGATATAAATCTTTCTTTTTTTAAAGATTTGATTTATTTATTTGGCAGAGAGAGCGCAAGCAGTGGGAACAGCAGACAGGCAGAGGGAGAAGGAGAAACAGACTCCCCACTGAGCAGTGAGCCTAACGCTGGGCTAGATCAGGACTCTGGGATCATGACCTGAGCTGAAGGCAGATGCTTAACCAACTGAGCCATCCAGGTGCCCCTAGATATAAATCTTATCTTTGTTACTCTATAGCAAGACTATTCCCCCCTTTGGCTTCTTTCAGGATTTTTTTCTTTATCTTTGTTTTCTATATTTTAAAAATCATATGCCTAGGTACAGTTATTTGTGTGTCTTTTTTTTTTATTTAATTTTATTTTTTTCAGTGTTTGGAGATTCATTGTTTATGCACCACACCCAGTGCTCTATGCAATACGTGCCCTCCTTAATACACACCACCAGGCTCACCCAACCCCCCACTTCCAAAGCCTTCAGTTTGTTCCTGAGTCCACAGTCTCTCATGGTTTGTCTCCCCCTCCAATTTACCCCAATTTACTTGTCCTGATAGAGGGGTCCTGTTTTTTGTGGGTGGTGGGTTTTTTTGTTTATTTGTTTGTTTTGTTTTTGTTTTGGGCATTTATCCTGTTGCTGTTCTCTGAGCTTTGTGAATCTGTGGTTTGATGTCTTACATTAATTTAGGGAAATTCTCTGACACTATTGTCTCAATTATTTCTCTTATTGCTCTCTCTCTTTTCCTGGTACTCCCATCACACATGTGATGGGACACACTTTAGAACTGTCCCACAATTCTTGGGTATTCTGTTCTGCTTTTTTTTTTCCCGGTCTTTGTTCTTGTTTCTTTTTAGTTTTGGAGGTTTCTATTGATGTATCCCCAAGCTCAGTGATCTTTTCCTCAGCCATGTCCAGTCTACTAGTCAACACATCAATAACATTCTTCATTTCTATTACAGTGTTTTTTATCTCTACCATTTCCTTTTTGGTTCTTTTTTTAGGATTTACACATCTCTGTTTATGTAGCTATCTATTGTTGCATGCTAATTTATCCATTACCACTTTTTTTTTTTTTTTAGATATTTATTTATTTGACAGACAGATCACAGGTAGGTAGAGAGGCAGGCAGAGAGAGAGAGGAGGAAGCAGGCTCCCCACCGAGCGGACAGCCGGATGCGGGGCTCGATCCCAGGACCCTGGGACCATGACCTGAGCCGAAGGCAGAGGCTTTAACTCACTGAGCCACCCAGGCGCCCCTCCATTACCACTTTTAAGCATTGTTATTATTATTAATTATTATTATGTTAGTCACCATATAGTACATAATTAGTTTTTGATGTAGTGTTCCATGATTCATTGGTTGCATATAAGACCTAGTACTTGACGCAGTCTGTGCCTTCCTTAATACTGTCACCAGGCTCACCCATCTCCCTCACCCCTTCCCTTCTAAAATCCTTAGTTTGTTTCCTGGAGTCCATAGTCTCTCATGGTTCATCTCCCATTCCAATTCCCTTTCCCCCTTCAGTTTTCCCCTTCCCTCCCCTAATGTCTTCCATGCCCCTCCTTATGTTCACAAATAAGTGAAACCATATGATGATTGACTACCCTTAAGCATCTTAATCATAGATGTTTTAAATTTCTGATTTCATCATTCCAATATTTTTGCCATGTGTGGTTTTATAATTGCTTTTTCTCTTCAAATTGTTTTCTGACTTTTAGTGTGCTTGTAATTGTTTTCTAAGTAGCTGACCATGAAATACCAAGTTTTTTAAAAATTGCTATAAATAGGCCTTTAGTAATGTGGTGGTGAGGTACAGGAGAAGAGGAAGAATTTTACAGTTGTTTGATTAGGTTTCTGTCTTTTAGTTGACCTATACTTCTGGACTGTGACTTCATAATTTTTTAAAGTTTTTTTTTTTTTTTTCCCCTCCTTTCTTCGCTGGGGGAAGATGTCTAGAGTTGGCTGGAGCTGGGTATTTCCCTTCTCCCACGAGAAAGGCTAGACTTAACTAGAGTTGGGTATTTCTTTCCCTCCTCACCACACACCCCCCCCCAATGCCCCCAACCAGTCAGTTAGGCTCTGATAATACCCCAGCTGGTTAAGCTCTCATTACCTAGTTTTTCCTGAGGGCAGGTTTTATTCCAAGAACACAGTGCTCTAAGGTATTTCAAAATAGTTCATTTCCCCTCACCCTGCTAGAAGCAACAGGGGATTTTCCCCCAATATTTACTGTGGGAATCTGATCAAGCTCCTGGAGGAAAATCTCACACAATTGTGGAGACCCCCTTATGACTGAGTGTTCTGAAGTTTTTAACTCTCAGAGCTGTCCACATTGGCCTCCAGCAATTCATTAATTACAGTTTAGGTTTTCCTACCCAGCACCAATATCAACACAGGTTTCTACTTGTGAGTGTCTCCTCAGCTAAGTTGTTATTCTCTGGATTTGTCTCTGTCTCTCCAGTCTTCAGGGCAGTGGTTTTCCCGTGTCTTCACCCCTCTTATGGATCCTAGAAGACTTATTGATATTTTTGTCCGTCTCACTTTTGACTGGCTATTAGAAAGGAGTTGCAGTTTCCAATTTCCTTACATGCAGAACCAGCTCCACTTAATTTTAAGTTTTAATTTTAATTTAATTGAGTTAAATTTAAAATTCAATTCTTCTGCTGCACTAGCCACATTTCAAGTGCTCAGTGACCACACATGCCTAGTGTCTACCATACTGAGCAACACAGAACAATCCCATCATAACAGAAAGTTCTCCTGGGCAGTGCTAAACGATGAAACACTCTGAAATAGGTTTACAGTAATAGAACAATATTTTTAGTGTGTTTTTTATTGAAGTCTAATTAATATATAGTGTTATAATAGTTTCAGATATATGATATGATTCCACAATTCTATACATTATTTAATGCTCTTCAAGATAAGTGTATTCTTGAACACTCAAATAACTGAGTATACTTGAATACTGAATAATAGGACAATACAATTTGAAAAATTCAGTTAGAAAAAAGTCAAATGTTGAAATGACTTAAGGAGGAAGATTTCATAGTAAGGAAGTAATAGATGGTGACAGAAAACTTTAAGCAACTAAGAGTATTTTGAATATATTTCTTTTTTTTTTGTAAAATTGAGGAACTGTTTAATTTGATCAATTAACTAAAACTCAGAAAATGTTTTGTTGTGAATAATTATGTTTGGAGAAAAAGAATAAATAAGAATGTTGGGAAAACCCAAAATACAGAGATTGGACTTTATTTTTCTTTGCTTAGATGACTTTTCAATGCTTTCTGTGGCAGCTTGGGCTCTTGAAGCTTTCCAAACAATATCAGTTTTTCCAGGATTAAGGACCATTCACAGGCAGTAAAAGAGTCATTTGTTATTCCCTTTTTTATCTCTGGTGAGAATGAAGAATCCAAAATTGATAACGATAGAAAAGAAACTATCAATTTATGAAATTTTACTTCTTTTACTTTGAACTCTTTGTTTTACTTGAACTCTTTGAGAAAAAAAAACTCTGAAAATGGTTTTTCTCTATACTAAAAAATATCAGAAATACTAATTCTGTTCAAGACAAAATTCAATGACCTTGGAAACAAAAGATTTAAGATTTGTTCATGTTTTTGACCCTTACTCATTGTATAACAAAGTCATTTTTGCCTCCCTCTTCCTCAGTTTTTTCTAGTGGAAGATCCTGGTTTGAACTAAATGAATGACCTCTAATGCTGAATTGGCATTTTCAGTGCTATTACCCACTCCCTGGCAGATGTAGCACCCTTTACCACAGAGCCAAGGCACAACCTCAGAATCATCAACATCACCCTCCAAAAATCCACAACCAATTTCATAATGAATTTTCATAATCAATTTAACTTCTTCTAAATCCTTGAGACCTATAATAGCTTTTGAAATAGCACATGATATATTTTCTCTTTCTAGATAAGGTAAAGAATCATGAAGAAAAGCCCAGGTTTATTCTTGGAGGTATATGTAACAGATGTTTAATTTTGTGGATCTATCCTTCAGTAGACCAATCTTTCTAGGAGTCCACTATTCTTTCACCTTGGCCATACTTCTTAACTGCACAGAAACCTCAGGAAGTGTGGTTCTCCTCTCACAGACTCTTCGCCCCCTTCCTTCCACATTCTTTCCTAAGGAAGAGACAAAAAACATGGATCTGCATCTCAGATCTACTTTAATCGCATGATTTTTTAAAGTTGCTTAATATATTTAAGTCTCTTTTCTTATTTGAAGTTAAAGATAATATCTGTATGCCTTATGGACTTACTATGAAATTTAAATAAATTTATACATATTTAATAGTTTGCACAATGTCAGACACTTAGTAGCTTTTCAAAAATGATAGTTATTAGTGTAATTATTATTATCACCATTCCATGATTCTCTGGAATATGAGAGGGGATGTAATCTGAAAATTGATACATAGTGACATGTTTTTAATTGTGTTACTGTTATAAACTTGACTGGTCAGGTGCATATTTGCAACTTAAGAGTTCCCTTCTGCAACCAATATTCAACCCAGTGTTCCTTGAATTTGTGTCCTTGATTTTAATAGGTATCATTACTCCAAACAGTAAGGTTCCATGGCCAGACAAATTTAGGAAATTCTGGGTTAAACAAAATTGAAAAGGATTCTTTCTGCAGTAACTCTCTTAATTCTTTAATATGACCATATAGATTGTGAGTATTTGAAAGGAATCTCAAGAAACCACTCGGACTATTTGAACAATTTCCAGACCTTGTTTTGCATGAAATATACCGGGAAAATCTTGACACCCAGAGGGGCCTTGAATGTTAAGAGTATGATGCAACCAGTAGCAGGATCTAATCTTTCTGACACATGTCCTTTCACACTCATAGGCTACTGCCAAAATTAGTTATCCAATTAATAACCTCCAAACCACAAACATCCCATTAAGATTTCCTAAACTAATCAAATTCTTGGTCATGAAATTAACATTTCCAAAAAAGTACTGAATCATCCCACTTTGTTTTTCACTGCAAATTACAGATCTTCCTCAATTTACATTGGAACTATACTCTGATAAGTCCATTCTCATATTCAGAAAATATCTTAAATAAAAAATTCTTTAATACACTTATCCTAATGAACACCACACCTTAGACTAGCTCAGAACACTTACATTGGCCTACAGTTGGGCAATATAATCTAACACAAAGCCTGTTTTTTAGGAAAGTGTTGACAACCTCAGGTAATTTGTTGAAAACTGTACTGAAACTGAGAAACAGATTGATGGTAGGGATACAGTATGGTTGTGAGTGTATTAGCTGTTTACCCTCCTGACTGGGTCATTGACTGGGAGCTGCTGCTCCGTGATGCGGCCTAGCATCACGAGAGTGTATCACACTACATATCACTAGTCCAGAAAAAGACCAAAATTCCAAGTATAATTTCTACTAAATATTTATCACTTTCGTACCATTGTAAAGTTGAAAAACCATAGAACAATTATTACATAGGGGACCATCTATAGCTGAAATTTAGAACTTGTTTAGAAAGTATTTGTACCAGGGTGCCTGGGTGGCCAAACATCTGCCTTCAGCTCAGGTCATGATCACAACACCCTGGGATGGAGCCCTTTGTCTGGGACCCTGCTCAGGGGGGAGTCTCTTATCCTCCCCCTGCTCCTGTGTGCTGTCTCTCTCTCTCTCTCTCAAATAGATAAATGAAATCTTAAGAAAAACAGTGTTTGTACCTTTTCTTGTTCCAATTCATCTTCACAAGATGCCTCATGAAAGATGTTAATTCTCGTACTATTTCTTCTGCAGTAAGCTTCTAATTATATCTAGATAATCAAGACCAATGCCTGTGCATGCTTTCCCAGAGAACTGCATATAAAGAAGTCAAATAACTGAAGTACTTAGATAGGATTTGTGTGTTTTTGCCTTAAATGCTTTTCCAAAATTAAAGTGGTAACTAGTAGCAACCTCAGTGCCAATTAATGTACATGATGTCTATAGCAGAGTACAAAATGTACAAAAATGTGATTACATACAATAAACAAAAATGGAAAAAGAGTGAGTGGATTCACAATTATGGACAATCACCACACTGCATTTGTTGCTTTGTAATCTGGAAACTTTGCAGCCAGAGTTAATCACGTGACAATAAAGAGGAAACCTGGGCTCAAGTAACAGAAAAACTTCATATGGATCTACAGGAATGGTACTGAAGCAAACAAAATGACCCTAAAAATGGGAGGGGGGATATTACCTAATTAAAGCAGCTCTTTACTATCTCAAAAAAAAAAAAAAATGCATTGTCATCAATTATTAGACAGATCAACTTAAAATAATCAAAGCTAAAAATAAATATTTCTTAGTAACTATTTTAATAATAAATATGTTTTCTCCTCTTTTTTCATTCTAGCTATCACATGGGAGTGTGAATACTTTGCACTGAAATAGAAATAATTTTCATAGATAAAGCATAACCTATATGGCAAAAGGTAACATTTTAGGATATATGTATTTACATGTATTATCTCTTTAGAAAGAGAGATTTCTATAACTTTACAGACTGAGGCATAGAAAGAATAGTATATTACCAAGACCACAAAAAAAAGAAAATGCCAGAGCCAGGATTCAAACCCAGATCTCTGTGATTTCAGAGTTTAAGCTTTCAACTGGCTAAACCTATTATGCCATTATCCTCCCCTGCATGAATCATGAACAAACGATTCACAACCTGCTATCTGTGTCTTTAGAGTCAAGCTTGTCTTCTCATGTGAGAGTTCAGAAACACATTCCTGGAAAATGAATTTCCATATTTCCTGAAAGGGAAAGTGTATATTTGGAAGTCTACTATCGTATCTTTTCTTGTCAATAACTACCTTGCTTTTAACACATACTGTGTTTCTGAATTTCAACCCATTTCTAGTACTTAGGGAATTTGACCTAATACTTTGAGAGGTACTGTGTGATGATCTCACAGTGTGAAAGTGGCCTGACCTGGTTTGTGGAATTGTCAAGATCTATAACAGAACTTTGTCTTCATTTAACATATCTGTTGGAGACTATTTTTAAAACAGAATGATATGAGATAGAAACGTCAGTCTACTTTGCCCATTTTAGATTAAGGACTTCATAATTAGAGCATCTCCCTCCCAATTAATTTTTTTATAAAAGTTTTTATTTATTTGAGAGACAGAGAGAACATAAGTGGGGCAGGGAAGAGGTAGAGGAAGAAACAGACTCCCTGCTGAATGCAGAGCACAATGTAGGGCTCAATACCAGGACCCTGAGATCATGACCTGAGCCCAAGTCAGACACTTTACCAATTGAGCCAACCAGGCATGCCTCCCTCCCAATTCTTGAATCCATATCAAAGAATATGAAGAATTAAAATTACTTTATGAAACATCTAGTCAAACCTTTCATTTTTGAAAATTTTAATTGAAGTATAGTTGACATGCAATATTATATTAATTTCAGGTGTACACACAAATAGTGAAAGCCATTCATTATAGATAAGAAAAACAAGGTCAAGAGGAGATTGGTCTACTGGGACAGCTTTCCCTATTGAAAATACATCATTATTTGTTTATGTCTTCATTCAGAATTACTTCTGAGCAATCGATTTATTCTTTTTTTTAAGATTTTATTTATTTGAGAAACAGAGTGCAAGAGAGAGGGAGTGTATGAGTATTGGGGAGGAAGAAGCAGACTCCCTGCCAAGAACGGATCCTGAGGTGAGGCTCAATCCCAGGATCCCAGGATCATGACCTGAGCTGAAGGCAGACACTTAACTGAATGAGCCATATAGGGACCCCAAGCAATTGAATATTCTTAACTTATATCTGCATGATTTTAGCATACGTGAGATATAAAGAGTATGCCCTAATTGTTAAGGATTCTCATGTAAGTGAGAAAATGTTTTTATTTTTCTTTTTGGTATCAGATACTCTTCCATTATAATAGACAGTCTTTTCATATAGTATTTCATCCCTTTACTTGGTTCTCCATTCTTGAACACATCCTTGAATGCAAGGTTAGATGTGTCTTAGAATATACTCTTTTACATTTTATCAATGCGTTTCTGAGTCCCCAAGTAAATTACTTTTTTGATACCTCCTTCTCCTGAAATTTTGCAAAGCCCAACTGAGAAAGGAAACAGGAAAAAGATTCATTCCAGAAATTTTATTGATTTTTATATTATTATATAAATTATTATTTATATAATTAAAATTAAATTATTATATTAATTTTTCCTACTGAAATCTATAATCATGATTTTGAAATCTACTTTCATTTTCAAAGACTGAAAGAAAAACAGTAGTTGGAGGGAAAGACTAAGAAGGGATGGGTTAAGAATCAGAAATCTGAGACATTATTCTTAGTCTTATGTGATTCTAATCAAATCATTTAATCTTTTTACATTTGGCATGTTCCTCTATAACCTGGAGCTAATAATACCTGTCCTGCTTACCTCACATGGCTGATTTGAGATTAAATGTGATAATGAGTGTGAGACTGTTATAATGAGTGTTAGCTGTTAGTCACTACCAATTAAGTTATTCATTTATTCATGAATTCATTTATCCAACATTTTAAGCTCCTACCCTATGTCAGGCTCTCTGCTAAGTAGTGGGCACATTAGTAGTGATCCAAAAAATATGGACCCTGTCCCTGAGAGCTTACTGTCTAATGGGGAGACAGACATTAACCAAAAAACACAGAAATAACTATATAATCAAATCATGATAAGTTGAAGGGAAAGACCAGGGTACTGTGAAAAACAAGAAAAGTGGAGACCTATTTTATATTCAGGGAAAATCTCTGATGCTATTAATTAAATAGCATTCAAATGAGGATGAGCAGGAGACAGAAAACAGTTGTAGAGCACCCAAGGATTGGACACTATATATATATATATATATATATATATATATATATATATATAAATGTCTTAAAAAGATGAATAATTTTGAGTTTTCTAATAATAACAGATAAGTAGAAGGGAATGGTATAAGATAATGATAAAGAAAATAGGTAGGGGCCAGATTGCCCAGGAAATTATAATTCTTTTGACAATTTTTGGTTTATATTATAAGAGCAATGGAAAATCACCAACGTGCATTAAACCAATGGATTGACATAATTTGAACAATGCTTATAAAGAAAAATTTCAGTGTCTGTGTGGAGTGTATTTGAGATCTCCTTTTGTGATTAGAAAAAAGAATGGATGGTGAATTTAAATTGGCACAGAATGAAGGGGAAGAACATGTGAACAGGAATGATGCTCTATTTCTTAATTGAGAATAGCTGCCTGGAGATGCTACATACTGCCATGGGAACGTAGACAGATCAGCAGCAGAGGAAGGAGGGTCAGGAGTCAAGAGTTTATTTGGCATTCTTATCAAGATTTAAAAACATCACGTTGTCATAAAGCACAAAGGGACACAAATGATACTAGGGTCAAAAAATTCTGAAACAATTCAATAGCTCATGAGTGTCACTAAATGTCCCACCTTGGGTGAATTGGGTTGCTCAAAATATGTTTGTACAATTTGGACACAAATGAAAAATTTCTATCAGCATTTTTCACTTCAGTCAAGCTTAGTTAGAACTCTAACGTTTACATCTCTTATGTGAAATTCCAAAATACAAAAATTATAAAATCTAAGCGCATTTTTAAAATTATAAAATCTAAGTGAACAAAAGTTGACATAACCTAGCCAAATTTGGCAGCAAAACCTACCCTGAACTGATGGGAAGCTTTAAAGTCTTTATTTCATCATGTACCCTGCTGACAATGTTTTGTAATACATAATAAATGTACTCTCTATCGTCTTTCTAAAATCTTAAAATTTCTGAATCAGATGCACATCTGGCCCCAAGGATTTCAGATAAAGACATGCTGACCTATAACAATACATCCTTGAATATTTGTCACCCAATCAGCTGATTGACAAAGGACCAAAAAAATTGTTGTTTCTATTTTTATTTCATTTTGGGGAGGGGTTTAGGAGCAGGCTCTCATTATAAATGGTTAAGTCACCTACACACTCACCTCAAAAAAAGGTTTTGCCCCACTCCTCAAAAAAAGAAAACAGGATTTGGACCAATTCCAACATTTTGTTTGTTAATTTTGTTTTGTTTATTTTTAAATCAAAAGAATCCAAAATACTACCCAAATGATGAAAAAATAAAACGTTTGCTTATTGGTCCTTCCCAAACCTTCATTTGGTTTTGGTTCTGGTTTTGTTAGAAACATCCCCATAGGAACTGCTGTTCAAGGGTAGCCGTGTGAGGAACTCATGTGTCCTCACTGAGACAGTGGCTGGAGCCCAGAGTGAGAGGAACTTAGCAACTTAGGCCCTTTTCTGCTTGGACAGAAGTAATAACCACTACTATATTCCCTGAAGAAAAAATTCTAACCACATTCTTGGAGTGAAGGAATCAAACTTTCATATCAATTTGACTTTTGAATGATCTTAAGTCTCCGTGCCCAACAGGGAATACTGTTAGATTCTTCATCGAAAATCCGAGAGTGAATCAAGCATGAGAACCTGGCCATTATGCCTATGTTCACAGAAGCCAGAAAGCAGAAAAATAAGGAGCTACCCCTCGCCCCGATAGCATAATTACATAAAGCTCTGGATGTTTTATCCAGCCAAATAGGTCTGCCTGCCCATTAAGCTAGAAAGAGAAACTAGACGTAACTACCAGGGGCCTCTTGCCAGCTCCAGGGCTTGATAATTGGAGCAAGGCTAGATGGATAGGTAATAATAAGGGCAATAGCTATCATTACTTTAACATTAATAAATAATTGGCCTTAAATTTTGAAAACCTATAAGTGTCAGGCATTCAACTAGATACTTAACATGTATGTATCATCTTTCTAAAATTTATAACAATCTTAGAAAATAAGCACTGTTTTCAATTTACCCATGCAGAATTGGAGGTCCAGTAAGATTAATTAACCTGCCCAAGGATGCATGGTTTGTAAGAACTCAAAGAATTCCAAGTCTCCAGAGATCACATGGTAGTCCAGGATTTAAAACCAAGTCTACTCTGAAATAATAACAAATAACATTGTGTGGCATGTATAAAATGTATTATGTATATGTATAATGTATAAATGTATAAAATGCATTAACTTTTATGATTCTAAAAACAACATTTTGAATTTAAAAGGGACTCTTATGGATGAGAAAATAAAGACCCAGAGAGGATGGAAATTTTTCCTTAAGTCATCTAACTGGAGAGTAGTAGACCCATGATAAAGAAGCAGAGTTTTGGCCCTATGCTGAGCCCTCTTCTGTTATTCCATGTGGCTTCTCAAGTTCAAAGATTTAGAATTGAAAATCAGAACTCTGTTGCCTTTTTGTTGACAACCTGAGAGTTTTTTGAGTCTTATAGGAGGTAAGGATGAGAATATGACCTGTGAGATACAATAAGTCACTTATTCATTTAAACTATTCCCAACTTCATTCACTGTGGGTTCACATGGCATTTGTGATTCTTTGTTGGTTGTTTTTGTTCAATTTAATATATCCTCTTGTAACATCTCGAGACTCTCTGATATATAGGAATTATAAGTTAGTATCTGTCTTCCAGTGGCCCACAGTATTTCCCTCTTTTGGCAGTTTTGTAGGTATACGATATATGCAATAAAGAACATGGCTAGAAATAAGGACACAGGCCATTTAGACTACCAAATAAGCAGAAACAATGCATCCAATCAAAATAAGAAAAGATTACGAGAAGAAAGAACAATAACTCATTTGAGTCAGAAATGCTCAACATCTGGGTCAGAAATGCTCAACATCTCCTCCATATCACCGCCCCCGAATCAAGACCTACAAATGGGGAGAGGGATATGGCTGTAGGTGGAATCTTCTTGAACCTCAAAGTCTTTAAGAGTCTCTACACTCTATAGTTTGGACTAGGGAGTCCTCTGCCTTAAGAAATTGTTCATTCCATACATTTAGAGGTGAGAGCAGAGGGCAGAGGAAAGGAAGAAAAGAGCAGAGAGTTGTACCCTTTGAAGATTCAAAGGCACCAACAACCTTTGCAGTTTCTTTCAGGTTCTCTGGCCCAACTTGATTCACTAGATAGAACAATAAGGGGCTGTACACGAGGCACAAGCTCTTTCTAGAAAACGAGGTCATGATGTGCCGCTCCTGATACTCAAAGCATACCTCACCTTTCCAGCTCACACCAACTCATCTTTCAAGACTCAACCTGTGTTGCATCTTTCTGGGAGACGTTCTTTTATCCCACTTTATCTTGGTAAGTGTCTCTTCCAGGTATCCCCGTGGTATCCTATGGAAGTATCAGTCTTCTCACAAGTATGTGGTATCACAGTCTTAACTCCTTGATGACAGAGACTGTATCACATTTTTTCTCTACCACCAAAGTAATCATGAATGATGGAATATTTTTACAGCACAGCTTTTTGTTTGTTTGTTTGTTTGTTTTAATTTCCTAGCCTCGCTTTAAACACCTTCAGGGAAAAATTTCTTTCTCTGAGTGAGAACCCTGGTAGGATTTATGATTCTTCTGCTTACTCTTAGACTCAACTTGAGTGAGAATTATTTCAGTTTATTAAAATATTAAAATTATTTCAGTTAATTAAGATATCCTGTCCAATATAATAATAAAATCTTGGAATGTGACTTACAGTTAAATCTTCTCCCTTCTGGCAGCTAGATCTGGATGTAGGCAGAAAGCATTCTTCTGGGAAGCAGACACAAACAGCTTTTTCTCTCTTTCCCCGCAGTTCTTTATTCAGCTTGCCATTTACATCCTCTGTATGTATGCTCTACAATTTAAGTGCAGGGAGAGAAAAGAAAATATTCCTTTCTGCAAGTCTGACTTGACTAACTCTCTATTCTCTGGGCATAATGTTCTGTCTGAACATTATGTTTGAAGTTGATTTTTTTCTCTCGTAGGTGATTTCATGGGTTCATGAACACTCTCTTGCTAGGGCCCCTGCAACTGCCTCTGTTCATCTGACTGTTCCCTCTCTGGGTCCCCTCTTCTTCAACTTCTGTTTTGTTGTTGTTGTTGTTGTTGTTGTTGTTTGTTTTTCGGGGGGCTTTTTTGTTTGTTTTGGTTTTGGTTTTTTTGGTTTTGGGGGGTTTTTTGGTAGTCTCTGCAAAGAGTGCCTCTTTGCTGGAATCCCCTCACCTTTTGGTAGAAAGTTTTTTGGGGAGAATGCCTTTTTTATTGGCATTGGTCTGCTATTTCTAGTACAGGATCACCACTCCAAGAGGGTGGAGTTACTCCAAGAGCAGCACCAACTCTTCCCCTCTCTGTCTCTACCTTAGACTGCCTTTAGATTGCTTAGCCATGTCTCTAACACCTGTCCCTTCTTCCCCCACAATACCTGGACACATATATCATGCTCTCCTTGAGGTCATAGATTTAGAAAGAAATCACCATCACCCCCAACCTTTACTTCAAAACATTGCCCCACTCCTCAAAAGCTCTTTAGTTCAATATCCATTTTTGATAATTTTTGGCCTCCAAACAGATCAGAAATTTCAAATGTTATGAAATTGCATCTTGGTATTGCCCCCGAAAATTCTCTTTTGCACTTTGGTCTTCACTTTGGAATTTTATTGTTGTATCCTGGTGCCTAAGTCAAATGCCCAGTTTATCCTGCCCACCCGCAGAGTACATGGTATGAGTAAGCATTGTTCATTTTTCTTAATTTTGTATTTAAATTTAATTTAGTTAACATACAGAGTATTATTAGTTTCAGAGGTAGAATTTAGTGATTCATCAGTTGCATATAACATCCAAGGCTCATTATACCAAGTGCCCTCCTTAATGCCCATCATCCACTTACCCATCCCTCCACTCCCCTCCCCGCTAGCAAGCCTCAGTTTGTTTCTTATAGTTAAGAGTCTTTTATGGGCACTATTCATTTTGTAATGAAAAGGTATGAATTTTATAACATTCTTTAGAGCATATAAATTGTCTCTTCTATATTTTCCAGAGAGGAATTTCTAGATTTAGTACATTTTACAGAGTTAATTAACAAGATCCATATCCTACTATAATAAACCTTTTAGCAAAGGCATCTAACAGTCACTATCTTATTTTAATAACTGCAATCTTTTCTTATAGCTTATCTACAGTATCTTATTGACTCTACAGTAGAGCCAATGCTACAAATTTTGCTTTCTTTTCTAAGTGCTGAATGAGCAACTTCTTTACATAGACCTTGCTCCTCACTAAATCAAGCAAAATCAGGGACAAGAGATCGAATGTGTATAGGGATATGCAGAGGAGAATTTGAGGTTGAGAAGATTGAGCAGATAACAACTTTGGAATTCAAATGTTGCCAACCAAAACAGGCTATACTGTGTACTCATGGCAGATTCATAATCAGCCCCTTGAACTTCATAAACTAAAGTTACCTGTTAACCCAGCATAATTAATAAATGGTAAACTTCATAGGCACACTGAAATATCCTTTGAGATTTCTTTTTTTTTTCATTTTTTTATTCTCTTGGTCTTATGAGTAACTTAACATCTGTACCAAATTATTTCCCCTGATCCTCCTAATTCTGTGTTCAGTGTGAATGCTTAGTATAAAGGAGGGTATATTTAGATAATTATGAATGTAATTATCTCTTTAGTCTTTATGATTACCTGTATGAGTAGTTCTTTACCTAATCAGCCAAAGGCATCCATTTGCCTTTGGGATAAAATTAAAACTTTTTAAAGAAAGAATGTGTGGTGTGTGTATGTGTGTGTGTAACAGGAAGGGAAAAGGCTTGGTAATATTTTGCCTGTGAAATAAAGTATAATTTTGCAGGAAGAAAATTCCTCACAAATTGGGTTGTTGGATTGCTGTTTTGAGAGAGAATTTGTCAGATTGTCTTATTTCCGCTCCCATAGCAGCATAGTAAAGACTAAGCCTGGAAGACTCAAATCATCAAGTACTCTGACAAAGTAATGGAAATACACTTTGTTCTTTGGAAAATAAGACAACCATGTATATCACTTTACAAAATAGGCTAACTAAAATAAAAGTACGGCTTTTTCTGGTACAAGGAGATTATTAGAAAGAGAGAAGAGAGGGGAAAACAAATGATTAAATATCTGCATCCAGATATCTTTCTCTAGGGTTTCTTTTCAATGAAAGGGAAAAGTCTTCAGTGGTTTGGGAAGTATTCAGTATTGCCACCCAATCCAACTTTCTATCTAAAAATGTGAAAAGAGACCTCCATTTCAACCTGCTGTAAGCTGAAGAAACAGCCATTTGAGTCTTATTTGAATGGATAAAATCCAGAAGTCAGCTTAAGGAGGAAGATATGGAATCCATTTTAGAACACCTGTATGCTTAATAACAAGAGATGCATAAAAGAAATCTATACCCTTACTCAAGCTTGGACTGAGTAGAAGTAGTAAAAGTTCAGAGGGATCCATGGTGAGGTAAGATGGAGGTTTGTCCAAACTGCAAGTGACCAGAAGTTACACCTCCTCATAATTCAGTTGCAAATGTCAACATGAAAAACATCAGCCAAATGGACTTGGCCTAGAAGGCAGAAGACATCAGACCACCTCTCCCCTGCTATGAGGACACATAAGCCACAATCCCTGTTCAGAGATTATTTCGTCATCCTTCTTGGATATAATAAAAAGTCATTAATTCAGAGTTTTAAAAAAAGTGTATCTAAAATATATTTCTCCACCATTCTTTTATTTTCTATAATTTGTTTTTGAATATAGACATTCAAAGCATTTTAATGATTACAAATAAACCACAGGTCTTTTTATGTATATGAAGACCACTAACACTCTATTCATAATACCACTATTGTACAATCACCATTCAAATATTCTTGTCAGGAAAATACATGTGAAAAAAATGAACTTCACCAAATAACTATAGAAAGCAAGCAAACAAACAAAAAGCATTACAATCAATTACTATATTACTATTGTTTTAATAGGGTTCTTTATACTCTCTTATCCCATAACCTCAACCAAGATTTGAGATGTGAGCTCAAGATGTCATGGCTAACATATATTGAGCACTTGATTTAAAGAGGACACTGTATATTGGGCTTTCTATGCATTAAATATACTCATTTAACATTTTTTTTCTCAGTGTCAACTGTGTGTTAGTTACCAGGTAGAGAACAGAGATTCTATTCTAGACTACATAGTGTCTAGACATGGTATCAAAATCCTATTCCTGTCCTCACTTGGCTTAACTTCTCATGGGGAATACAAACAAAAAAGAAAGCAAACTGATAAATAATAAGATAATTTTCATGATAAGCATTAACATAGAAATACACCAGAGCTGTAGAGAAATAAGAATCTTCTTTAGTTAGGGCAATCAGGGGACCCCCTCTGAGGAAAGCATCTTTTAACTTCGGCCTAAAGTGAGAATAACATAAAAGGGTTGGAGTGAGGTATGAGATGAGTAAAGGTACGAGATGAGGTATGGGATGGAGTCAAGCATGCCATTCAAAGAACACACCTTATGTGAAATGGCTGAGGCCAGGAAAGGTTTTGAATGGTCATGTAACTAAATGGAAACAGTTTGACTTCTGTGTGGCTAGCTGAAAGGGATGTAGCATAACATAGAGTTGCCAAGAAATGCACCAAGCCATCATGAAGAGACTTGGGAGGCAGGGTAAGAAATATGCATTTCAATTTAAATTCAGTGGAAAACCCCTGTAGTGTGTAAAGCAGAAAAATGGTATGATCCAATTTAGGTCCTAAGGATACCACAGCTGCAACAATGTGGAGAATGGATAAGGGGTACACAAGAATGGAAAAGGACAAATTAGATTGCAGTTGCAGGTAGGAATGTAAGCAGGAGATAATTGTGATTTGCCTAAGGAGGTGGCACTGGAGGCTGAAGGATAGGTTAAAATTATATCTTGCAAATAGAATCAGGTGTATTAATGGTTTTAATGTTTGGGGTGTGACAGGGAGGGAGGAATCCAAGATAATTTCTCTGGATGGAAAACAAATTGTAATTTGAGGTATGGTAAATTTTAGATTTCTGTGAGAAATTCAAGTGGAGACAAATAAATTAACAAATTAGGTATGGAGATCTAAAGCCCAAAGGGCAAGCATGAGCTGAAGACATCATCACTGTCCTGAAGATAGAATTAACATCCATGAGAACTGATAGTCCACAAAAGAGAGTGAAGAGTAAAAGAAAGAAAAAATGCTTCCTCAAACTTCACAATCCTCTGAGGTAGGTATTGCTATATGAATCCCATATTATGAGATGAAGAATTTAAAATTTAGTAAAGTTTATGCTATTTTTACAAAGGTTATATACCTGTTAAAAACCCAAGGCACATTTCGGTCCAGAGCCCAAGCTATGACTCAAAGTAATTAAGACCTGAGTAAAACAAATATCAAACAAAAATAAATAAATATATAAATAAAACCAGTCAAACCCCACCCCATTGTCCTCCCGATTGTGTTTCCTCATGTAATTGGTTTATAATTTATCCAAAATTTCTTGGCTATGACAGGTTATTTAATGTATTTCCTACATTCAAATCTATATATTATGGGAGACAGAGCCATTTGGTGTCTCACATTCATTTATGGAGAAACCCTGTTTATTAATCTGTTACAAAGTGAAGAAGTTGGTTTCCCACAGAGCTAGCCATATGTAATTTTCTAGGCATGCATTCCTTTCTACAGCTGCCACTGTTTTAACCATTAAATTAAAAGACCTCCATTGTCATTGCTTGTTTTTTACTCTAATTTAGCATATACAGAGTGACTATTTTGGAAAATTAAATAATCCAGCATTAAAATTTCAAATCTAATTTGCTTAATACATATCATATTTTGCATTTATTTCTCAAGTAAAATTTTTAGTGAACATGAGAAAGTTCTGTAGAACTGGATTTTTTTTCCATTCATGAAAGTGTATATGGTTCAGAAAGGTTGTTAACAGGTTAGTAATGATTTTAATTTTAAGATTTCATCCTGTCCCATTCTAAAATACAGTTTAGTATAAATGTAGTTTTGCAGGCAAAACTTTTTCAAAAAGAATTTAAAGAAAGTTCCACACAAATATTCTTCATTCTTCTAAGGAGACTTGCCACAATCTCACTCTTAACAATTTTCAACAGGGTAAAAACAGGCCACTTCATGGGTATAAGAACATAAAGACACACTACCTTCTTGAGATTTTGAGGTTTGAAACCAAATCATAGTCACAGGACTTCCGGAATATACGATGCAGCTGAGAATAGGTCATAAAAATCTATTTCCCATATTATCAAAACCTTACAAATTTGAAATATTCATTCAGCATTGTATGTGTATTATAAAAGCTCCAGAAACTAAAAAGTTGCAGTTTGATCCAGTAACTTTCATATGATTCAATGGATAGCAACTACCACTGTAAAATATGGGCACTATGGCCCCTAAAAGGAATATACTGGAATATATTACTAAGTCTGAGTAGATCATATGCATATATCCAGTGACCTATTTTACAAAGTTGACATATTTTCAGATGTAATCCAGTAGACTCAGTCTGAACTCTGTAAAATTCAAATGCACAGAAACAAATGTATCACATTTGAAGGACAATACGTTATTCACAAACACACCCCAAACATTTCTTATAGATTTATGGAATAATTTCTATAAAAGAATATATACATCTCAACATTTTTGTCCCATTCCAACTACCTTAAACTCATACCACTCTAACCTGTGCTCTAAAAAATAAATCTAAAAATAAAATAAAATCATTATGGTTTATAGTTTTAAAAAGACTAACTTAAGGGGCACCTGAGTGGCTCAGCTGGTTAAGCATCAGATTTGGTTCAGGTCATGATCCCAGGGTCCTGGGATTGAGCCCCACATCAGGCTCCCTGTTTGTGGGGAGCCTGCTTCTCCCTCTCCCTCTACTTGACACTCTGCCTGCTTGTACTCCCCCTCTTTCTGTCAAAAAATAAATAAAATCTTAAAAAAAAATAAAGATGAATTCAAACTAATTGGACTAGACAAAGATTTTAGTATGACCCAGTGACCAAGACCAATTTTTCTTAGAAAATGATAATCATTTGAAAATACTGAACTTAGTACTTATACATTTCACTGCCTCCTGGACAAAAAAAATGATGTATAAGAAATTTTATTGCCAAACTTAAGTAGACCAGAACAATAAGACAATTAAGTTCCTCTGGCTCAAGTTAATGCAACTAGGTTTAACAGCTAGTAGATTGAGTTTAGCTTGGTTGGGTTTTTGTTTTGTTTTGTTTTGATTTGTTTTGTAGTAGGAATGATGGCTCCTTGGGAAATTTTGACCTTTACCAAGATTAGTATATTCAACAAAGGAATATATTTATAGTTCCTCATTTGAAATCTCTGTATATATCACTTGACTCCCTAACTGAAACAGGTTATATTTTATAACTTTAGAATCATTGTAGTACGTAGGAGCTAAATCTTATAATTTTTCAAGGCTTTATTTTCTTATGTTTAAAGAAAATATCAAGAAAAAGGATTAAACGAGTTAAAATTGTATCAAGAATGCCTACCACTCTGCTAAGAGTTGTATATATTTTTGTCTCTTATAATTAAGATTAAATGTAAAGAAATACCACCTGATACTGATTTCTTTGATATAAAAAGTATCCATAAAAGGAAGTAGTGGATTTCTTACTCTGAAGCCGTTTAAATAAAGTATTTTTCTTTGTTTGTGACTGTGTATAAATAGCTTTGTCAATAGACAAGAAAAGTACTAGATCTGGCTCTAAAATAATGAAAAAATAAAATAATGAAAAAAAAGTAGGGGCACCTGGGTGGCTCAGTGCTTAAGCCTCTGCCTTCGGCTCGGGTCATGATCTCAGGGTCCTGGGATCGAGTCCCGCATTGGGCTCTCTGCTCTGCGGGGAGCCTGCTTCCTCCTCTCCCTCTGCCTCTGCCTGCCTCTCTGCCCACTTGTGATCTCTCTCTGTCAAATAAATAAAATCTTTAAAAAAAAAAAAAAGTATAAGTACTAAATCCATAGACCAATTGCCACAAACTATGTTATTATTTTATAGTCACAACTGATTCTAAATGATCATTCATGGTTCTGTTAGAGCCACTCTCCCATTGTAAAACAGAAAATGATAATTCAATTATTATGGATGTTTCTGTTTTAAAAGCTATCAGCTAATAGATTCTGCAACAAAACTAGGAGTAGTTGCTTGGTTCAGGTTTTCTTTGCTTTCTTCTCACAATTACATATATGACATGAATCAAACCTAAATATTGTTGTCCCCCCCCCAAAAAAAAATACACTCATAATAGAATTGATGAGGAGTGTATCTACTTGCTTGGAGGGATAAAAATTAAAATTAAGTGAGTGGAAAGGCCATAAAAATTGAGTGGAAAGTCCAGAATTACTCTGCTTTTAAAATATAAGTACCCAAATCCAAATGTCATGCATATAGTCTCCATACTAAGTTTTATTATCTCATTTGTTCAGATTCCATTGTTTTGTGGAAGAAAGGAATGTAGTGATGAGATTTACATATTTACAGCAACTTTTTGGTCAAAAGGGCTTAAACAATAGGGGGTTTGGGTCAAATCAGAATTATATAGGGGGTCACTCAAGCCTCTTACCATCTTGAATTAGGAGGTAGTAAATTCATGGATAGAAGATGGTTAACCCTATGATAGAGCGATGGGACATCAGGGCTGAGAAGATGTTTAATCAATCCCAAAATATTAATCAGTGTCAATAATTCTTGATGTACCCTAAAAAAGGGAAAGACATTTCACAAGCAGGACATTTCATTATATGGGAAGTATAGAGTTTTCTCACTGAATAAAAGTTGATTCTGCTACATCATATCAAGGATGAATAGAAAGAAATGGATACCTTACTGGCAAACCATTGAGAAAAGATATTTTCAGAGTGGATCACAAACTTTAGGAAAACCTTTAGTAGTTCTACTGTAGGCTTTACAAATGAAGAGTTAAACATGAGCATTTACGTGGCATTGGAAAAGTCCTCACCTAAATTATCTACCAGAAGCTTGACCTAATATTTGAAGTTCCAGCAATATAAATCTATTCTCTACTACTCACTTGTGTGACCTTGGGAAAGTGACCTAACTTCTTTAACCCAAGTGAAGTTAAGATGAAATGAAATACTGCATTTGAAACACTCAAGAGTGTCTGGCACATATTAAGTATTTTAATATGTATATTAATGATAAGATATGTAATTTAAGAGCTTCTCTCTGCAGAATTATTCTCAAGCAATGGATTGTTATAGAGACAAGAGTAGAGTGAGAGAATTCACAGAGCAAGGCAAAAAGGCCAATCCTGAGAGATGGGCAAGGGGAAATGATCAGTGCAGAGAGAGCCAGAACAGACAGAAGTGTAAGATGAAATTAAGGGACTAAGAAAGGACAAATAATAATAATAATAATTATTATTATTATTATTATAACAACAACAACAGCAGCATATGCCAGAAGAGTGGGGCATATAAAAAGAGAGACAGAAAATATAAAGAGATTGAAGCAAGATGGTGGAGGAGTAGCAGACTGAAATGACATCAGTTCCCAGGAGTTCAGCTAGGTAGTTATCAAACCATTGCAAACACTTACAAACTCAACAGGAGCTAGAAGAGAAGAGCAAAAATTCTAGGAACAGAAAATCGACCACTTTCTGGAAGGTAGGATGTGCAAAGAAGTGAATCCGAAGTGACAGGAAGATAGACTGCAGGGAGAGGGGTGGCTCCTGGCAAGCAGTCAAGCAGCAAAGCACAAAATGGAACTTTTAGAAGTCTGCTGCACTGAGGGACATCGCTCCAGAGACTAAGCAGGGATGGAGCCTCATGGGGACAGTGTGGTCTCAAGTCCCACAGGGTCACAGAAAGATCGGGGGTGTCTGAGTGTGGCAAAGCTCCCAGATATCAAAGCAGGGAAGCTGACTACAGAGACAGAGCCAAGGAGTGGGCTCTCAGCTCAGGGTTACCTTAAACCGTGATCTGAGGCACTGTCACACCACTGCTCTTCAAGCAGGGACCCCGCAGTGGCAGATCTGGAGACACCTCTTCCTTCCTCCTCTGGGAGGAGCAGCACAGGAGCATGCAGCAGGAATCTACCGGGATTGGAGACTCAAAATGGGGACGTGCATCAGAGATAGAAACACTCGGTCACAGGCCAGATGAGCATGGAGTGTGCCGGAGAGCAGGGAGACGGGAAGGACTGACTGCTTTTCTCTGTGGGAACACTGAAGAGTGGGGCCCTGCACTCTTGGCCCTCTAGGCTGGAGATTGGGAGGGCACCGTTTTCATTCCTGTCCTCCAAAGATCTACGGAAACAGGGAACAAAACCTACTGAGAGTGAACCTGAGCAGACTGCTTAGCCTGGCTCCTGGCAAGGGTGGTGCAATTCCACCTCAGGCAAATATCTGAAAGTCACTGCAGGATGCCCCACACCCAGAAGATCAGCAAGAACATCCAGACAAGACCAAATTCACCAATCAACGAGAACAGAACTCCAGAACTAGGAGAAAGCACCTCATAGAATTCATGAATTTTTCCCCATGATTCTTTAGTCTTGCAAAGTTAAATTTTTTCATTTTATTTTTTTCTAATTCTATTTTTTAAACTTTTCCTCATTCCTCTTTTGTTTTTTAACAAATTTATCTTAACAATACCTCTAAAAAAACTTTTTCAATTTTCATTGTTATAATCACATTTTATCCCATCATTGTATTTAACCTTACTTTTTGTGTACATATAGGTTTTTTCCTTTAAAATCTTGGGATACAATTACTTCTAATAGATCAAAATATACCCTAAGTCTAGCACATGGCTTTGTTCTAGTCTCAAGCCTGATCACATCCGCTCCTCTTTTTTTTTTTATACTTTTTCCAATTAACTTATCATATCAATTCCTTTTTTAGAATCTTTTTTAAATTTATATCTTTATAGTTATATTCCATCCCTTCATTGCCTTTACCCTTATTTTTGTATATATATAAGTTTTCCTTTCTTTAAAATTTCTCTAAGAGACCAGAATACACCCAAAATAAAGTGGGTGACTCTTTTCTGTTCAACCAACTAATATAGATATTTTTATATTTTTATTTCTTTTTCCCTCTTTACCTCCCTCCAGTTTTGGGTCCCTTCTGATTTGGTTAGCATACAATTTTCTGGGATCTATGCCACACTTTTAGTATTTTATTCTCTCATTCATCTATTCTTATCTGGATAAAATGACAAGGAGGAAAAACTCACCACAAAAAAAAAAAAAAAAAGAACAAGAGACAGTACCGATGGCTAGGGACCTAATCAATATGGACATTGGTAATATGTCAGAACTTGAGTTCAAAATGACAATTATCAAAGTGCTACCAGGGCTCAAAAAATGCATGGAAGATATTAGAGAATCACTTTCTGGAGAAATAAAATCCCTTTCTGGAGAAATAAAAGAATTAAAATCTAACCAAGTTGAAATCAAAAAAGCTATTAATGAGGTGCAATCAAAAATGGAGGCTCTTACTGCTAGAATAACTGAGGCAGAAGAGAGAATTAGTGATATAAAAAAAGATCAAATGACTGAGAGTACTGACACTGAGGAAAAGAGAGACAAACAACTACTGGACCACGAGGGGAGAATTTGAGAGATAAGTGATACCATAAAACAAAACAATATTAGAATAATTGGGATCCAAGAAGGGAAAAGAGAGAGAGGGGAAGAAGGTATATTGGAGCAAATTATAGTAGGGAATGTCCCTAATATGGCAAAGGGAACAAGTATCAAAATCCAGCAGGCACAGAGAACCCCCACAAAATCAATAAAAATAGGTCCACACCCCATCATCTAATAGTAAACTTACAAGTCTTAGTGACAAAGAGAAAATCCTGAAAGCAGCTCAGGACAAGAAGTCTGTAACACACTATGGTAGAAATATTCGATTAGCAACAGACCTATCCACAGAGACCTGGCAGGCCAGAAAGAACTGTCATGATATATTCAGAACACAAAATGAGAAAAACATGCAGCAAAGAAAACTACATCCATCTAGGCTATCATTGACAATAGAAGGAGAGATTAAAAACAAAAACAAAAATTTCCAAGATAAAGAAAAATTAAAAGAACTTGCAAACACCAAACCAGCCCTACAGGAAATATTGAAAGGGGTCCTCTAAGCAAAGAGAGAAACTAAAAGTAGTAGACCAGAAAGGAACAGAGACAATATACAGTAACGGTCACTTTACAGGCAATACTGTGGCACTAAATTCATATCTTTCAATAGTTACCCTGAATGTAAATGAGCTAAATTCCCCATCAAAAGATTCAAGGTATCAGAATGGATTAAAAAACAAGACCCATTAATATGCTGTCTACAAGAAACTCATTTTAAACTCAAAGACACCTCCAGATTTAAAGTGAGAGGCTGGAAAACAATTTACCATGCTAATGGACATCTAGAAAGCTGGAGTGGCAATCCTTATATCAGATAAATTAGATTTTCAGCCAAAGACTATAATAAGAGATGAGGAAGGACACTATATCATACTCAAAGGAACTGTCCAACAAGAAGATCTAACAAATTTAAATATCTATGTCCCTAATATGGAAGCAGCCAACTATATAAACCAATTAATAAAAAAATCAAAGAAACACATCAACAATAATACAATAATAGTAGGGGACTTTAACACCCTCCTTACTGAAATGGACAGATCATCCAAGCAAAAGATCAACAAGGAAGTAAAGGCCTTAAATGACACACTGGACCAGATGGACATCACAGATATATTCAGAACATTCCATCCCAAAGCAACAGAATACACATTCTTCTCTAGTGCATATGGAACATTCTCCAGAATAGATCACATCCGGGGTCATAAATCAGGTCTCAACTGTTACCAAAAGTTTGGGATAATTCCTTGCATATTTTCAGACCACAATGCTCTGAAGCTAGAACTCAATCACAAGAGGAAAGTTGGAAAGAACACAAGTACATAGAGACTAAAGAGCATCCTTCTAAAGAATGAATGGGTCAACCAGGAAATTAAAGAAGAATTGAAAAAATTCATGAAAACAAATGATAATGAAAACACAACTGTTCAAAATCTGTGGGACACAGCAAGGCCGGTCCTGAGAGGAAAGTGTGTAGCCATACAAGCATTTCTCAAGAGACAAGAAAGGTCTCAAGTACATGACCTAACACTACACATAAAGGAGCTGGAGAAAAAAACAAAAGAAAGCCTAAACCCAGCAGGGGAAGAGAAATCATAAAAATTAGAGCAGAAATCAATGAAATAAAAACCAAAAGAATGGTAGAACAGATCAACAAAACTAGGAGCTGATCCTTGAAAGAATTAATAAGATTGAAAAACCCCTGGCCAGACTTATCAAAAAGAAAAGAGAAAGGACCCAAATAAATAAAATCATGAATGAAAGAGGAGAGATCATAACGAACACCAAAGAAATACAAAGAATTATAAGAATATATTATAAACAACTATACACCAGGAAATTGGATGATCTAGAAGAAATGGATGCATTCCTAGAAGCATATAAACTACTGAAACTGAACCAGGAAGAAATAGAAAACCTGAACAGACCCATAACTAGTAAGGAGATTGAAGCAATCACCAAAAATCTCTCAACAAACAAGAGCGCAGGGCCAGACAGCTTTCCAGGGGAATTCTACCAAACATTCAAAGAAGAATTAATACCTATTCTCCTGAAACTGTTCCAAAATATAGAAATGGAAAGAAAACTTCCAAACTCATTTTATGAGGCCAGCATCACCTAGATCCCCAAACCAGACAAAGACCCCATCAAAAAGGAGAATTACAGACCAATATCCTTGATGAACATGGATGCAAAAATTCTCACCAAAATACTAGCCAATAGGATCCCACAGTACATTCAAAGGATTATTCACCACGACTAAGTGGGATTTATTCCTGGGCTGCAAGATTGGTTCAAC
Organism: Enhydra lutris kenyoni; assembly: GCF_002288905.1. NCBI lineage: Eukaryota > Metazoa > Chordata > Mammalia > Carnivora > Mustelidae > Enhydra > Enhydra lutris. The sequence continues at coordinate 51,250,368 of NW_019154087.1, read as the reverse complement.
ATCCACAAATCAATCAGTGTGATACAATATATCAATAAAAGAAAGAACAAGAACCATATGATCCTCTCGATAGATGCTGAAAAAGCATTTGACAAAGTACTGATCCTTTATTGATCAAAACTCTTCAAAGTGTAGGGTAGAGGGTACATATCTCAATATCATCAAAGCCATCTATGAAAAACTGACAGTGAGTATCATTCTCAACGGGGAAAAACTGAGAGCTTTTCCCCTAAGGTCAGGAACACGGCAGGGATGTCCGCTATCTCCTCTGCTATTCAACATAGTACTAGAAGTCCTAGCCGCAGTAATCAGACAACAAAAAGAAATAAAGGGCATCCGAATTGGCAAAGAAGAAATAAAACTCTCACTCTTTGCAGATGATATGATACTTTATGTGGAAAACTGTAATGACTCCATGCCAAAACTGCTAGAATTCATGTAGGAATTCAGTAAAGTGTCAGGGTATAAAATCAAATGTACAGAAATCAGTTGCATTTCTATACACCAACAGCAAGACAGAAGAAATGCAAATTAAGGAATCAATCAAGTTTACAATTGCACCCCAAAAAATAAGATACCTAGCAATAAACCTAACCAAAGAGGCAAAGAGTCTGTACTCAGAAAACTATAAAGTACTCATGAAAGAAAGTGAGGAAGACACAAAAAAATGAGAAAACGTTCCATGCTCATGGATTGGAAGAACAAATATTGTGAAAATGTCTATGTTACCTAAAGCAATCTACACATTTAATGCAATCCCTATCAAAATCTCACCCATTTTTTTCATAGAAATGGAACAAATAATCCTAAAATTTATATGGAACCAGAAAAGACCTCGAATAGCCAGAGGAATGTTAAAAAAGAAAACCAAAGTTGGTGACATCATAATTCCAGACTTCAAGCTCTATTACAAAGTTGTTATCATCAAGACAGTATGGTACCAGCACAAAAACAGACACATAGATCAATGGAACAGAATAGAGAGCCCAGAAATAGACCCTCAACTCTATGGTCAACTAATCTTTGACAAAGCAGGGAAGAATGTCCAATGGAAAAAAGATAGTCTGTTCAACAAATGGTGTTGGGAAAATTGGACAGTCACATGCAAAAGAATGAAACTGGACCATTTTCTTACACCACCACAAAAATAGACTCAAAATGGATGAAAGATCTCAATGTGAGATAGGAATCCATCAAAATCCTTGAGGAGAACACAAGCAGCAACCTCTTTGACCTCAGCGGCAACAACTTCTTCCTAGAAACATTGCCAAAGGCAAGGGAAGCAGGGCAAAAATGAACTATTGGGACTTCATCAAGATCAAAAGCTTTTGCACAGTAAAGGAAATAGTCAACAAAACCAAAAGACAACTGACAGAATGGGAGAAGATATTCGCAAATGACCTATCAGATAAAGGGCTAGTATCTAAAATCTATAAAGAACTTATCAATCTCAACTCCCAAAGAACAAATAATCCAATCAAGAAATGGGCAGAGGACATGAACAGACATTTCTGCAAAGAAGACATCCAGATAGCTAACAGTCACATAAAAAAATGTTCAACATCACTCAGCATCAGGGAAGTACAAATCAAAACCACAATGAGATACCACCTCATAACAGTCAGAATGGCCAAAATTAACAAATCTGGAAACGACAGATGTTGGTAAGGATGTGGAGAAAGGGGAACCCTCCTACACTGTTGGTGGGAATGCAAGCTGGTGCAGCCACTCTGGAAAACAGCATGGAGGTTCCTCAAAAAGTTGAAAATAGAGCTACCCTATGACCCACCAATTGCACTATTGGGTATTGACCCTAAAGATACAAATGTAGTGTTCTGAAGAGGCACATGCACCTGAATGTTTAGCAGCAATGTCCATAATAGCCAAACTATGGAAAGAACCTAGATGTCCATCAACAGATGAATAGATAAAGAAGAAGTGGTATATATATATATATGCAATGTAATTCTATGCAGTCATCAAAAGAAATGAAATCTTACCAGTTGCAATGACATGGATAGAACGAGAAGGTATTATGTTGAGCGAAATAAGTTAATCAGAGAAAGACAATTACATATGATCTCTCTGATATGAGGAATTTGAGAGGCAGAGTGGGGGATTTGGGGAGTAGGGAAGGAAAAAATGAAACAAGATGGGATCGGGAGGGAGACAAACCATAAGAGACTCTTAATCTCACCAAACAAACTGAGGGTTGCTGGGGGGAGGTGGGGAGGGGAGGGTGGTTGGTTATGGACATTAGGGAGGGTATGGGCTATGGTGAGTGCTGTGAAATGTGTAAGCCTGATGATTCACAGACCTGTACCCCTGGGGCAAATAATACATTATATATTAATAAAAGTAAGTAATGAAAAAAGAAAGAAAATATAAAGAGAAGAACTGTTAGATTTGATCACATAAAAGTTAAGGACTTTCTCTGAAAAGTCTTTTACAAACAAAGTTAAAAGTTAAAGAACAAATCCAAAGTGGCCAAAAAAAAAAAAACAACACAAAAAACAAAAAACAAAAAATCTTCAACACCAGAAAGTGCTTTCTTCCTAACTTTATTAAGGAGCTTTTAAAGTTATGAAGATAAAGATGGACACATGAGTAGCAAAATGGTTAAATTTATAAACTCAAATTTCAGAAAGAAAAATGACCCATACACAATATTTAAAATGTTCTATTTCCCTAGTAGTCAAAGAGTCGCTACTTAAAGCATCAATGAGTAGTATTTAGTTTTACTTTAAGATCAGAAAACTGTTTTTTAAATATGCTTGTTTCTACTGAGGTAAAACAAGCATTTCTAATTATTGATTTGGGTGTAAATTGGTAAAATATTACTTAAAATAATTGGCAGGAAATTTAAATATGATTAGAATTGTGTTCTTGAGATGAAGACAAGGAAGCTAAGAGCACAGCTAATCCTTCTTCCCCAGTTTCCTTAGTAATTTGATGTGATCCAGTATGACCAAGTTCTACCAATGGAGAAGGAGTAGAATTGAGACCACCTCCAGGCTTGACCCCTATAAAGCCTCCATGCAATACCTGATTCTGCTTCTCTTCCCAAATTTGTCGGTTGGACATAATTACCCAGGGTGACTAGTGAAGCCATGTGTTGACAAGGACAGAGCCTGCCATTACTATCCTGAGACTCTGAATAGTAGTTCTGTATCACCACCTCCAAAACCACACCTCACCGTTGTTGAGCATTATGTGAGCAAAAATACATCCAGGTAAGCACTAACTTCTAGGGATTTAATTGTCATAGTACAGCTAGTACAACTAAAATAGACTTCTTAATTCTCCTAAAAATTTATCCTAATTATGTTTAAGGATGTGTATCAACACATTAACTCTAACACCAGGAAAAATTGGAATTACCTAAAAACATTAATTGTAAAATTAACTATAGAACATTCATTGAATGCAATATCTTGCAACAATTAAAAATTATGTTTAGGGGAGCCTGGGTGGCAGAGTCGGTTTGGCATCTAACTCTTGATTTCAGCTCAGGTCATAATCTTGGTGTCCTGGGATGGAGCCCCACATTGGGCTCCTCACTCTTTGGGGAGCAGCTGGAGATTCTCTCTCTCTCTCTTTCTCTCCCCCTCCCTCCTCACACTCTCTCTAAAATAAATAAATAAACCTTTTTTTAAAAAAGCATGTTTAATTACATAGGGAAATGTATCCAGAACATCAGGTTTCAATAAAAGCAGCATACAAAAAACTGTGTATAATATATGATCATAATCTACACATGTACGGTATGACCATAGTTATTTTGGGGTATTGGAATTATAAATAACCTTATGTTATCTATATCTTTTGCTGTCCAAACATTTTAGAATGACTGCTTATGAGTTATATTCATCAAAACGTTCTCATGAATGTTAGATTAAAAGATGAGAGGGGATGGACATTGGGAAAGGTATGTACTATAGTGAGTGCTGTGAAGTGTGTAAACCTGGCGATTCACAGACCTGTATCCCTGGGGCTAATAATACATTATATATTAATAAAAAATTAAAAAACAATTTTAAATAAAGATGAGGGGGGGAAAGCAGAAAAGAAGGGAAGGAAGAGAAAAGAAAGGAAAAGACAGAAAAGAACAAAGCCTATGGTTTGCATTTATAGTCATGTACTTCACAATTTTGCCAAGGCTGCTCTTTGCATATGAGTATAAGCTGCCCAAGCAATGTAGTGGTGACTGGTACACAGATGTGGTGAGATATTGATTCTCTCAGGCCTGTAAAGCTGGGCAAGGCCCAGGGCTAACCAAGCCCCCAGGTGGTGACGTCAAGGTCGTCAGCAGCCTTGTTATTGACCCTCATGTTCTATATAAATATCACCATTTTCTACATGTAACATGACATAAATAATGTTAGGAATCATCAGTGTAACACCCTGTGGAAGAAAAGGAATGGATTACATCCATGACCATTCCTTTTATCCAGATGTTCAAAACTACAACGTTTACATTAGAAAAAAAAAAAGGTCGAAAACATATAGCATCCATGAAATCACAAAATCTAGATTAAGTTACTATGAATAAAAAAAAACTATCAATAACACAAATAGTGAATCTAATCTTACTATTTTTCATAGTAGTTAAAATAGTGATTCCAATTTTCTCTGAAAACTTACTAACAAAACCTGGGGGAATTTTATTTAATGTTTAGATGCTATAGATCTCTCTTCATTTAAGTAAAACACACTGATGTGTTTCATATACACATCAAAGAATTAATAAATCATTTTAAAATAACTATACTATACTCATTAGAATATTACAATATGTTATCAGTCAAAAAAAGGAAAATGACTAGAAAGTGAGCCAGATTTTTCTCATTTGACTGTGTTTTGATGAGGGTGAATGAAGCACCTGAAGACAAAATACTTTCTAAAGCTCTAGGACACATACTGAAACTTGACAGAATATTAGCATGTGAATGATACAGAATAGGAAACAAACAAACAAACAAAAAAGTTCATTTAAAAGAGTTTCTTATCCTGGCCTAACACTATGTGATATTGAATGAGTTCCAAAGAATACATTGGTCCCATTGAAATTTACTTCATAGAAATAAAATTGTATACAAGTGCTTTGCCAGAAATAAAAGAAACCCACTAACATCACGCACACCTGCCAGTGATGATTAAACAAGCAAAAATAAAGCATTGAAATGTATGCTTTAAATAGAACTGTAATATACTTTCTCCTCGCATGTTCTACCAAAAAAAAAAAAAAAAAAGTGAATTAGTCCTAGGTTTTCATCATAGTTTTTAGACATTATGCTTAGTATGTTACATTTTTAAAGAAAAAATATATATATTTAGGTGCCTCTCTGAAATTTTCAGAAACATAAATGCATTGAAGAACCAATTTTCTGCTTTAAAAATACGCATGTGTTTTTAAAGACTTCCAACCCAGAAATTATGTAGAATTTGTAGAGATGCTCAGTATCTGTTAAAGAGAGAACTGTGCTCAGAAGACTCATTTCTGGGCTTAGAGAAAGAAAGAACTACTCTCTATCCCTCTCCAGCCAAACATACCTAACAAGAACAACCAGCCATCCATAGGCCATGTAGTGGCCATGTAGTGGATCCTAAATGGAGTAGCCTCTCCTTGGCTTCTCAGCACCCTGTGCTCCTCTCTCACGGCTCTTGGCACCTCATACTGCATTACAATGGCCCGTTCACTCATCTGTATATTCCAGTGAACTGTAACTGCCCTCTGTGTGAGAAACACCAATGTCTCTTATATCCATCATTGTACCCACAGTTGCTAGCACTGTGATGGATAGTACATATCAAGCACTCAGTAACTATGTGGAATAAATGTATTCATTCATTCATTCATACAATCTACACATTGTTACTGAACAGTTATTATGGGCCAGACACTATCCCAAGTGTTGGAATAAGGTGACAAATAAGATATAGCATTTTATAGCAAAATACTTCTCCACAAGTAAAGAAATGAGCAGAGAGAAGCATTGATTTCAAGGAGGGCAGTGGCAGGAACAGCAAGCTACATCCTACAGTGGCTCTCTATAGCCTAAGATGAAAAAGACAGAACACACGTGAGAGGCCCAGGAACCATGGTGCAGGACTAGCAGACTTTGATTAGAAAACTAAGAGGCACAGTTATTCAGTGAGGGCTCAAGAAGGTGGAATATGGGCATAAATGGTAATGTGAAATACTAACCACAGAATGGTGAGGCCTGAGAAGGTTAATGCTGTATAAGACATTGATCATAAACTGAAGTACTATAAGCTTTAAAAAGCCTTAATCATGGAATCACTGGAAAGAAATGTCTCCCATATATAAGATACGTCCATTTTTGTTGTTCATATACACAACATAGTTGAAGTGATATCAGGAGAATTTTTTTCCAGTTAGTATTTTAATGGTTTTCATGCTTTGAATATTTACATCTAAAGCTTACATTAAAAATTTACATGAAAAATTCAAGTTTAGGGAATTTAATAATATAAGCTTCAGAAGGAAAATGAATCTAGCACAGGAGAAATGCTGTTTTTTCCACATATGTCTGTCAGCAATGTGTCCTGCAGTTTGTGATTTTTTTATTAATAAAATAAAACAGGTAACTGATAGATAAAAAGAAAGAGAAAACTAAAGACTAATGGTGTGTTTATATGATTTACTTAAAAAAATGAGTATCAGACACAAATTGCTCAATTGAAAGGTGAATAATGCCAAGCCTTGAAGTATAAATGGAGAGATGGGAAGTTTTACCCATCCCTGCTTGAATCACCATGCATACATGTATCTAGATATCCATATCTATATCTCTATAGATAGCTATATCTGCACATATCTATTTAGATACATGTATACATAGTGATTTCGTATGTGGATACACATAAGATTCATTCACAGCTATAGACATGGACATGGATTAGATATGGTCTGACCCACTGAAATCACTGAAATTTTGTATATCGATCACCTGGACTGACTAAGGGGTTCCTAAGATTCAAGTCTTTCAATGCTAAAACCAGCAAAGTCCCAGGCAAACCAGGGTGAACTGGTTATTATCCTTGTTCTCCCTGAAGAACAAGTTAGATGGCACATGAGGCTCTGCGTGTAATTTGCCTTTTGCAGATCTCTATTATTGGCCTTCACCCTGCTCCTTACAGCAAACTACTCCTTCAAAGAAGTTTAGGTGCTTTGGAAGTTTAATCTTTGAATATCTCATGCACCACAAAGAAAATGATGTCAAATATACCTGATATAAAATTAATTATATGCATACAAACCTTTTTACAACTGAATTTGTTGAAAAGGCTGAAAAGAAATTACTCATTTATGGGGACACTAAATTATATGACACTAGCCTAAAAGCACAAAATATAAGATGTGGTCCCTTGTTCAAGTTTTTTCACAGCATCGGTAGGTGAGAGAACAAACAAATGTAAAAATAGAAAAGGCCAATTCCAGAAGTCAGATAATAATCGTCTCCTGATTAAATTATGGTTATAATCATCCACACTTCCCAAGGAAGAAAATATGTAGACTTGCTTTGTTCACATCTTCATAGAGAAATAACATTGTGTGCCTGGGTGGCTCAGTTGGTTAAGCAGCTGCCTTCGGCTCAGGTCATGATCCCAGAGTCCCAGGATCTAGTCCCGCATTGGGCTCCCAGCTCTACCGGGAGTCTGCTTCTCCCTCTGACCCTCTCCCCTCTCATGTTCTCTCTCATTCTCTCTCTCTCAAGTAAATAAATAAAATCTAAAAAGAAAAAAAAAGAAAAGAAAAATAGCATTAATATTATATAAAATAACTTTGTTTTTACTACCCAAAATCTCATCTGAAAGATAAGGAATCCTTTTTCACTCAATTATTATTTTTCTTGTTCTTCTCAAAACAAAAGTCTCCATTGGCCTCTTGGAGGCCATTACTCTTTTATAACCTATAAAATTTTATGACTGATTTCCAAGACCACAGCAAATCGTGCTTACCAATAAATAAACTGTATTATTTGATTTCCTTCAAAACAGAACATTAATGTCTACATGAATGAATGTGGCTTCTTGCCCCTTTGATAAAATTTGAATCTGTAGCAAACATGATTTGCTTTCATTTTTATTTTTATAAGCATTCACAGAGGGGAGAGGCCACTCTAAAAATCACCTGATTCATCATAAACCTTTACACATGTAATGCAAGAGTAGTTTTTACTTTTGTAAACGATCAAAGAGGAGAAATAAAAATGAAGAGTTTAAAAACAAAAGATTAAGGACATTGCTGTATATTTCATTAGAATCCTGACTTTGGCCTAATATTTTTCCTTCTAGATTTTGTTTTTGGTAGCACTATACAAGAGTGAGTTTTGAGTTTAATCTTCCCCAAAGCAAAAAATAAAACAAAACAAAACAAATAAACAAACAGCCGTATCCCTTTCTTATTTCTCTTAAGGGTAGGAAGCAAGTGCAGCATCTCATCATATTCATAAGCAAACCTAAAGACTCAGTTGTCAGACGATGGCATCATGACTCACTGTAGCCAAACTCAGCAGCCAACATCTGCCAGGTAAATCTTAGCAGAAGGAGGTAACAACAGCAACAACAAAACCTTCAAAATGCTTCAGAATATTACCAAAGGACAACAAATGAGAGGTCAGTGAACATCTTGAAAACCTGAAAGGATAACTAGCCATATGCGTGCTTTGACTGCACCTTATCATTTTCATGATATTTTAAGTCTGCCATAGTAACCTGTATCCAAATAGAAGCCAGATACTCATCTTAATGTGACTCTAATAAAACCAGACCTCCACAAGAATCTTCAGTAAGTCAGAAAAAAGCATGTGGTGACTTGGGCTTTTTGTTCCGAGGAGAAGGAAAAGGCTTGTTTTGGTAGAATGGTTATGTTTACTATTCTGGATCATGAAATTTCACAAGAGATCAAGCCTTCGAGATCCTAAACAAAACAAACAAACAAAAAAACTTCTGCCTTCACTATACCCTTCCTCCAGAAAAGACCTCATAGTTTCCTATGTGTCTATAGCTGAAAACTCTCCTTGTGTATGCTCCATGATTTATTCAGAGCTTTCCTCATCCATAAATTACTCTAAGGGCCTGGTAGAGAGAAGTTTAAATAGCTGTGACCTGCATTTCACTCTGGTAACTTTTGTTGTTTTTAACTTTTCTGAAAAACTGTACCGTATATGTTGACATCTTTTCTGCTAAACACATATAATTCAATTATTTGTTTTCCTTTTATTATATGCTTCGTGTTCTAATAGGTTTCCATGTGGTTTAAAACAATGGAAATAATTAATAATTTTCTCCCATTAGATCAGTTAGATTTTTAAAGGAGTGAATATTGTGTTGTCCTTTTAAATTAGAGACTTTTCAACTTCTGTGCACCTATACAATTAAGCCATTTGGTAAAAGACTGTCTTTTCAACTTCTGTGCACCTATATAATTAAGCCATTTGGTAAAAGACTGTTAGTTATATAGTAAATCTGAAAAATCTAGATCACTGGTATCTTCTTTCATGAATTTAAACATGAATTTACTCATGTAGCAAAAAATCATTAAGCATCCAGAATATACCAGGTCTGGAGTTACATCACTAAGCAAAAAGACTGTTTCTGTCCTCATAGAGCTAACAATCTGGTAGTTTGGAAAGAAAAAAAAAATTAAAAACAAGGTTCTAAATGTAACTTTCCAGTATTTTTAATCTCTAAAAACACTAATGAAAGTATCTCTCATAAACTAAGATTTATTGTAGCCACAGAATTACCAGAAAATAGATGCAATATTTTATTTTATTGAGAGTAAAGTTGAACTACATCATTCTGTGATTGTCTTATCAGGAAATTAGTTTTGCCTCATTTTTTAAGATCCTAAAATGAGAGCTTCTATTATATTTCCTAAATAGGAAACTATTTCTAAAACCTTGGAAACAATAGATTAAGCCACCAAATTTTTTGTGCAGAAAATTGCGTATAACATATGTAGAACAATGCTTTAATGGGAAAAGCATACTTAAGAGTCAAAATATTTTAAATTAGAACATTTGAAAATATACTCATTATTATCATTATATTCACTATCTTCCAATAGACTATTTTTAGAGAAATGATGTTCTAGGACATTTTGTTTTCTCTTTGGCAACTTGCAAGCGCAGAAAAGACTAGAGGTGCCAATTAGTCGTTGTCTATATGTAGCCTTTGCTCTACCAAGTTGTCTGTGTCTCTCCAGGATAAAGTGCTGCTCCATCACTGCTAGCCAGCTACATAATACAGTACTTTTGACTGACTTGTCTATACTCAAGGTAAAAAAAAGAAAAAAACAAAAACAACAACAAAAACACTAGTGACCACTGTGCTTAAAGAATTTTCAGATGCTGCTCTAAAACTTAGGAAAAAAAGTGGCGGGGGGTGGGGGTGTGAAGGGCATGAAGATAGGAAGTAGATTAGGCTAATGACAAGGAAAAGGGAAAGGCTGAAGAGCATGTTTTTTTTAATGGGTGCTTAAAGAGCATCTGACACATACTAGGTTTTCAGTGTGTATTGTTAAATTAATGAACAAACAAATACCTTGGGAATTAACTCAGAGAAGCAAGAAAGAGTTAACAAAAGGATTCTGAGGGTGCCTGGGTGGCTCAATGGGTTAAGCCTCTGCCTTCAGCTCAGGTCATGCTCTCAGGGTCTTGGGATCAAGGCTGCATTTGGGGGGGGGGGGTCTCTGCTCAGCAGGGAGCCTGCTTCCCCCTCTCTCTCTGCCTGCCTCTCTGCTTACTTGTGATCTCTGTCAAATAAATAAATAAAATCTTTAAAAAAAAAAAAAAGGATTCTGTGAAATATCCCAAGTAAAACAGCAAGAGATCCAAAGTTACTTAAGCTCTCAAGGTTAGTAAAATAAGTGAGAAAGGGGAAAATACCCTCCACAGACACTAATAGTATGTCTAAACTCATTTATTCAAAAAACACTTATTGATCATTTACTATGTACATGCACTATTCCAGGCACTAGGGATCCAGCAATGAGCAAAGCAGGCAAATCCAAACAAAGTAGGCAAAGCAGTCCTCGCGATACATTCATTCCAGAGGGTGACGGATCACAAAATAAAGGGTGCCTCAAGTACAAACTGCTCTGAAAATGGCCTGCCTATCTAAAACAAACAAAGAAACAAGACAGGAAAAATGTATGAAATAATTATTTTCAGACATTGGACATCAGGGAGCACAGGACTGGGAGATCCCTGAGAAGGAAAACAAGCAAGGTGAGTCTGAGAATTGCCCAGGTTTCTGCCTGGAGACCATTTCCAGGACACAGCAAACAGAGATTGGCAGTTTGATGAATTGAAAGATAAAAGAGCTCTGAGGGATTCTAGAATTTGCAGGGCACAGTACCCCATAGGGAGGGTATATAAGGAAAGAACTCATGATCCCAAAGGGGTCCTCTCCAATCTTTGGCAGAGTACCGTTCTGTTCCAGTGCAAATGTAGGCTGAAAGTCCATGAGACCAAAGAGATATCCAGGTTAAGGCAGTAAGCCACACAATTCCTAAACTTGTGCAGGTCTGGGAACAGTTTGTGCTCCCACTGGGGAGAGTGAAGAGACTTTCTAATACACAGCTCACACAACAGAGGCTTCAGGAGGCTCACATCTTGAGAAAGGATAATTTTTATCTAGAGTAAAGGCTGTCTGGATGCACTATAATAAAGTTAAAAGTAAGCCAGGACCAAATTGATCCAAGAGTAACTTGACTATGTGCGCATTCATTTTCCATTGTTGTATAAAGATTACCATAAATTTATCATCTTAAATCAGGTTACAGTCAAAATGTCAGCCAGTTTTCTGTGTCACCTCAAGGGTCACTGGGGGAATAATCAACATCCAAGCTCACTCAGGTTGTTTGCAGGATCCATTTCTATTGTTGTGGGACTGAGGGCCCCGGCTTTTTGTTTGCTATTAGCTAGAGGCTACCCTCAGGTCCTAGATATCACCCACAGTTCCCTGCCAAAGAAGCCAACCAATATGGCCACTTTCTTCATCAAGCCTGCAAAGAAGAGCTTCTAGCTCCAATCTGACAAGATGAAGTTTACCATAACGGTAGGGACATCCATCATTTTTGCCATATATAACATAACCTAAGAAGGAGAGCAACATCCCATTGACTTCACCATATTCTAGTGATTAGAAGCACTCATAAGGGCATGAACACCAGGAGTTAGGGGTTATGGAGCTACTCTAAAGTTTTTCACTTATTGCATGCTATTTCACAATCCAATTTTTAAAAATGAATACAAGAAAATCTAATGTTCAGTAATATAAAATTAACAAAATTGGTCAATCAGTCAAAATTAGCTTAATTTTTTTAAAGCAAGAAACATGACCCATAACCTGAAGGAGAAAGAAATCCAGAAATGACAGAGATGATGGATTACCAGACAAGGATTTGAAACAAATATTCTCAAGAATTTAAGAGAGAAGATGAACATAAGAGAAAACACATGAAAGATTTAAAAGATCCTAATTGAACCTATTGACAAAAAAAAAAAAAAAAAAAAAAACCTGTAATTGTGGACTTCCAAGAGATTAATAGTAGAATGCAATGTATAAGAAATAATACTTGTTTCTCTAGACATTTTTGGTTGTTTTCTGTTTGTGTGTTTTATAGCACAACTCTTAATACCTCCTACATCAGTTTTCTACAGAAGAGACTATGAAGCCATATTATAAAGGAATGGTCTGCAAACCACTTTTATTATATATCTCTATCAACAAAAAAATTTAAACATGCTTTATTTATGTATTTATTTATGTACTTGCTTATTTATTATATGTGTGATGGTAAAATGAGATACTGTCTCCATTTTAAACCAAGGCCCCAAAGACCAAATACAAAACAGAACATGTCAGCTACTACCATATTCCAAGATGAAGTCCAGGCCAAAAGCCAGAATGTTAAAGGAGGTGATCAAAAGCATTCTCCCAACCCCAACTCTTACCATATGCTGAATAAAAGAGACTTCAAGAGAATCAAAAACAAGTTTGGCCTGTGTCCCCTGCAGTTAGTGGAGTATACATGCTAATGCTAGACTTAGACACTCATCTGGAAATTTAAGGCAAGTGATCATGGCTAGGTAGTTGGTCCCTGATTAACAGAATGGTCAGGGCATCACTGGAAAGTAGCTTCATGTCCACCAATGGTAAGTCAAGAGAGCATGTCTATCTAAAGCCAGATTGTGGACTCCACAGAGGGAACCAGTATGGGGCAATGGGAACTTAATACAAGAGTAATAGCCTGATGTCCAGGGTCTGAGGAGGGAATCTATAAACAAGCAACTGAGACCCAACGTTCACATCACAGACAGTACAGTAAAGAAGTCTCAGAGAAACCCAGAAAAGCACCACAAGAGAGAAAGGGAACAGCTCTAAACTTCCACCATTTCGGAGTGTTCATGCCAGAGAGTGACAGTAGTGGTTAAGTAAGATCTTTCCTACTTTACATCTCTTTTCCTTCATCTAACTCCACACTGTCTTCTCCCACAAAGTCCTAAAGGATCCAGAAGAAACTCACAGGGGTTGAGGGAGCATTGGTTGAAAGGCAAGATGATGCACAGCAAGGGAGCCATCACAGGACTGCTTCTCTCTCAGGCTTCATGCTGAAGCCATCCTGAAATTGGGATGGGGAGAACCTAGGATGGGGAGAACCTAAGTCCAAAAGATGTAAAAGAGAGTTGATTATTGACATTGGGCTGCACATTTTAATTACTGAAATTCATATCTGTTGAGATTCACACTGATCAGAAGACTTTCTATGATATAAAGAGCTACCAGAAAACTATAAAATCTGCTTCAAATTCCATCTGGGATAGAAAAGAAGAGGCCTACAGAGCAGATTTAAAGAGAGAGTAGGAAGGAAATAAAGTTTCTCTATGAATTTAATTCTTACAAACAAATGTCCTAGTGTTTTAATGTTATATATATTTTGAAATGTATACACACAGTAAAAAGAGTATTTACATATACAGAGAAAACTATATTTTAAAAGTAATTATCTTATTTAACAGGTTAAATTAACCATTAATAACAGTTTTTGTGACAAAAATATGATTGAAAATGTTCTATTCTTTTAGAAAATTTGGTTTTACCAAATTTGGTTTACCACTATTTTCTTAAAGATTTTATTTATTTGAGAGAGAGAGAAAGAGTGAGTGAGCGGGAGGAGTGGCAGAGGGAGAGAGAATCCTCAAGCAGACTCCCAGCTGAGCACAGAGCCCAACACAGGACTCAATCCCAGGACCCTAAGATCAGGACCTAAGCTGAAATCAAGAGTCAGACGTTTAACTGACTGAGCCACCCCTGTGCTCCATAGAAAATTTGGCTTACCAATTTATGATATAGCAATTCTGGGTGTAAGTTTAACGTTTTCATTTTAACTTTGTTAGCAACCATACCGGAAATAGAAAACTCAAAATCTACACATGGAAGAAATGCATTATAATGGTAAATCAAATCAATATCAAAAAATGTATTTTCCCATCTCACCTATCTTTCAAAAGTTTTTGCTGAAATTCAGCTAATAGATTTCTATCTTCTCTGATGTTCTTCAGTGGTCTGGCAAACTCATCATAAATTTCACTGTTTCTTTAAATGGTCATTGAGCATCCACTGTATTCTAGGCATTTTCTATGTGCAGGGGATACAGTTGTGATCAAAATAAGACATAGTCCCTGCCATCATAGAGTTCATAGTGTAGTGAAGGAAATGAATATAATGAAAATCATCTACAATTGTCAAATTACACCTACGTAGAAGTCATGCAGGGAAGATCTGCACTTCTGTGAGAGTTGTCCTAATTGAGGAGGTCAGGAAAGGCTTCCCTGAGGATGTGTGAGCTCAGATCTGAAGGAAGTTCTCAAAGAAGGAATTAACTAAGCAAATGCAGTTTCAATAGAAGCAGAAGGAACACGAGGGTCCTGGATCAAGAAGAATGTGTTCATTTTTATACATTTTTAAAAATGTGTCAGAATATACCAAAACTGTTTCTGCGAACTTTAAACAGTTAAAAACCATTTTAATTTTTTAAAAGAATGAAGATATGAGAATGTTTATAGGCAACGCACCATTTTCAGGCAAATAAAAAATCACATAGCAATAGAAACATTTGGATAAGGGGTTGAATGATCGTTATAGTAGACCCATTAATTGATATTCTCTTCTCTCTCTCGACCTCTTTTCCTTTCTCTGTTGTTCTTCCTATGTTTATTTGCATCCCATCCCTATCATTTCTCTCTCATGTCTAGAATGCTAAGCAGTTTCCACATTCGGTGTTGGAACAGCTACTACCTTCTGGGCCTGGAGAAGAGGATGAGGGATGCCCTCCTCCAGGATCTCACTGTTTGTTCAAGGACCATGGCAATAACCAAGGCATAAAAGTACCCTGAAACTAAGTGCAGATAGTTTTAAGTCTGGAAAGAACTGAAGCCAAATAAAAGTTCCCCACACAAGGAGTCAAACTCTCAGAATGAAAATTTGACCTTATACAGACTTTCACAGTGGTTGTAAAAATTTGCAGACACTAATCAATCCTACACACAGCTGCCCAATTAATCTTCCTAAAGTACAACATAGATATTATCACTCCAGGCTCCCACCAAGAATGATGTGTTCTGTCCATGGCATCATACATTAAGAATCTGATGACTGGATTAAAAACAAATGGGAGTGAATTTTGGAGAGGAACTCTGGAAGGAAATAGAAAAGTCTTATCATTCTAAGTAAAAGGGACAAATCTGTAACCCAGGAGATGCAGATAATTTAAGGAATTTTTTTTCATCAAAGTAAAAGAAATGGCATATTACTATTAAATCTGTATTTTATGGAGAAAATTGCCCAGCAAAAATAGCAAACTATTTGGGTCAAATTTTTATTTTAATTGTATCATTTAACATATGGTTTCAACTTAAATTTGTTTTCAGGAAACCATAAGCATGATGTTTGTACATTTTCCCAAGTGGTATAAAATTTTAATGTGGCAATGCTATTCTGAGAAAGCTACTTATCTGTTCTTTAATAGAGTTTGTGTTCTAAAATTCCAAACAAATACAAGCAGTCTTTAGTTAGCGTTTTCCTTCCTAAAAGCCATATTTTTTTCACAGTGCTTTCATTTGGCCTCCACCAAAATTTCCACTGCCTCCTTTAGTTCTCCTACTTAAACTTCTCCTTCTATTATGCCTATATTCACCACTTCTGGTTTTTTGTTTTGTTTCGTTTCAATTTTTATTTGAACCTGTCGTATGATGATAACTTCATAAAAAGAACAAGTCATCAATGGCTAAATCAGAGAAAAACCACATTAATAGTAATAGATGCAAGCCAAATTAGAAAAATGTGTATCTGTTGTCTACCTGTCCATGACTCTTCCCTGTAGTTTGTTTCTTAAATTTTTTTTGTCAGAATAATCTACTCAAATTTTTTTCTACTTTCCCGCCTTCTGTTGAGCATTTCTTTCTCTCCTTTACAATGCTATAATCTATTGTTCTCTTATATTCAGGCATTCATTCCCATCTAGGCACTTTTGTCCTGCTCTCAAACATTATTTCGCTAACGTTTTCTTCCTAGGTTCCATCCATTTTTATAATTATCACTCAATCTTCTTTCTGCCTCTGTTTCAATATCCTTAGAGTTCACTAGCCATTCATTTTCTCCTAACTTTTCCTTATTCCTTGCTTTCACAAAAAGAATAAGGGAAGGAAAGTTTTATTGTTTTTGTTTTTTAACAGAAAATCAGTTTTTATGGAGGATTCAGAGTTCCCCTTTGATGTATAGCAAGATAGAGTGCCCTATTGAAACTGGGCATTTTTCTATATAAAAGTGCACACAAAGCTCTACTTTCTTATGAAGAGAATCAGAATGCTCTAAATTGTTGAACTCTGAAAAAACAGAAAAGACCCTGAAGACCATCTAGTCCACCTCTGTTATTTTATAGATGAGGGCAAATGGAAGCCAACAATTATTGATCCTCTTCATGTGTCAAACTTTGTATTTTGTGTTGCCATCATCAGTGCTGTTAATATTTTATACTTGTTAACAAATATATCCTCATAATCATCCCAAGAGTTAAATACTCAATACGAGAAATACTAACCAGCTCCTCAGTGCCCAGTCCTAGGGGAAAAAATAAGAAACAACCATACAAAGTTCACCTTTTATTTTCTAAGTGCTTTATGCCCTTTATCATTTAATGATCTCACTTTAATATAAACCTTATCGCCTCCATTCTGCAGAAAATGAAAGAGTCTCCAAGATAAACAATTACATGCCAAAGGTCACAAAGTTGTGAAGAGTCAGAGCAAGAAGCTAAAATCAGGTCTGCCTTCATCCCAAGTCCATTTTTGTTTATTTGCTTGTTTGCTTTCATTCAGGGCTATCCACTCAGAACAAGCACAACCATGTCAGTTTCTCAACCAGATGACTGGTGGTTCCAGAGTTCTCAAACCAAATGATAACTTGCCCCTCTAAATGCCGACCTTCCTAGCTTTGGCTCACATTCACCCCAATTATATTGGCCATCATATCTGGGCGATGACCACCTGGGCAACCATTTTGTGTGGGTGTGGCATGTGTTTAATAAATGCATTGGTGGTGTTAACAAGGAGAGAGAATGGAAGAAATAGGCAGTAGATTTGAGTAATTAATTTTAATTACTCAAATTATTATTGTTATTTTATATTTTTATTCTATATTATATATTAATATATACCATATATTAATATATATTTATATATTATATAAAATATATTATATTTATTTTATAATTATTATTGTTATTTTAAAAGATATAACCTGGACGCCTGGGTGGCTCAGTGGGTTAAACCCTGTCTTCGGCTCAGGTCATGGTCTCAGAGTCCCGGGATCAAGCCACACATCGGGCTCTCTGCTCAGCAGGGAACCTGCTTCCCCCTCTCTCTCTGCCTGCCTCTCTGCCTACTTGTGATTTCTCTCTGTCAAATAAATAAATAAAATCTTTTAAAAAAAGATATAACCTACTACTTATTCCACTAAATAAAAGGCTCTTCTACTCTTTCATAACTTTACTTCTAATTTTAGTTACTTTTATCATTTTTCCCATTCTCTTTCTCTAGTCCCTCATTCTTTAATGTGTGATTCATCTTTCTGATCCCAGGATATCTGTTGCTTTTCCTAAATATAACAGGAATTCACACGAATGTTAATGACATGAAGTCCAATTCCTTCATTGGATTCTTTTTTAGAGATGAAGAATAGCAAAAACCCCTCTTTCTCTGCCTGCCTCTCTGCCTACTTGTGATCTCTCTGTCAAATAAATAAATAAAATCTTTAAAAAAAATAGCAAAAACATTACTTCAGATTTAGAAGACTCTTAAAATAGATAATAGTCCTTGCAAAATATGACCTTTCAAAAACAAAATTTCACACATTCAGCTTAGGTCTTTAACTACTTGGTAGTTAAGCATTATTAACTAAAATCTCTCATATCCATTATGCTTTTGATATTAGAGCAAGACAATTGCGTTAAAAGATTTTCTACTCATTCTTGATCTCAAGCAGTTAAATTTGCATTTGGTATTAGTGCTTAATCCCAAATCCAAAAAAAAGGGATTGTAAAAAAAAATTATTAAAAAAAAAAAAAAAAAGAGGAAAAAGAAAAACACTTAACACTTAGATAACACACTTGTTACACAAGGACAGAACCTTTGATTTATGTCACTCTGGCCAAGTTGGAGTTACTCTAGGAAAAGGATTTTGTTTTGATCAT
Organism: Enhydra lutris kenyoni; assembly: GCF_002288905.1. Classification (NCBI taxonomy): domain Eukaryota; kingdom Metazoa; phylum Chordata; class Mammalia; order Carnivora; family Mustelidae; genus Enhydra; species Enhydra lutris. The sequence goes on along the minus strand of NW_019154087.1, from coordinate 51,231,581 downwards.
TCATAGCTGCTACCTCTGCTGTATGTTATTTTTCACAACTTTCAGGAACTTAAGAGGTTGAGGAATGAACAAAAGAAGAAGGAAGATAACTTCATTCATTTAACAATTTATTTCTAGAATCTCCTAAGTCAGGAACTGTGCTAGAAACTTGACTTACATTATATTATTTGTCCACATAGCAACTAAGCTGGTTTTACTATATGCATTTTTAGAATGGGAATTCAAGCCTCAAAATGGTTATGCAACAGTTTCTAAACTGTGTATTTAGAAAATGGTGGAACTAAGATTTGAACCCAAGTCTGTCTGTCTCAAAAGCCCATGCTTTTTATACTTTACCAAACTCCTTCATGCATACAAACAAAACCCATAAACATAAATTACTTACTCTATATTGATAAACAATATAGACTCTCATACAAACCAATTACCTAAAATTGCATTACTGAATATTGTTATATAACTGGCAACTATAGTCTAAGGCACTCAATAAAATGACAAATTTATTAAAGGCTTTGGTCCTGCTGAGTCTGTGTCTGCCACCTCATATAAATAACACAGTTTGCAATGAAATCTCTAACAGCTTGGAGGTAAAAAGTCTGCCTTTACAGATGCCAGGGTTACTGCAAGAGCTAAATCGAGGCACATATTTCCAAAAGGTAGACATAGCTTTACCCTCTGTCCTCTAGAAAGGACAGAAAAGACAGAAACTAACTAGATTCTTCACCCTCCCTTATGTTCTGGAAGACCATGTGGTAGTGGCACACTTACTTAAATGACACACTTTTCCCTCCAAGATAACTTCCAACTGAAAAGAGCCTGCGTTGGCATTTTCTAGGATCAATTCTAGCTTAGTTCTACTCGGAAGTAAATACAGATGCATCAATTTTACTTGTTTGTTTTCATAAACAAACCCTTCTATAAACACCAAAATGATGATAAGAAAGTCCTGGATCTGTTCTAGTCATCTCCTGATGCAGCTAGCCAAAGACTCAGATGAGGCACAGGTTCCAGAGAAAGGCTCCTGGAGAAGCATACAATGTTGGATTTGAAGGAGACATAGAAAATATCTTCAATACTTTGATATTTCACATGAGGAAACCAAAGCTTAGAAAGGTTAATTGCCTTGCCCAAGATTGATATTTATGTGGCATAGTTAGTCTTCAGATTCTTTCTACTACATCAGGTGACCTGAGAGAGCTCAGGAGAGGATAAAGCCCAAACTGCAAAAACCCAAAAGGAAAAGTTGGCCAGAGCCAGTTTAGTGAATATATCTGATCTGATTGACATCTGGTTCCACAGAAAGCAAAAATGATTACCATTAATAGTCCAAAGGAGTTTAATAGTTCACATAAAATTCTTACTTTTTAATTTACTTTCATCTGTACATAGTTTGCATTTTATTTTCACTCTCCTTTTGTTTGTTTTTTAATAAACCTGGTCGTTTTTGCTGATCCAGGGTTTGCAGCCACATCTCTCAAGGATGTGCATTCAGTATTTGCTTTCCCTTCCTAGAGAAGGGGTGTAGAAAGAAAATCAATCCTCTAAGAACTAAAATTGTGTCTCTTACCCCAATAAAAACCCCAATTGATGATTTTTAAAATATGACAAATTAATCTAATGTGAAGAATACAAGGTATGCTGAATCTATTCAAAATTTTAAAAATAAGTAAATGAAGAAAATTATATCAAATAGCATATATTTTTCAAAAATGCTTTGGGATTGAAATAGACTGAATCAAGCATTTGTCTATTATGTGTTCTCCAGCTTCATTTTCTATTTCTACCCTAAATAAACATCCTGTATAGTTGAAAATCATTTTCAATTTAAATGGATATACTCATCTTTCTTAAAAACAATTTTAAAAATCTTCATTTCTACATATATGTTCAGCTTGCATGCTCCTTTCCAATTGTTCCACATTTTTCCAAAATTAATTCCATGTATCCCATTTCTACCTCCATATTTATGTTCATTCCCATGCCTTGTCTGAATCTGAAAGACCAATTTTTTCAAATAGCTACATCCTATCCAAATGTTAGTGAGCACCAAGAAAAGATTACTCTTTTTCTACAGCCTTTCTCAAACTCTTTAACTGTAGAAACCTCTGCCCTTCAACATCAGTAGTACTTACCATTTCTATCATTTAACTGACACTTAGGAAATTCTACCTAAATTCAATAGATACAGGGAACATAGTCTATAGCATATATTTTGGCCTTTGACATCATTGTCAGCATCTTGGAGAGCATCAATATGGCTATTACCTTTGGGGTTAACAGTGATATGAGACATCAACACAGCAAAGTAGAATCAGAGAAAAGAAAGGTAGTTAATTTTATATATATAAAATATATATATATACACATATACATATATATATACATATATACACATTTTGTAAATAAGAATCCTGTTTGTAAAGAAGAAGAAAAGGTGTCTCAGGGCCAGAAATCTGATTATTATTCTAGACCCCTCCAACATTAATATCACTATATGATTAATCAATTTTGTTTAATATTTCTCAAATCTAAATCCAGAACTCTTGCCCCACTGGTAAATAAGTTACTCATTTAATCAATCAAAAAATATTTATCGGGGCACCTGGGTGGCTCAGTGGGTTAAGTGTCTGCCTTCAGCTCAAGTCATGATCTCAGCGTCCTGGGATAGAGCCCCGCATCAGGCTCTCTGTTCAGCAGGGAGTCTGCGTCCTCCTCTCTCTCTGCCTGCCTCTCTGCCTACTTGTGATCTCTCTCTCTCTGTCAAATAAATAAATAAAATCTTAAAAAAAATTTATCAAGCATCTACTGTGTGCCAGACATCATTCTAAGTGCTGAAGATACACAATGAATAATTAAGAATAATCACTGTCATATCGGAATTTATGTTCTAATGAAAGTACATAGATAAAAAGTAATAATAGTAAGTTATAAAATATACTAGAAAGTCATTTCTAAGGTGAAAAATAAATCAAATGAGTATAGAATAGTGCCAAAGGACTTCAATTTTAAGAATCATTAGGTAAGACCTCACTGAAAAAGAGATATTTTGAGATCTTAGCACCAAATCCCCAGGGACTCTCTTTTCACTTCAGCTTTTTGTTTGTTTGTTTTCCCCAGGCTAAGAAAGTAGGTGCTCCCTATGTTATTATCTGTGGATTACCTCGGTATTCCTTTATTGCACTTTAACTCTCCAAATCTATATAACTAATTGTCTTTACTAAATTTCTTGTTGAAATGTCTTTTTTTCTTCTGGACTGGAAAACTGGTACACCATAAAAACACTAATCAAGGCAAAGTTGGTATATCTGTATTAATTACAGAAGAGGTACACTGAAGTTAAAAAAAAAAGATACTAGAAACAGCCATATTTTATAATGGTGATGCACTGATAAAATATTATAATTCTAATATACATGGGCCTAATAACATGTCCTCAAAATTTATAAAGTAAAACAGAACTAAGGAAAGAACTAGGCAAATTAATAATTACAGTGGTGTTTTTAACAAACTTTTCTCAGATAGTATAATCTAAGAAAAAAAATCTAAGTATAATCTGATAGTATAATCTAAGAAAAAAAAATCTAAAGATTAAGATTAATTGAACAACATAAGATCAGAGTGATGGGGAGGAGGAGGCTATGGTGGGTGAAAAGAGTTAGATTCCTTTAAAATATTTAGGCAGGAGGGGCACCTGGATTGCTCAGTTGGTTAAGTGTCTGATTCTTTTTTTTTTTTTTTTTTAAGATTTTATTTATTTATTTGACACACAGAGAGAGAAATCACAAGTAGGTGGAGCAGCAGACAGAGAAAGAGGGGGAAGCAGGCTCTCCACTGAGCAGAGAGCCCGATGCGGGACTCGATCCCAGGACTCTGAGATCATGACCTGAGCTGAAGGCAGAGGCTTAACCCACTGAGCCACCCAGGGGCCCTAAGTGTCTGATTCTTGATTTTGTGTTAGGTCATGATCTCAGGGTCATGAGACTGAGCCTGAGACTGAGGTTTCATGCTCAGCAAGGAGTCTACTTGAGTTTGCTCAGCATGGAGTTTGCTGAGTTTCTTTCCCTCTGCCCCTACCCCCCAACACCTCAAATAAATAAATAAAATCTTTTTTAAAATTTTATACAAGAGATGGTAGGAGAAAGGATTAGAATTATAGCTGAAGGAGATGCAAAGAAATGGTTGAAATCTGGATAAAGATTAAAGGCTGAGCCAACAAGACTTCCTGACATTGGATGTAGGCTGTGAGAGAAAGCAAGGGTCAAAGATGGCACCTATACAAATGAAAGAATTGAATTTCCATTAACTGAGAAGAAGACTTTGTGATTGTTTGAGAGATAGGATGGAAAGTTCAGTTTGGGCATTTGAGCTTAAAATATCTTTCATTTCTGTATCTATGACTTTTCCATTTCTAAATCATTTATTCACTTCACTTAAAAGTGGAACTCCACTGGGGCACCTGGGTGAATTGATGGTTAAGCATCTGACTCTTGATTTTGGCTCAGGTCATGATCTCAGGGTCCTGAGATGGAGCCCCGGGTCAGGCTCTTTGCTCAGCAGGGAGTCTGCTTGAGGATTCTTTTCCTCTCCCTCTCCCCTTTCCCCTGCTTGTGTGTGTACTCTCTCTTTCGAAACTAAATAAAAAGATCTCAAAAAAAAAAAAAAAAAAAAGTGGAGCCCCATTGCTCTCATTAACTCCTTGCAATAGCCTTTAGGGCTTTCCTGGGTTTGGCTCCTGATTATGCCTTATTTCCTCTCTCACTTCTCTCTTTTTCCTTATGCTTCTGAACTAACTACAGCTTCTTAGAAACTTTCTTTCTTCCGGTCCTTTTACACATTGTTCTTTACTTAAAATATATCTTCCCTTTCTTTGCTTGAATATTTGGATTTATCTTTCAGCCAAATAATCATATACCCTAGGAATCCTTTGCTGAAGACCAAATCTGGCTTGCATGCTGCCTTTTATAAACACCTTCCTTGTGTTTGCCACTGTTGCCCCACTTATCATCTTATGCTGTAATTGCTTATTTATTTCTGTTTCTCCCACTACACTAAAAATGCCTCCAGGGCAAGTAACAAAACCTGTATGCACACTTGATACAAGGTGTCCGATGTATTGCTCAGTGCTAATAAAAGCCTGTTAAATAAATTCTCTATTAAGATACAAAAACAGTAACTGTGAGGACACCTGTGTCCCCAAAGAACAAAAAGCATTGCTCTAAAAGTCTCTTTGTGTGTTTCCTGAAAATTTAGCTTTTAAAGTATAAAGCTATCACATAACATTTCGGAAAAAATAAGAGGAAAACAATCCTCAAGAATTTTCAATATGATCTCACTGAAAGCCTAGTATATACACATTAGCTTTTGACTGAATATACTTTGTACTGATACTGTCACTCCATATGTGGATCCCCAGGATTCCCCACCAAAAAACATCTGATAAAACATTCTTCACTTCCTTTGGGTGTAGCGATGTGCAATTTTTTTTTATTCTCAAGCATAGGAAATAAGTAAACTAATTATGGGTAACACTGTCAGAAGCTTTTCTCCTACAGAGAAATAAAGGATCTCATTGTCAACTGGAGTTCGAAAAATAAAATTTACTTTCTTGACACAGTTGGTTTTCAATGTTCCTCAAGGATAGTACTTCAATGAACATGCCACTTTGTCATTTGAAGTCACAGTTGTCTTGTCTTTCTGGCTACTGCTTCAAATCTTCCCACCTAACCATAAACCCACTTCGTCTTACCTAGAGTAAGTTTTGCCAGCTAGATTTTATCTAGATGGCCAATTTTTCTCTAATTCTGAGAAGCTGTAGTTACCCACTCCTTTGGTGTGAAAAAAAGATAAATTTAAAAACAAACGAACAAGCAGCAGCAGACACTGAAGAAAGGGGCCTACACACCTGAGTCCTAAGTTTTGAAGAAATCTTGAGATTTAACTTTGTTTTCAGAAAAAAAAAAAGGACTTTCAAAACTGGAACATTAATTTTTTCATCAAATTCATAACTCTAGTAATATACGTGAAGGGGAAAAAGGAATAAATTTTATCCAGAAACTAGACATACACCTTCTGTTCTTGAAAACATATATAGCTATGCTTCATAACTATTTTGCATTTTTAATGTATATAATTTCAAAAGCAAATAAATGGTCTGGATCAGAATTGCTATATGCTTTTTGTTACATTCCCACTTCAGGTAAGAATTATACAGCTCGTAGAGGTACTTTCTTCATTTGCTTTATATCAAACATCTCCAAAATCCAACATTCCTTTGATGTTGGTGTTTAGTTTTGTGTTAGAAAGCTCAATGGGAGGGAGAGAAAGAGGCAAGACAAGTTCTAATTGAAGAAATCCATCTCGTAAGAATCTATAACAAGAAGAAAAACAGGTGAGCTGCTAAGCAAAGTATTTTTTCTCCTGCCCTATTCATGCCCTTTTCAAACATCTCACTTATGAGTCCAAAGCAGCTGTCACTGCACAGTTTTGTAAGCCAGAGCTCACCTATCTATTCTTACCCTGCTCCTTAGAGATCCATAAGTGATAGACTTCTTTCCTTAACATACGAGAAGCATATTACTGGTATAGAGCATGTATTAATTGGAATGCAAAGATCTGAAAGTTTACATACAATTTCAGCAATATACACATTTAAAAAATAGATGTTTAGTAAAAGATATAAAGTCACTGAAAGAGTGGGAGGATACAGGCTTTAACCATAAAGATTGTACAAAAGCAAGAAGGATGGGAGTCGCAATTTATTAATGTTTGCCCTAATGAACCTTGAAAGGAAAGTGGAGGAGGAGACATGGGGAAGTAATGATCGAGAAACAGAGGCTGGCGCTAAGCATCCCTCTACATGGACCAAGAATTCTCTGTGCTCACATAAGCATGGATCACATTTCCCTTTAATTTGTTTTCTAATTTTACCCTTCAGGATATTTTTAACAGATTGCCTACAATAAATTGTTTGGCCCCTATCAATTTTCTGCATCAAGGCAATCACATATTATAAAACAAATGGTAGAAATAAAATTTTAAATTACATCTAGATGTTTTGGATATGCTGTGTTTATCAACATTCATATTCCATTAGGGAAAGTGGTATAAGCATATTAAAAGGACTCTAAACCCCAAAGTTCTTGTCAATTCTAGTTTTTGGTCAAAGGCAATATTTACTAGAATTACCAAAAAAATTTATGCACAAACAATTTTAAACCCATAAATAAATAGATCTCAGGCACTGAACCCAAAATTGACTTGCTTCTATTCTGAATTAAACAGTTCAGTCAAGTTGTACAAGATCTGCTAAAGCAATACTTGATCTGATCTGTCATTTTATTATGCCAAATACAGCAAAGATCTATAGATCAGTCATGAGACTATTTGTCTTACATTTTCTGGAGAGGTGAAACCTCTTAACTGAATCCTACACTTAATCATCCTGAAATCACAAGGTATATCTGCTGTTCCCTATTGCAATTTAAAATAAAATTCATTTTCTGGTGTTCCTCGTGAATTTGCTTCAGGCTTGACTTAGAGATTTATGCATAGCATTTACTGTTTGTTTGCCAACCACTTCGGTGCTTCTAATCCCTGTGGGTGATTTCCACAAGGCTGCAGGTGTGTTGGGAAGAGGAAAGGAGTGTTGATAGTAAAATGATTTTATACAGCAAAATACAGCACCCTCACATTTGAAGCCAAATATATATATTCATATATATATATATATATATACATACACACACATATGTGTATATGTGTGTGTGTGTGTGTATAGTGAGAATATAGTGAGAATGAAGCAACTTCCTGGATTCAAATAGCACATTTAATATGAAAATACGAGGATGTCTGAAACCTGCCATTTCCAATATTCCTGCTACATACTACTTCTAGAGAAAGTGCCCTTATCTAGCAGATATGAAATCTGATGGTGAGTCCTCTTTTATTTATGGACTTACCTTGGACAGCATTCAATCTGACTTTTGCTAAAAGTGAATTGTTTCCTCAGTTGGAAGTAAGTGTCCAGAAATAGAGAATGATGGCAGTATTCCCCACTCAAGGTTTTTGAGTATTTATTGCATTAAGAGAAGTGAGGGAAGCCCATAGCCATGGAAGGAAATAGGGCTGTGCCAACAGGATACAAGATTGACAGCCCGCAACACCCAATAGGAGTAAGTTACCTCTCTGTCCCCTGAAATTTAACACTCTGAAATTCTCAAGGGCGCTGATAATCCCCTCCTTCTCTAAAGCTTCTCTTGTCTTGGCTTGTGGGACTGACTCTTCCCTGGCACGTTCCCTACCTTTTCAGTCCCGCTTCTCTCACAGACTCCAGCCCTTCATCCCCTCAATAAGCGTTCCCCAAAGCGTTGTCCATTTGTGTCGGGATCCGTGGGTACCAATCAGAAGCTCCAGAAAGAGTATGGAAAGCTGTATTTTCCCTTGCTACCTAAATGGGAGTTTTGAACACAGGAAAGAATCTCTTTGGAGTTCTTGGCCCTCCATGTCTCATCTCTCTCTGCTCACTTCTTGGACAATTTCACGCATGATGTCTCCTTCCAACTGCCATTTACATATTAATGGATCACAAATCTCTCTCTTCAGTCTCTAATATTCTCCTGCTCTCTGGGTCCACTTTATCAAAATTCTGCTATCTATCTCCACTTATATGTCCCATAGAAATTATAATTTCTCAACATGCACACTCACACACAAAATAAAACTTCTGTTCATGATTCACAATCCTTATCTTAGATGTTGGCAGTGATATCTACCCATTTTCCCCATTCACAAACCCAGGAGAAATTCCAGACACTTCATCACTATGTTTAATTATGTACCAAGTTCAGCTAATTATCTTTTAATAATCTGTACTTTGTTCTGTATTCAAGTTCAGAACTTCATGGATTCATTTGGATTTGTGAAGAATCTTTGCAACTAGTCTCCCAGGCTCCAGCAAAGACATCATAAGATAGTGGCAAAAGCAGTTGTCGTTTCCTCTTTGTATGACTTTGGGTACATGATTTAATTTTCCTCCTTCTCAGATAATAACTAGTAAAGTAGTTAAGCAGGTAAAACACCTGTCACAAGACCTAGAAAGAATAAACATTAAACACTCGCTACTTTGACTCCTTCAAGGTAGAGAAGACTTCATATTGTCTTCAAATGATTCTTCTAAAATGCAAATCTTAATATACAGGATCCACAGTCATGTCATTCACCTCCTTATAAACCTCCAGTGACTGTTCACAGAAAGCTAAAAATTATTAGTGTGGCATTCAAGGCCCTTCATTTTCTACTCCTCCTGCCATTTTTTCCTCAGGCTTCCATGACCTCTCTTGGTACCAGATATTTCTGGAATGGCATCACTAATTTAAGAATTAGTTTAATCAAGCAAACTAAACTTACTTGTGCATGGTAAAGGTTATCTCTGTTGTCTGCTGCCCCCTGCCAGCCACTAAAGAGAAAAGCCAGTGCTGCTCACACCCGAAGGGACACATCTTTGTAATTAACCCCAAGTAATGACCTGCCTTGTATAAAAATGTATTTGAACATCCAAGGCTGGTTTTACACATAATTTTCAGAGTGACATGAGCTGAACAGCAGTGTAAATTTACAACCAGGCTTTCCATGCCATTTAGCACCCTTCTAATGACTTAATACTATCACCACTGCCTCAGCCTTCATCGGAGTTCTGTCTATTCATTTCACTCGGATCGGGACACACACAAAAAAAATCCACTTTTCCTTACAATGCACCCCAGTGCCTATTCACTTAAAGGCTAGCCCTAGGATAGACAAGAATGTTCATTTTGAAAGATTCTGTCTTTGGAGTTTGTTTCCAGAGGAGCTCTTGAAAGCCTTTTGTAGCTAAAGAGACCACTGTTCAAAGAGAAGTATCAAAAGTCAGGCAAGCCTGCAGACTTCTCATTCCCAAGGCGATCATGGGATTATAACCTACAGGGCAAATTTGGTGACCTGTGTACAAGTTACATGTAACCTTATTATTCTAAAGTAGAAATAGATAGGCTAATATAAAAATTAAGCAGAACTGATATTTTTTTGCCTGCAACATTTTTAGTTTGTGTTTTTAAAATAACTCCTCTCATTTATTTAAATTTATGGTGGCACCAGACAGGACTAAATATATTCTTCATATATAAGCAGCATGGAATTTATTGTATTAAAAAGAATTCTAGATTTTCCTTGGGAGAGATTCTGATCACTAAATTTTTTTATCCTGGTGTTCTGAACATAAATGCCCATGATCCAGAATCTCTTTTTTTTTTAATTTATTTTTTTCCATAATCTTCTGATAATAAATGTATTCAGTAATCCATCTTTCACAAATAGAAAGTTCACGTGTCTTTTTCTATGATATCAGTATACCAAAATGCTTAATTTCATTGCTCATGCAGCAATGTAATATTTGTAAATATTAATCTATGCAATTTACATTTCTCATCCTCCCAAATTCATCCCCACCTCCCCATTAAAGCTACTAGGCTATTTTCTGCTTATTTCCTCAAAAGAAGGATATGAGGAAGTCAGGGAATGGGAAAATATTAATATTCTTCTAAGTTTTGTGTTTGAAATAACAAATTCCTTAGAGCAATAAGAAAGCAAAGACAATCTATTTGAGGAGGGCAATTTTTTTTTTTTTTTCAAGATTCTGTAGGCAAGAGGTGGGGAGCCCGGAGAGAAAAGAAAGACAGAGGAGGGTTGAATAACAATATAGATGAATATCATCACAGATAATGAGTTTCTGAAAACTACCTCCCCAAGAAGACAGTATTACTAAAGATTAGTGTGTGAGACCCCAGAGCAAAGAAGGTCAGTGTGTCTTTCCTGGGAAGAGGCCTCACAAGGGGGCATGGCTGGGCAATGTATCTGAGTATACTGGACCTATGTCACTAACAGGGCATGAAAATAGTGGAAGGATTCTTGTGTCACCAGGTAGGGCCCAGAAGACGCAAAGATGCCACCAAGACTTAAAGGGATCAGGCAGACATGTCTAAGGGACAATTCAGCAGGGTCTTCAGAAATCAAGGATCAAGGTTCAAATGAGACAAATATCATCTCACTAGATTTTTGTATGGGCAGGCAACGTCCACTTTTTATCCTCTTAATCTCAAGGAATTCTGTTAACTATCATTTTGTTCCCAGAATTTAAACATCTATCTTAGGTGAAGGACTCTGAAATTCCTTTTTTTTTTTTTTAAGTTTTTTTAAATTAAGTTTTTCCCACTGGAATGAAGAGGGTGTTTGAAATAAAAATCAGACTAAATTAGGAAAAAGAAAATATGTGTACGTTTTTTATAAATGTGAATTTTCAACCCCACAGTTTATAATTAATTATCCATTCATTTAAAGCTGTACCTGGGCAGCTGAGTGGGTTAAGCTTCTGCTTCTTGATTTCAGCTCAGGGCTGTGGGATGGAGCCCCACATCCACTCCCCACTCAGTGTGGAGTCTGCTTCCCTCTCCCTCTCCTCCCTCCCTCCCCCCACCCCACCCCCATGCTATCACCAGGGTGCACTCTCTCTCTCCCTCAGATGAATAAATAAATAAGGTCTTTTTAAAAATATATTTAATATTCTCTTTCTTCATCAGAACTCATAATCATTAGGGTTCCCAAGTACATTACTTGTCATTAAGGCCCAAATACTTATTGAACATATACATTGTGTCGATATGGAGGTTATATTTAATTAGATTACATGAGAGGCAAATTTTACACAATGAAGTGTGTTTCCAATTTTTTAGGAGATTCAGGAAGAGAGTAAGATAGCTAACAACATTCTTGCAGAAGTCTGTCAGTATATAACCATACATTTCTAACTGAGTATCAGAAGAAAGAACATACAGCCAGTTTAAATTGCTTCAGAAGACTGAAATGATGAATGTATGAAGCAAATAAAATCAGCATTGGCACAGCTCCTGAACCTGTGAGAAAGGACTCGTGGAGTCCAACTAATTGATCCAATTTTCAGATAGATATATATCTTGAGTTTTTAAAAATGCTGGAAGTATTTCAAAGTTTGAACCACTTATAAGCAACTAAAAAATTCTTAAGTTCAACTTCAGAACTGGTAATTAGAATAATACTCTACCTTAGATCCCACTGCTGCTCTCCATCTCAATATTCTTAGATACTTCAAGATGTTCAATGTGTTAAGAATGAACAAAAACCTCAGGTAGGCTGGCACAGTTTGCAAGTAAGACTCACAAAGGCTGCCTTCTCTTTTTAGCTTCAGACTCTTTTCTTCCACAAGGGGGAAAAAAGATCTATTTGACACATTTCTCAAGGATTCTTTTATTCTGTCACTTTTCAAGCAGAGAGTAAAAAACACCTTTCCTCTTCCCCTACTAATATATTTTGTGATTTTTCCATCAGCCCAGCAACTCCGAAAATCTGCTGAAAGTTGCTTTAGTGCACTCACGTAAGAAAGTACATTTTTCTCCTAAAAGGGAAAAAAGTTCATTTTGCTGTGAAAACATGTTATATATATAAATACATACACACATCTCCGATATAAAACTTACAAGAACAGGTATCTTAACATGTAAGGATATAAAGAATAAGTCAAGAGATCTTGGGATGTGAAAACACAAAAGGAAAGACTGTCCCAAATTATACGTTTTGATAGGTATTTGTATAATATCAAATAGCATGAAACTCAAAATTTTTAAGTGAGATCATCATATTCACCAAGTGATATATCCAAGCCATGAAACTATTTAAGGTTCAGAGTTAGGAGCAGTTTAGTTAACATCATAGCAAAATGGCTTAAAAAGTACACCAACACAAAGAACAAAATGTGATCCTCTGGTGAAATATTAAGAGGAACATATTAATAGTTTTATAACATATGGGTTTCTTTCTGGTACAAAGCAATTAGCAAAGAGTGGAGAAGGAGAGTGCAAAGCAAGCAATAAAATTCAGATGTTTGCTATGAAGAAGAAAATATTTTTAAACTCATTTCTAAAACACACTGTGAATTTTAAAAGAATATGATAGATCAATCCATCCTATATGTAGATCTTTAAAGCCCATGTGTTAGAGGAATACTAGATTCCTTAGCTATATCGAAAGTCCTACCCTTTCATTGTTATTTTTTTCAACAATCTAATCAAAATGTCTTGTGACAAGATGCAAATCTTGATGAGTCATAGTCCTTTTAACTTGATGATACCAATAAATTTTCTAATAACAAATGAAATGTGAGAAAGTGTAAATAACAGATTTTGTAAAAATACAGCATATTTTATACCACATGGAAATAATTTCCAATGGCTCTGCTTTCTTAACCTTTTTTGTCCTCTAGTACATAACCATAGCCTCTTTGCAATTTATAACTCTGAAAATATTATTTATAACTCATACATCCTATTGATGTTACTCAAAAAAAACCCTTATTTAACCCACTCTAACTTTTAGTAAATAAGTAATTTAGTAATTTAATTTAATTTAGTAATAAGTAAATTATTTATAAGTTTCAATATGTTCAATTATTATCCTTACAAATTATATTGCAGTTGCATGACTAATTTAAAACTGAACAACAACGAAAACATAGCAGCGAGCCAAGAAGTTAACACTGGTAACAATTGTAATCTGTTCCATCAAAATAAGAAATTCATTGATCCTTTTCCTCCAAAGCTATAAATATAGAATACTAAAAAATTAACAAATCAAAATCTACCACTTTGACTACATGAATGACTACTATGATAAGTAGTGTCTTCAAAACTTCCCAAATTTAATAGCACAAGTAGTTTTGAAAGATAATGAAACACTAAAATCTCATTAATCAGACCATAAGAAAACTAGAAACAAAAGAAAAGAAACAAAGCGAACTAAATAATCTTACTTTATAATTGATAAAAATACATATAAAATATGGGATGCCTGGGTGGCTCAGTCAGTTAATTGTCTGCCTTTGGCTCAGGTCATGCTGCCAGGGTCCTGGGATCGAGTTCCACTTCAGGCTCCTTGTTCAGTGGGGGAATTGCTTCTCCCTCTGCCTACTGCTCCCCCTGCTGTGCTCACTCTCTCTCTCTCTCTCTCTCTGACAAATAAATAAATCTTTAAAAAGAATACATATAAAATAAGAAATTCAAAATATATTTCCCAACTCTACCTAATAGCAGATTAACTGAAGTAATTGGTAGTTAGAGAAATACTAGACATTGTACCATTTAGAGTAACCCCTTTTCTAGGTAATGAAAATAATACTCATATATATTTGGAAGCAAAAATAGATAACTAAATCGATGTTTCAAAATAAGGATACACTCTAAGTTTTAATTTTTCAAAGTTATTTCCCCAATTTTAACCCATATATTATTTCCAAATACTAATGACATACTAAAATGATTGTCAAAGTTTTTTACAGTTTCATTTTTGAAATTTTTTCTCATACCAGCTTGCTGTTTGAATAACCTTAATTAGTTATATATAATATATAATTTTTCTATAAAAATTCTATATTTTTCATTGGCTGAACATGCAAGAAATTCTGTATAAGAATTCAGTTGATTTGAGGGGAGCTTGAGTAGCTCAGTCAGTTGAGCAACTGATTTTTGGTTTCAGCTCAGGTCATGGTCTCAGGGTCCTGAGACTGAGCCCTGAGTCAGGTTCTATGCTCAGCTGGGAGTCTACTTGAGTCTCTCTCTCCCTCTCCTACTGCCTGTGCCCCAACTCACACTCATTCTCTTTCTGCTTATCTCTCTTTCTCTTTCTGTCTCTCAAATAAATGAATAAACCTTAAAAAAAAAAATCCAGTTTACTTGAAACTCTAAAGTATTAATTTTTCTCAGCTTGACAAGTAAACATAAAATTCTTCTTTCAATGCCTATTGAATTTTTGGATGGAAAATAAAACATAAAAATGATTACATCTTGCTCCAGGCAATTCTGAATCAGTTCAGTTGTTCATCCAGACCTGAAAATCCCCAGAACCCAAGATGAGTAGTCTATACCTGGATGACAAAGTTAAATACAAATGTTTAAAAAGAGGCAGTCTGTCGAGATATGACAATAAGCTATTGATATTGATTTATGCTTTAGATCATAACAGTTAAATCTAATTGCTATAGTACTTCATGGTTACTCACAGGTGTTCTGAGAAACCTTTTTCAAGTGCAAATTCTAAAATTTAATTTCTCATAATATATTACAGCAAACATCTCAAGACAAGACCTACATTCAATTTACATTTTATTTGATAAGTAATGGAACTTATATTGATCACATAAAAGCAAATCTACCCAGGTGGATGAGCAATAATATTGTATGACTAGAGCTATGACAGCTACAATTCACCTAATTTTCCAAACCAGATAGAAATTTTCTCTTATTTATAGCTGCTCCTGAGCCCCTATATCCCTAATCCCCACATGTAAATTATCCATAAATCCTATTGATTCCATCACCCTAATAATATTCCAATATATCCATTTTTCTCTTTTTCCACCGCTATTGCTTTATTTTAGTCCTACGTTACCTCTTGCTTGCAGTACTGCAATCATCTGGTCTCAGTGCCTCGCAATTTCCACTCTACCTGACGTTGGTGTCTAATTCTAGTCAGACTGAGTTTTGTCTGACCCCTGTTCTCTCTTTCATTTCTTCTCTACTGCCTACAGTAGCCACATCCCAGAATAGAATACAATAGAATACAAAGCACCCATCGTCTGATTGGTCTTTTTTTTTTTTTTAAGATTTTATTTATTTATTTGTCAGAGAGAGAGAGGGGGAGAGAGAGCAAGCACAGGCAGACAGAATGGCAGGCAGAGGCAGAGGGAGAAGCAGGCTCCCTGATGAGCAAGGAGCCCGATGTGGGACTCGATCCCAGGACACTGGGATCATGACCTGAGCCGAAGGCAGCTGCTTAACCAACTGAGCCACCCAGGCGTCCCCTGATTGGTCTTTTTAATTTTATTCTCCCTAAAGCTCTCTCATCTTATATTCCATATTTTAAAAACTACTACCAGTTTCATGAACATACGAGAACACTTCATGCTTCCAAGTTTAGATTACATCCTTTGCCTATAGAATTCTTTCCTCCCTGTTCCATTTCACCCATAGCCATCCATCTGAGAACTAAATTTACTTAAAACTGCTCAGGTAATCTAGAGTAGACGTGATCATCCATTTCTGGTTCTGCCCACTGTGCCCTGTACATACTGTTCTCACTGCTCTAATAACTCATTACTGTATACTTACATGTTTTATCTGTCAGTTCTTTGTAGATGGAGACTGTGTCATACTCATCTTTTCACCCTAAGCACCTAGTACCTGCCTGGATTACAGCACTGAATTAATGTTTTTAAAGGAGCCACTGAATCCATAACACAAAAGTTTATTCTGTCTTTCTGAGATGAGATGAGATCTTTGTCACATTACATAATGAAATATCTCTCAGAACTATAGATTAACTTAATAAAGACTGATAATGGCTGTTCATGAACTTCCTTTCTTTTCTTTTCTTTCCTTGTCGTTTCTATTCTTTCCTTTTTTCTTTTTCTTTTTTTTTTTAATTTTTGACTAGACATCACTACCAAGTTAAGCCACATGGCAAAGTCACAAAGTGAACAACGTTTAACAAGGTTTTCCCATTTGTCTTTGAGAGGCCTGTGCACACATAGTACAAAGGAAAGCACTTTTTATTTTTCTGATATCACTGATGACTTTAATTCTATACCACCTGAATTAAAATATCCTCTGCCTCATCTTACCTACTTCTTAGTATTTAAATATAATGATATCTCTCTAAAAGCTTAAAATATGGTAAAGAACACTGTGTGTTCTAGAAAGGGATCAAGAAATCTGTGTCTCAGTATTGGTTTTTTCTCATATAAATGTTGCTATTTTGTCAGCTTGCAACCTGTAAGGTACTTAGGGGGAAAAAACTGACACGACACCTTTAAGAGCTTTAGAAAACATTTTTAAACTATTACTGAAGGTCACAAAAAAGGTTGCTTAAATGGAAAAATATATATTCTTGCATATGAAGCTTCATAAAAATATCAGTCATCCTTAATTTATCTATAAATTTCACGCATTACCAAACAAAATTTCATAGAACTTTTTACTTATTTGAGGGAACGTGTACATGCACATAGGGGAAGGAGGGGCAGAGAGAAAGAGAGACAAGCAGACTCGCTGCTGAGCAGGGAGCCCAAGAAGGGGCTTGATCCCAGGAACCGGAGATCACAGCCTGAGCCTAAGGCCAACACTTAACCAACTGAGCCAACCAGGCGCCCCAGAACTTTTTTTCTAGTAGTCATAAATGTTTTGTCCTGTTCATATTTAAATGAATAATTGCCCAGACTCAGCAGCTGCTTTTTTATAATACAATCCTAGCATACAGAGTAATTCCTGAATTAAATCAGGGTTATTTTTATACAATTCTACCATATGTCCAAACCGCCTTCAAATTGTTAAGAGACAATAAGGGAACAGCAGAAAAGTCAGTCCACTGTTATCTTAGTATATACTCTAGGTTATACTACCAAGACCAGTTAGTAGTTCAGGCCAATCTTCATCATCCATATGAGTGTATGGAATAGAATGTTATTAAGCAGCCTTCTTGATCTTTGCAGAGATTGAAGTGGATGTTGTCACTGCTCCACCAGTTTCCCTACATGTCCTGTTTCTCCAGTGATTGACAGTTTCCTAGTGAGCAGACGGTGTTAACAGCAAGGAGTGGAGTGGAGTGTCATAGAACTTTTTGTGGACTCTGAGAAGCTGATCCTAAAATTCATATCAAATAGATAAGGGTCAAGAACATCTAAGACAATTTCACTGAGAGGAAGTTTCGATAAATCTGTCTTAGCAGATGTCAAAACTAAATATAAAGTCATGGTAATTATGACAGCTGGTGGTGATGGTAAGGTAAAGAACAAAAAAAGAAAAATCAATAGAACAGAATGTAGAGTTCAGAAACAGTCTTATGCATGTATGGACACTTCATGTGTGATAGAGATGGCATTGAAAGTCAGGAAAGGAAGAATGGACTATTCAATTGATGCTGTTGGGACAGTGGTTATGTGGCCATATGAAAAAATTTGATGCACACCTCATACCATAAATACAGAAATAATAAATTCTAGGTATTTCAAAATCTCAAAAGCAGAAATTTTAATGCATCTAGATGAAAATACACATGGATATATTTATGCTTTCTGATCAGGAAAGATTTTCTAAAATAAGACAACAAAGCACAAAATGTAGTGAAAAAAGACTAAGAATTTTATCTACATTAAAAATAAAATGTTCCAATTATCAAAAGACACTGCAAACAATGACTTCTAGAAATGTATCTAGTAAATAAATAAATATGAATATGCACAATGATGTTAGTATAATTGCATTCAATAAAGTATTGTATATAATAATAGTGTAAGAGTTTCCATAGATGCCCCAAAGCTGAGAACAATATGATAGGAGCCAAGGCACTGGGCCACTAACATCTGTTTGGTCCTGCCATCATTAGTCATTCACCACCTTCCCCTCAGACACTTAAAAGAAAGCATGGAAGATACCTGTAAGGAGGATATCGTTGAAGAGGGAGTTTCCAGTTAGTGAGTGGAAGATACTCTCAGCATACCCTTCAAAACAAGAGAACTACTGGCAAAACTTGACATGTGTTCTTTGGAATTTGAAGGACATAGGGACCAGTGTGCAACATGCACATGAGAAGTTCAAGTGGAAGGGACTGATTGCAGCCAAACTCCACAAGAGAAAGCTTTGCTAGTAACTGCTAGAGCTTGCAAAATCTGGTGAAGCAGGCCTGAACATGTGTATTTATAGGTATTCTGGAATAAATTATGTCACTTCAAAATTGATATGGTAAAGCTTTAACCCCCAGTACTTCAGAATGTTACTGGACTAGAAAGTAGGGCCTTTAAATTTAGAGTAGATTCTAATGAAATATTACTGGTGTCTTTATAATAAAAGGAAATTCAGACATAAACACACACAGAGGGAAGATCATGTGAAGACACAAGAAGAAGGTAGCCATCTACAAGCCAAGGAGAGAAGCCTCAGTAAAAAAGCAACCTTGCCAATGCCCTGATCTCTGTCTTCCAGTCTCCAGAACTGTGAGAAAATAAACTTCTGTTGTTCAACCACCCAGTCTCTGGTGCTTTGTAATGGCAGCCCTAGCAAACTAGGGTCCTAATGGTACAGACGCAGACCCTGTGGAAGTGAGCTGATTTGGGTTTGTCTTTATAAAGAACCCTCCCAAGAGGACTATTTAGATGGGCAAAAGTCCCCAAGGAGCAGGGGAAAGAGGAAGCTAGGGAGTTATAAGCACCAAGAAAACTGAGTCAGGAGAACTCTAGCAGTGTGGAATTTTCTAATAATCCGCAAAATTTTCCTACAGGAAAAAAAAAAAAAGTAAACTTGCCAACTGCCATGCACAGGGACTATCAATGTTAGACTATAACTGTACACTTTGAATGAAACCCTTTCTGCCCTCTTAACTCTCCTTCCTCCCCTAAGTTCCTGACTTTAGGGTAGTGGGGATGGGGGGTAGGGGTGAAATTCACAGAGTGGGAAGCAAGTGGTGAAAAATTAGAGAAGTTAGCTATACCATCCTTTCTCATTACAGGTTGCCCTGTCTGAAGAAAACCTAATCTGGGGAACAGAGGTTCTTTAAATTTGATGAAGATTGGAGATGTGCTGGTAGAGTGGGCAGGACTTTCTCTAGCCATCCATAGAAATGGATAGAAAACACTAAAAAAACAGTCCAGGAATGAATCCAGATGTAGGACAATACACCATACTTGAGAGAGTGAGTTTAGAGAGTGGGTAAGAAAGACTGAAGATATTCTAATGGTAAATGGGCAAATATATAGCTCTAATAAATTAGCTGCAATGGGTTAATTACCAGAAGTAATACAAACAACAAATAGAAGAGATTTGTTATATAGTGATTCAGACCAACATCCTTCCATCTCACAGAATACTGCACTGACCACTCTGCCTCCATCCTCTTCTCTTAATTCACACAGTTCTTCATTCTTTATTCACTCACTCCATAAAGAGCTTTTGAGCATGTCTTATGTGTCAAGGACTGTGTCAGGCTCTGGTAAAGCAATGGTGCACAAACTACGTGCACTCCTGGACTGCAGAACATGACAGTAAGAAGGAATTATTGTTACTACTTCGCAAGTGCTGATGCAGAGTGTACAATAAGTCACTTGCTCAAGCCTGAGCCAGCGAGGAAGGCGTACAGGCCACTCTCAAATCCAGGATTGCAGAACTCACACCTTGCACTCTTCCTACCACCACACTTTGATTCTCATTCACCTTAAAAAATGATTATAACTGAGTATTGGCAGTGCCTTCCTACATAATAGTATTGAAAGTCTGAGGAAGAGTTTGTTCTGGGCCATGAACTACCTGTGTGTCCCCAGGTGTATAAATCCTAATTACTAAGGATAATTTCTTCATCTATATAATAGGTTGTTTGGACTGAATAATTGCTAAAGCTTCCTCAAATTTGATATGTTAAATTCTAAAATTTATATTTCACAAATCTATAAAATCTGACAAATTGATGCAGATATTAACAATAAAACTTTAACTTTATAGTTATTGTTATTAGGGTCACAAATTTCATTAGAACTGAGACAGGGAGACATAAGTGAAGTTACTATATATAACATTATATTATAAAATGAGAGTACAACTTATGTCAGGTTAAAATTCTGAACCAATATATAGATATTATTATTTCCTTGTAACCCATTAAAAACATGAAATTATATTGACTGCATTTTTCTAAGACTGTTAATATTAAGATTATATGTTACCTTTAGCCAGAATCATTTTGATGATTATTGCTACCACTGTAAATATTATTTTAAGACTCTAAATTTCTGTAGTTATTATAGCTATAACTATGGTTATGATTATTAGTCCTTTCCATGGCATAAATCTTGGTTACCAAAGAAGAAAATTTTCAACTGTTGTTATATAAACATTGTTATTCTCTAAAGCCTCTGAACCAGAAATGTGGTATATTGGAAGATCTTAGAATGGATAGTTACACTTTTGTTCCTTTGATAATCTAAATATGCTAAAGAAACAAAATTAAAGAAACAAAACAAAAACCTAATTATTTATGGAGCACACCTTTTTTCCTTTTCTTCAAACTAACCAGCCCCTCCTGACCCCACAATAAAGTTAATGATACAAGGTAATAGCATATAATAAATAATTACTGAAGATATTAGTAAGTGGAGAGCTCAAAAAGAATATACACTCTAGGAAATACTAGCTCATCACCAATTTAGTACCTGTGGTTTAGGAAAATTCATTCAGCTTCTCTATTTCTCATTCATTCATCAATGCTTAGTTCATGCAACAGTATTTACTCATTATCAAAAAAAAAGTGTACTTAACTATGGAAATACAGAGTAGAATAAAATAGAGTTTTTCTTGGCTTTAGAAAATTACTCTTAAGGCAGAGAAATATAAAAATACAATGTTGTGATTGCTTGAATACAAGTATACAGTTTCTGAAAGTAAATGTTGCTAGTACCACTACTGTGAGTATGAAGACATTTAGGAAAAACAAAGGAGGAAATAACTGAGCTTGCTCTTAGAAGATGAGGAGAATTTTCTGCATATGAAAACAGAGAAGAAAATTCTGGACAGAGGGAAGAGAGGGTATAAAGACATGGTATTGCCCAAAAATAATGGTCAGAAATAAAAATTTTAGTTCTAGAAGCTAACTCTTGACTCTTGAACGAACTCTAGAACTCTTGAATTCAGAGTTCTAGGAGCTAAAAGTCACAGACCAGGGTACTAGCCAATTGGGTTCCTGGTGAGAGCTCTCTTCTTGGTTTATAATTGAATGCCTTCCAACTGTGTCCTCAAGTGGCAGAGAGAAGAGGGAGAGAAAGACTCCTCTCTTTTCTTCTTCTTATATGGCCACCAATCCTTTTGGATCAGGGCCCTTATGACTTCATTTAACCTTGACTACCTCCTAGAGGCCCTACCTCCAAATACAGTCATATGAGGGGTTAGGGCTTCAACATATGAATTTGGGGAGGAAGGGAGCTCAGTGCAGTACATGTCACCTGGAATAAGAGAAAAGCAATAGATACTATCATTCTAAAAGAAAACTGAGGCCAGATTGTGAAAGGTTTCGATTCCATTTTTATTTAGCTAGATTTGCCAATTAGGTAGACTTGTCATAGCTGAATGGTTTAGAGGAATGGAAAATCTTGTTGAAGGCAGACAAATAGGGTAGAGAATGCAGTTTAAGGAGATATGAAGAAGGCAAAGGCAATGAGACTAGATCGATTGTGCATGGTTTGTGAGAGACACTGAGGATTCCTAGTTACAAGTTTGGGAAATAGAAGGATCAGTGGTGATGCTTTTAAATGAAATACCAAATGCCAGATAAGAGCAAAATTAAGAGCAAGAAAAGGAGATGCTGAGCATGTTTGAATATTATGACTCTCAACATTGGAATTTAACATATCAGAATCTTACATACAACTGAAAATGCTACTCGAGAGTCCAAGAGGACAGAAGACAGAATTTTGGGGTATGATTGAAAAAGTATAAAGTAAAATAAAAAAAGAGGAGCTTGGGGAGCCTGGGTGGAGCAGGCAGTTGAACCGCCAGCTCTTAGTTTTCCACTGGGGTCATGATCTCATGGGTCAGGGATCTAGCACAATATCAGGCTCCATGCTCAGTGTGGAATTAGCTTGAGTTTCTCTCTCCCTCTATGCCTCCTGCCATGTCCATTCTTTCTCTCAAATAAATAAATAAATCTTTTTTTTTTTTTTAATAGGAACTTAAGGAAACTAATTCAAAGGTCCCAAGAAGTAGGTAAAAACCCAGAGAGAGTGGTGGCATGAAGATCAAGTGATAGCACAGTTTCAAGAATGTCATCCATCTCAAATGCCCTAGAGTTGTTGTTATATAATACACAGAGGGAGAATTGGCCATCAAATTCTCCAATTAGGAACAGTTGCCTCTATGTAGAGAGAAGTTTCAGCACAATAGTAGAGGCAGAATTTCCATGCAGGTAATGTCTGGATGTATCTTACTCAATGTGGTATCACACTTACTACTCATAGTGCCAAGCATATGCTCAGTAAGTATTTGTGAAAATAAAGTTAAATTGGAAACTGAGGAATGATTTATAAAAGAAAATGAGAAGTGAACATCCCAGTTCTAAAGTAGAATTAAATAAAAAGAGATTCATATTTAGAAAGGAAGGAAGAATCAAAGAAATGTTTCCTTTTTTATTTTACAAAGAGAGAGGAGCACCTTAATTACATGGATAGAGGATGAGAAGAAGCCACCGAAAGGAAGGAGGCATAGTTAATGGCCCAAGCCAGCTGATGTCCCTAGACTTATGACAAATGTATATTTAGTATACAAAATTGGTCAGTGAGGCAAATTGAAGGGTTTAGTCGAAATGCTGGTAACAGCAAAGCAATCTGTTATATTTAACAATGTCTTTATATTGCTTTGTGGATATTCTCTATGGCTTTCCACAAAACAAAGTGTGGAAAATGAAGGTGATAGTTTCAAAAAGGGAAGTCATTAGTTGCCAGTTTTGTTATAACAATTTTTTAAAAATATTAAACACAAAACTATAGACCTCTAATGTCAGGGTAGATGCATATTCCCCAACTTCTCATATCCAGAAGGAAAAGATCTTATTAGAGTAATTCTCTTGGCCTCATACTCTTTTCATTGGTGACTGAGTGACGTATGATTGATGAGTTTGGAAAGAATGGATGAATGAGCTTAGCCCTTCCTCTCTCTCTCGAGGTCTGACTCAGAATGTGTATTTTATTCTCCTCTATGCTCACTGAAGGAGAAGAGGTCTGCATTATCTGTGAATGGATATGGTTTTCTAATATAGGAAGCAAGCCCCATTTGGCTCTCACAATAAGCCATGCTCTTCAGTATCAGTTAAGTCAGTATTTATGTTGATATATTGGTCCCTATTTGTCTAATTACCATCTCTATTTCTCAAATGGTTACAAATTTGGATGGGAAAGAGGTGCTATTTATTAGGGCATCTAAAAACTCCATCTCCATTTTTAAAACTGAAAGAAATAGGATTTGTGGCAAAAGTGATGCTTCAACAGCAAACTTCAACAAACCCAAGGGAATACCAAAGACATTTACAAGGAGTTAACTAATAGGTGTACATATGGTAGCAAAAACACTTGGCAGAAGCCTTGTGTTTGAACGCATAACAGAGGAAATCCACTATAAACAATGTTGATTTAGCTTTCAGAAAATATTTTAATGGATTTAGTCTTATGTAAGCTTTGGCATCGACAGCCCCAAAATGAACATGATCCTTTAAGAATTTATACAGCCGGGCGCCTGGGTGGCTCAGTGGGTTAAAGCCCCTGCCATTGGCTCAGCTCATGATCCCAGAGTCCTGTGATCGAGTCCCACATCGGGCTCTCTGCTCCGCAGGGAGCCTGCTTTCTCCTCTCTCTCTGCCTGCCTTCCTCTCTGCCTACTTGTGATCTCTGTCTGTCAAATAAATAAAATCTAAAAAAAAAAAAAAAGAATTTATACAGCCAAAGTTATTTAGATAGAAATAGGTAATAGTTCTAGACCACTTTTAAAAGACACACCCTTCACACAACTCTTTATGCCCCTCATTCTCTCTCTTAAGTCCTAAATGTGTCCTTTAGTCCTAAAGTCGTCTTCAATTAGAATTTCAGGCAATACTGTAACCAGCTTACCTTGTGAATGAACAAATGACAAGGTTTACCCCGTTCTCTAAATGACAACCAAGAATCCTCTAGTTCACTTAGGACAAAGGTATGCTGCTTGGGACTTCCTTTCTAACACAGAGATTTTGAGTTCTGACTTCCAAGTACCAAGCAGACAGCTTCAGTACCTCTTTTATTTATTTATTTATTTTCCAAAAAGATTTAATCCATGGATTTCTCATGAAAAGCAAATATGCCACCCCCTAAAGTACCTATTCTCGCCCTCAGCTTTCAGAAGCTATTTTAATTTGATTCATTTCTTATCTTTCTAGAATCTTTAATATCTTCATCTTAGTGATGCTTTCTTGTGCTCTCTCCCTCACCCTCTCTCCTCTGTCTCCATGTGCAAGATATCTCCCTGGACAACCCATCCTAGCTTTTTCTGTACCTCCAATGAATGTTTTTTCTCTTGCTTTCCTTTCATTATTCCAAATATATCCCAAATTAGTTGTCTATGTCCATAGCCAATTACAATTCTTCTCCAAGTATAATTCTTTTTCACCTTATTTCTCCATAGGCTTTCAACGTGTTATAGTTCTTTGTACAAGGTAGATATTCAATAATTATCTGTTAATCACTAATAATTTTTTCTCTTAATCCATCAAAATGGGCTGACCCAATATAATTTAGGCCAATTACTCTTTTAACATGAATATTCTTTTCTTTCACAGTTTTCATTTAATTCAATTTGCTTGGGATTTTTTTCCTTTGATTTCCTTTGAGTAATTTTTTTAATAAATTAAATTCTCTTTTCCTTACCCTGCCTTACAAAATTATTTCAATTGTAACAGCACAGCAGCACAAAGGATGAAAAAGATCATATAAGATTCTTGGGGGGAAAAAACTTAACTGTGTGCGTTGATGGATGTATTAACTAATCTTATTGTGATAATCATTTTTAATGTATACATATATCAGATCATAATATTGTACCCCTTCAACAACAAACCTGGATAGGAAAAAAGTAATTTAACATTAAAAATCAAATAAATAAACATTAATGAATCTCATTGACTAGAATTTTTTTACAAAAAAAACTCTGCATTCAAAATAGTCTGTGACACAAAGTAAGTTCTCAATGAAGAAATGAATATATTCATGATTGACATGATTTGGCACACTGCTCAGCAGACATACTTAAGAAGTTGACCCATCCTCACATTTCTGTGTATATTTTGTATTCCCCGATAATGAAAAATTCTCATGGTCAAATCGAAAGCTAAAACAGGGAAGAAACTCAATACATTATTTTGTCTATACCATACCAAATGTAAAAGTGTTTTTTGTTAGAGAAAATGTATGAGATACTTCTATCATCATTTTCATTATTATCCTGAATTGCATGTGACCAGGCTCTTGGAAACTTTGTAAACATGGCAACCAGACTGATTACTAAAGAGAATTGGTATGTGGTTGCTATCTACAATAGCAACCACATACCAATAGGGGCATCAGTTCATGGTACAGGAACGGGGTTACTTTCAGGCCACATTACAATATGATAACTGACACTAAAATGGATTTTTCAGATAAGAGAACTTGTCGCTGTTTGTTTAAGATTTGTTTATTTGTTTGAGAGAGAGAGCAGAGGAGGAGCAGGAGAAGAGGAAGTGAATCTTAAGCAGACTCCCACCTGAGCATAGAGCCTAAAGCCAGTCTTGATGTGGGACTGAATGTGGGGCTTCATCTTACAACTTGGAGATCATGAACCAAAGCCGGAACCAAGAGTCAGACATTTAACCAACTGAGCTAGGAGGGCAGCCTGGGTGAGAAAGTTTGTTGTCTGCCAAATAAAGAGGATCAGAAATTGAAATAAACCATGAAAAATGAAGAATTCAGCAATAACTTACATAATCAAGGCTAGCAAATATTTTTGGTAAAGGGGAAAGGCAGTTTCGAATCTGAATGACCAGGATTAGCTCTCTAGAATCAGTGCAGATAAATATTCAACTTCTCTCTACAAAAATAATACCCAAGTCTCTATTTCCAAATTAAGGATAGGTTACCCTTAAATTAAGATTCAGAATTTTTATAAAATTTACAACTATAACTATTAAAATAAAAATTTTCTGGGGCACCTGGGTGTTTCAGTGGGTTAAAGCCTCTGCCTTCGGTTCAGGTCATGATCCCAGGATCCTGGGATCTAGCCCAGCATCAGGCTTTCTGCTCAGCAGGGAGCTTGCTTCCTTTCCTCTCTCTCTGTCTGCCTCTCTGCCTACTTGTGATGTCTGTCAAATAAATAAATAAAATCTTAAAAAAAAATTTTCTCCACTCTTAAGAACTTCCTTAACATATTGTAAGTAGTTATAATCAATGGTAGCACATAGCTACTGATTGTAAATACATCATGATACAACATTGATTCAGTCAGTAAGTGTGCATAGAGTATCTCCTCTGTGCAAGGTTCCATACTGGATAGGGAGTATACAGATGGATAAGATATGCACTGCTTTTCAGGTAAATAGAAGAAAGAAGACAGGGCACATAAATAAGAGAAACAGATGGAATTTTCTAGATCAAAGTGATGAGGGAATAGAAGGCTGGCTGAGGACAAAGCAAAAGCTGACACCCTGCAACCTTCTCCCACCCCTACTCCTGGGTGGGACGTATTATGACATTCTTTAGGAATCTCCCACCTATCTTAATGTTAATACCTTGCTAGAGGGAAAAATGACCTTGACCATAGGTTTTCTTTAGCATATGAAAGTCCTATTGAAACCTCCCTTTTCCTTATTTCCCCCAACCCCACTGTACAGAACCTGCCACCCCTCACAGCCCTGGGGCAGCAGCTGTTTCTGCCCATGGGTCCTGGCCCCATGCTTTAATAAACCACCATTTTGCACCAAAGATGTCTCAAGAATTCTTTCTTGGTCATCGGCTCCGGACCCCACCCCACTGAACCTCACTTTGTTAGGGTATGGAGTCGACCACCCCTCAATTAGACAGAGAACACTCTCGATAATGCAAGTCACACAGCGAGGTTTATTTCCAGCTAGCTGGGGTCCAAGTATCCGCCCGGTGCAGCGGGTTTCAACAAGGACCCCGAGCACTCAAAGCCAAGGGTTTATATAGCATTTTCAAGGCACTTTTCCACAGCTACATACATATCTTGCGCCCCACTTGGACAGTTTAAATTTGTTGAACCTTTTGCCACCCCGGCGTCACCCTGGAGCCGTCCTGGCAGTTAAGTGAGATTTAGGTTTAGAAGAAATTTAACTTTCTTTACATTTCCTTCTGCCTCAGCCTCCCTCAGTTTTATGGTGGGGAGGGCGACCTTAGGCCTTGAGGAACTGAGCCCTTTGTCTCTGGAAATTGGGCCATTGAAGAGATAGCCTTTTTGTTGTAAATCACCAGGACATTTGCAAACCAAGGGAGACTCCTGTCTTGCAGGATTGCGATCTCTGCAAGTTAACTCTTTGTTTTCTTTAACATCTGGTCCCTGTGGCGCCATCGCCTAACCGCCCTGGTGGTATATGATTAAGTTGTTTCTTAGGTTTTTAGCTACTTTCTCTTATCTCAAGTTACGTACGCCCTGTGGGCTGGTTAGGGACGCTCAGTAAAATGGCTTCCCGGCCCTCAGGATGGCCATTCTTATGCTAACCCACTCTTACAGTGCAAGGTGCCAGCTTTTGCTTTGCCAAGATGGCTGTACTTATGTCAGGGCTAGACTCGAGGTGGGTACAGCCTTGTTTTTTCTTGGCCTTCACACCTGGAGCTGGTTTCCAGGACTTGTTTTATTAAGTCCCCTGGGGGAAGGGGAGCAGGGACAGTAAAATCGGTCCTTACAATTTATATTCCAAAACTTCATCAAAAGGAGGGAGGGGTTTTTTTCTCCCACCATGGCAGCTAGAGAAGTGGGAGTAGCATCATGGAAAATTTAAAAATTGGATTTTAGGGGCGCCTGGGTGGCTCAGTGGGTTAAAGCCTCTGCCTTCGGCTCAGGTCATGATCCCAGGATCCCGGGATCGAGCCCACATCAGGGTCTCTGCTCAGCAGGGAGCCTGCCTCCCCCCGTCTCTCTCTGCCTGCCTCTCTGCCAACGTGTGATTTCTGTCAGATAAATAAATAAAATCTTTAAAAAAAAAATTGGATTTTAACAGGAGTTTAAAAATTAGTAAGGATTTAATTTGTTTTAAAAACCTGGAAATGGATATTCTCAGCAATGAACACAACAAGAACAAGACAATGGTGCTGGGAAAAAGAAAGTATGCATTTAACAAAAGTGCGTTATTCATACTAGAAGATAGAATTGGACAGGGTATGAGTATGTAGTAGGAGGGAAGTGTGTCATGGAGGAAAAGTCTGGAGAGATAGGCTGGGATCACTGTGCAGTGCCTGGAATGGCAGGTTCCTCACTGGGACATTATTTAGTAAGAGCCTGGGGAGAAAAATTTTAACAGAAAAATAATTAGGTCAAATCTATGTTCTTTCTACATTTTTTTTTAATAATTGAGGTTTCTTTCCAAGTACTGTTGCTAAATCTTCAGATTCAAAGAAATCAAACTAAAACAGTAAGAACTACAATTTATTGTGTTACTGTATGTCAGGCACTATGCTAAATACGTTAAATGCACTTAATCTTCATAAGACTGGCATTATTAATGGGTCCCATTTTCAGATGAGAACATGGAGACTCCACAGCTAAGTAACATGCACAAGTTTATACCATTGTTTTCATTAAGTAACATAAGTAAAGATATTTAGAAAATTGATATATTTTTCTACTATATTTAATGGAAAGAAATAACCGGGCTACTTTCAATCACCAATTTTCCATGTAGCAATTTATGACAGCACTGATATATATCTTCAAGACTGCTTTACAAATATGTCTTAAAAATAATTCTCCTAAACATATATTTCCTAGACATTTATAATGTATTTGAAAATTAAAATATTGATTTAATTCATGTGCCTTGATGATCATCTGGCTTCATGGGATTGCAATTTTAGAATGCATAGATTATTCTTCCTCCAGAGGGGAAAATCTAATCACGCAAAGACCTCTAGCCACATACAAATTCTGTTTTGTTCCTTTTTATATTTTGAATAATAAAGTATATGTTTTGAAAGATTAAAGTCCCCCCAAAATAACATTTTTAAAGTATTTTCTAGTTGTCTCCTGTTTCTCAAGCATTTGCTATTAGCCATCAATCAGAAAACCACAGTGTACCATTCTGCTTTATTTAAATTGATTTAAAAGTTTTGTTACTCTTTTATAGCATATGACTAGATTACTAATGTAACCACATTGAAGATTCTCACATAAAAGAAGTAGGAGTAAAATATTTGGGATGTTAATGAAGTATCTATAACCTAGTCATTTCAATATTCTATATTTGAAAAATAAGAACTTTCCTTCAAAAGAGGAAAAAAATCACTTTCCATTTCTAATTATGGTAAACAAAGCAAAAAGATAATCACAGTCAATGTGATAAATGACAAGAGTTCTTTGCCATGCCATCTGCTAGTTCCCTATCAATAGTTTTCTCACTGACTTTTTCCCCATTTTTTTGCAAAATTCCCTAACTGTAAGTTTATGCTATCTCCCTACCCACCAGTACTTTTTGTGTTTTTATTGTTGCCTAAGGGAGCTTGCCGAAGGTTGAACCAATCAATCTTATCTCTATTCAACAGAGAAAGACAGCTCAACAAAGCAGTGCTGCTGATTTGTACTTGTGATCTAACAATTGGCTTGTTTTCTGATAAATTTCTTGTTTGTCAGGGCCTTTGTCAGATATTTTGTATTTATAGCCTCTGGGGTAATCAATTCTAATACAGTGTTTTATGCTAAATTTTGAATCAAGATCACTCCTGACATTTACTTAAACAAGCACTGTCCAGTATGGAAGCTGGAGGCTATGCTTTGTGTAATGGAAGAGGGAGAAGAGTGACAAGCTTCGTATTTTATTAACATAACAGAGGGCCACCATTTATAGTAATGAGCCATTCCACACCTGTGCCACCTTTTTTTTCCCTTTGTATTGGATCATAATCTAAATTATGCAGAGTGCCTCCTTTGGGGAATCTGAAGGGTATAAAACAGATTTGGGCACTTATATTTTTTAATGTGCATTAAGAACCAATATATATTGGTAAACTGATATTTAAACTCATGATTTATAAAAAATAATGGAAAGCTAATGTAAGTAATGTGTTCTCATACCTGTGTAATCCAATACCCATGTCTCCCCCACCAACCCAAGCTACTCTATCTCATATTGCAAAAGCAATTTTTAGCAAGTTCAAATTTCTCCTTATATGAGGCATAAAATAGATTAACAAAGCCCTCTGTCAAGTTAGGATGCTGTGTCATATTTCAAAGCAATCAAAACTTTTCTTAGAATTCAAAATTTATTTTCCCCTGGCTGGATTTATCAGTTTAGTTAGTCTTGACTTCATTTTGCCTCACTCTAAGGATGTGGGAAGACATTTGACAACATATAAGATCACATGGTTACTATACTACAGTAGTTTGAGAAAAAGAACCTGAATGTATGAATAGAATGCACTAATGTTTCTTGTACAAACAGTTCAGCTTATAGAAATACATATTTTGTGATATAAAATACATACATCATATATAATATACATACAATCATATGTATAATGTCATGACAAAGGAATAGCCATTTAAGAGAAAAAGAAGAATGAAGATCATTTACGTCTACATAATCAGTGCAGAGAAATGGACATTAAGCCAGCCTTTACTAAAGAGCCCACTCAAAATCCATCCTTTAATTTTAAACACTGCACTCTTAATTTTTTTTTAATTTATGTCTTTGACACTCTATTTTTTTCCTGAACTTATAAACCCTCGTAATATAATCACAAACCCTCTGTTGTCTCTAAAAATGCATATAGTTTGAATCTAACAATATTATTAAATTCAACTCTTAAACAGCACATACCCTAAATAGCCATTGGTTTACACAATTGTACACACACACACACACACACACACAGAAACTGTTGAGTGAATTTTGGCATTTTAATCATTCATTTCATATGATGTTTCACTTCTTCAACAGCTTTCTACATCACTTTATGCCATGTATTTTCTAAGTGCTAAAGTTCATATGAAGATAAATATTATGTCTTACCTTAAGGAAATTTAATTCTGAAATAGAGGGGGAAATTTTGGTTATATATACATATATGTATATATATATACATAAATATATAAAATAATATATAAATATATAAATATATAAACATACATATATATGATTTATATATAAATCAGAACAAAAGAGGAAAGTCCTGATTAATGTGCCAAGAGATAAAGAACAACAGTAAAATATGGCTGCAAAAAATATATGTATATATACACACACACACATACACACACACACATATATACATATACATAAATATATAAATATATAAATAAATAGGAGCTCCTGAGTGGCTCAGCCAGTTAAGGGTCTGCCTTCGGCTCAGCTCATGATCCCAGGGTCCTGGGATGGAGCCCTGGTCTGGCTCCCTGCTCAGTGGAGGGCCTGTTTCTCCCTTTCACTCTAACCCTCTCCTTTACTTGCACTTTCTCTCCTGTGCTCTCTCTCAAATAAATAAATAAAATCTTTTTTAAAATAAAAATAATAAAATTAAAATTAAAACGGTAAAATGCTATTTGTTGTGCTTTTTGAGGACAGTATTGAATTAAGGAAATCTTGGCCTCAAGAGGCTAAAAACCTAACAATTATTTGACTACAATCAAAAGCATGACAAAACATCTATTAAAAATAGCTGAGTTTGGACCAACTTTTACTAGAACAGAAATTCTTCTATATCCACATTACACAAAGATAAAAATCCTCAAGTTTTCAAAATATTTTTCAATGGCAACAGAAAAAAATAGAGAAAATACAGAATGATGTTTTGGAAGAAAGGATTTTATTTTCACTTTTCTATGAAAAAAGGAAATTCTACATTTTTTAAAAGAATCACTTCTAGTCCCATTCTCCCTGTGGGCTGGCTAGGCAAACTACCCACCAACAGAACTGAAAACTAAAGATGGAATTGACCTAGAGCAGTATCTCCCTATCATGGTGCATTCCAGAATCTGCTAGGGAGCTTTTTAAAAATACTGTTGCCTGGGTTCCACTTCAAACTAATTGAATCTTGGAAGTAAGTGGTAGACATCGGTGTCTTTAAAAAGCTTCCCAGATTATTTTATTCCATTGACCACTCCTTCAGTTCTCCCTTAAAACCTGACAGAACATTTAGGACAACATAAACATCTTCTGCAATGACCCAGAATATAAGCGAGAAGAGCCAAATCTGTAAGGATTTAGCAGTTTTGCAGAAATAGTGGAGGAAAAATATAGAGAATTCTGATGATCTTAAGAGGCCCACAAACTTCATTTTATTTATTTCCAAAAATTACCAATAAAAAGCTAGAACTGTACTCTGACTGGAATAATTAGCAAACACACCTCAAGACAGCCAGGAAGGACTGGATGGATTGATTCCATCAGGGTCTCCAGAACCACTGGTAGGTGCTATGGCGACCAAAACCCTTAAGGACCTCAGAGATGCTCAGAATAATCTCCCTGTCAAAAAAGACAGAAACCCACACTGAGAGGGAAAAAATCTGCAGGGGATAAAACCCAAAGTGAACAGGTCAGGAACATGAAAGCTCAGTTACTGGACCAAGGGTGCCAAGAAGGCAAATCTCAGGTCTGATGACATGTTTACACAGTGAAGCCATATTTTGAATGCTTTGTGTTAACAATGGAAGAGAAAGTCCTTAAGCAATAAAACTGAAAATGCTATCTTGACCCACTCCAATCCCTGCATAGGAGCCTATTCCTGAGAATATAGGAAAACCCATCTCATTAAACATGAAAAGAAGAGGATTGCAATCTGAATCCATGAAATTTTATCCTCAGAACAAAAGGGAAAAGTCCTGATTAATGTGCCTATAGATAATGAAAGAACCACAGTAAAATATGGCTGCAAAGCAGAAGAAAACTGTAACCTAATATTAAAAATGAGACAAAGTGAGTTTAAAAAGGAGTAGAAGTTACAAAATTAAAGCATATATCAAAAATAGAAAACATAAGGAAAAAAAAGTGTCTCAACAATAGGAAGTTGTAAAAAGGGAGTTGACAAAGCTCAGAAAATACTTAGCAGAAAAAAAAAAGAATGTCATCTCTTAAATGGTTTTTAAGGTTAAAAAAGAGAAAAGGCTTGGCTGAAATTTAATGATGTGAGAATTTGTTCCTCTTCTATTAAAAATAAAACAGAAGGTGGTAAGTAAATAGCCTGGATTCAGGTTGAGGCTAGGAATGGAATATCTTGGTTTTCAACTAGTGTATATAAAGAATGCTCTTTTGAGGGACCTGCGTGGCTCAGTCAGTTGAGCGTCCTTTGTTTCAGCTCAGGTCAGGATTTCAGGGTCCTGGGACCCAGTCCCATGTTGGACTTTGTGCTCTGGGGGAGTCTGCTTGAAATTTGTTCCCTCTTCCCCTCCCCCGGCTCGCTCATTCTCTCTCTCTCAAAGAAATAAGTAAATCTTTTAAAAATATGCTCTTTGTCCAATTGGAATCATAAAATGCCTATATTGTGTCACACTGTACACAACTCAGGCCAACAATAAAATTAAACAATAACTATGATTAAAATATTCTAATAGCTCCTTTTATTGAGCTCTTATTACATAGCTAAGGCACTTTACATGTATTATCTCATTTATTCTTCACAGAAACCCAGAACATGGGTTACTAATGCCCATTGTGCAGAAGAAGAATTTCCATAAATAAAATAAAACTTGCATGTATTGATCCTCTTTGTTGGTTTTTATGCTACTCTAAAATATCTGAATAGACTTTTGCAACATTTAGTAGATTATTTTAAGAATGATCGGACATAAAACACGAGCCATGGCAGGTACACAAATTTCATTTTGGAAGGTCCTGCAAAGCAGCTGACAATAAGGCAAAAAGCCAGACCTGAGTATCTGCTGACAAGAGAGACACACTATTTGTATTACGAGAGTGACAGAAAAAGAAATAAATGGGGATTTCAGATCTGAGTCCTAAATCAAAAGTCACAAGGGCAGAAACTACAAGGCAATCACTTGCGATTGAGTTGCTTCTCAGAGGAAGTCCCCGTGTGGTATCCTCTGGGCTGAGGAGTCACAGAGATTGATCTATCTAAAAATGGTTAATGAATTTCTGATGGAAGGTCAGGTGCCAGTTAGCAAATAAAATTAGAGAAGTGGTAACAAGAGGATACCAGTTGATGGTTGAAGTGTTCTAACATCTATTCCTCAAAATGTCGTCTGAGGGCCAACAACGTGGTAACACTTAGGAGCTTGTTAGAAATGCAGTGTTCCAGGCCCTTCCTCAGAACTGCTAAAGCTGACCCTGCATTTTAACAAGATCTTGAGGTGATTCAGATATACATAAAGGTTTGAGAAGCTCTATGCCAAAGGACATAGGTGATTATGTTTTGTTTTGTAACACAGTGGATAACTCAATAAACAAATAATTGATTAATATAATCGAAAGTTGAATTTTCATAATTTGGTCATTCATACATTCATTATCTTTTAATTGCTTACTCTGCACCACAAAGTATGTGAGATGCTGAAAGACAGATGAGATTTTTATACTTAGAAAGTTGAGAACCTAGGAGGTAATAAAGAGATTAACAAAAAAATTAAAAGGGTAATAACTGCTTTGAAAGGAGAAATATAGGAATATATCAAAGCAGGAACTAAACTCAGTTTTGCTTACTCAAATTTAAGAAAATAGTTGTGGTTTCTACAAATTTCTTACAGGTTTGCTAGAAGGGAAGTCTGTTTAAAACAAACTCTGTTTGACTTAGCTCAGATGTCAGAAGGTCATTTTCACAGGCTTCACCCTTTATCTCTCGACATCATCGAGACATGATCATAGCAGAACAGCACAAGAGGTCAGCTGAGAGCATGCCAGGCAACCAGTGTGCGAGCTCACTGTTCTAAGAAGAATGCCTAGAAAAACAATACAGGAACTAAAAGATTAGCCGCTTCTGGTGATACAGAATGAAAAGAAAAATGACTTCAGATACCTCTTACAAATGGGTAGCTCAATAGCCTTCAGCAGCACTTTTATACTGAAATTTCCTTTGGCAGAAGTATTTGCCGGCTGCACTTTGAATGGCATCCCACCTAATGTAATAGGCTGTGTGCTGTATTGGCTCTCTCAATGGATGCATGATTCTAGTAGGCCAAAGAAGTGCCATCAAATTGAGAAAGACGGCTCACTTATATTATATATGAGTTTTAAAAAACAACCTAAACGTTCTAGTGAGGAATCAGTGAGTAAGTGATTGCATCAAATAATCATTATAATCATTTGCATCCTTTACTTCCCTTATATTGTTCAAAATGATATAAAAGAGTTTTAAAGATGGACGGATTTTAGCTTAAAGCACCACTCCATTTTTTGCCAGTTTTTTGATACTGAGAAAGGTACTTATCATCTTTGAGCATCAGTCATTTATAATATCTATAAAATGTCACTAATCTCTGCCCCCTAAGATAGTTGAAGAAATTAAATGTGAGCAGAGCACTTTTGAAATGCCTAGGACAAAGTGACAAAATGAAGGTGTCTCTCCGTTGCATGTAACCTAAATTCCAGAATTTGGCATTCCCACTCTCCCTAATCTAGCTATCTGGCCTTTCAAATAATTTCTCCAACTTTACAACAGTTCAGCTCAATCCAAGTTCCTATTCTATGTGAGACATTTTGCTAAATACAAGGAATACAATGATCACTATTCAGTATGACGTGGTTCCTATTCTTGCACAGTTTGTATTTTAGCGAGGAAGACAGAAATGCAAACAGATAATGTCAATAAACTATAAAAAGCTCAATGATAAAAGTATAATCAGGTTTCTGTGAAAGCACAGGGACATTCAACCTCCCCACAAAAGATTAAGGAAAGCGTTAGGCAGCAGATGATGCCTGAGTCAAATTTCAAAGGATGAGGAAAAAATGATTAAGTTAAACAGGTTTGGGAAGGACCTTTTAGATTGGGGAAGAACATTAACAAAACCACTGTGATACAAAACAGCATAATGCATGCAGCCAACTACTACTACAGTATTGCTGGAGCAAAAGTATATGTTGGAGAGAGGCGAAAGATAAAGGTGCAGAGAGAGACAAGGGACAAGACGTTGATGACACGTTATATTAAGAACCATAGCTATAATACAAAACCATTGAATGATTTCTGAAAAGGTAACAAAACCAGATTTGGATTTTGAATCTGTCTCTCTAGTGTCTAGATAGAACAGCTATCTACAATTCCAGTACCAAAACTCACAGAGGTTTCTCCAAAATGTGAAGGCATGTTGAAAGTTATTCATTATTAATAAAGTAACAAAGTTTGTGAAACTTTTTAAAGGTTTATATATTTATTTATTTATTTGAGAGAGAGAGAACACAAGCATGGCAGGGTTTGGGGTTGCAGAGGGAGAGAGAAAATCCTGAAGCAGACTCCCTGCTGAGCATGATACACAATGCAGGGCTCGATCCCAGGACCCTGAGATCATAACCTGAGATGAAATTAAGAGTTGATGCTCAACTAACTGAACCACCCAAGTGCCCCTTGTGAAACACTTTTTTAAAATTATATTAGAGCAAACTCATGGTTTTCTCAATTATTTACCTATAATTGACTTGTTTTCTAATATTTTTAAGATTTCAAGTTGGAAGTCATTGCTATTATTCATCATAATTTTTCACTTATTTTTTGATAAGCTTTTCCAATAAAGAAAGAGGACAGACTCATAGCTAAAATGAAATTTGCATAACTATGGGTAAGCCCTTGAGAGTAAGTAATAAAAATGATTATCTTTGTGTATCAAGGCGGTAATTGTTATGGAGAATAAATTGGCCTGGGCAAATTTAGAGTCACAGAAATTATTTTAACAGGTTGTTGGTAAACACTCGACGGTTCTGCATGCTCATCCCAGCCTCTGTATCTACTG
The DNA here is from genome assembly GCF_002288905.1 of Enhydra lutris kenyoni. Taxonomy (NCBI): domain Eukaryota; kingdom Metazoa; phylum Chordata; class Mammalia; order Carnivora; family Mustelidae; genus Enhydra; species Enhydra lutris. Next base: position 51,193,821 of record NW_019154087.1, on the reverse strand, counting down.
TTCTCCCCTCCACAAGTACACTTTGCACACTCTTCCTTCCTCTCACTACTCTGCCTACTATTGATGGATCTTTAAGGCTTAGATGGTAATTCTTTTTCCATTATTCCAAGCATACCAATATTTTCTTTCTTGTAAAACAAGCTACAAAATCAAGCATATTACTATCATACGGCATATTTGCTGTCAGTTTGTGCTATGTGCTTCAATCTTCTTCCCTCAGCTAGATTTTCAAGTAATGTAATGTAGGAAATAATGTTTTTGGTCTTTTTTAAATCTTCAAAGGGCAGACATTGTCCAGAATCAATGGAAATTCCATTTGGCCCTTTAACCTTTTCACTTTTCCTCATAAAATGGTCTTACCATTTTTGCTATATGTCTGGGGGAAAAAAAATGAATCTGAGGGATTGTGTCTGAATCAGACACTCAGGGATTCCTTTTAATCAGGAATTCTCTAGAGAAGAAAACAGTATTCTTAAGCAACCTGTTTTGCTTTGCTTTTATTATCATTCACTTGAAGGTGGGGAGAGGAATTTTTTTTAGTTTGTACTTCACTTCTGCTTGTTTCTTTTGGCAACCAGGATTTATCCCTATCACTCTCTAGGGTTTTTTCCTTGAAAGTCAGAGGCTCGAAGCCTGGGAAGTATTTTTCCCAGACTTCCTTGTTTCTGGAGACTAAAAGTGATTTACATTGAGCCAGGGAGGTAACTTTGTATGAGACTTGGAAGCAGAATCCATTGCCTTTATGTTTCAGAAGCAGTGAATAATGGTGTCCTGGATTAAGATGATGACAGTGGAAGTAGACAGTAATTTATATTTTAAGTAGAGATGACAGGACTTGCTTATTTGAATATAGAAGACAAGAAGAAAGGGTAGCCAAGCATGACTATGAGGTTTTAGGGGTTTCCAACATTGAAAGATTACATCATTTAAGATGCCTGAGGGGATGATGAGAGGGAGGGCTATAAAGAGAGAATATCAAGAGTTCTGTTTTGTTTTAGATATACTACATATAACATGTGACAGTAAATGTTTGACAACATATGTTAAACTCTCCAGGAAAAAAAAGTATTCAAATATATCTCAAACCTAGTGTATTATAAATTTTATTCATAAAAATAATAGCACATCATTTACAAATAAAAAACGAAATGCTCTTGATTATAAAGACCATATATTGTTGTATGATTCTTATATTTTAAAGATGCTCAGTCTCTCTAGGGAAGCCACAGAGAAAGAAAATAATCTGGTATAAATCAAGTTGGGGATTTTGACAGTGGAGGAAATAGATGAAGAAAGAGGCAGAGAAGTTGATGTTGTTACAGTTCAGTCACAGAACTGAGCTGTGGACTCCCTGATGGCTATGAAGGAAGCAAAGGGAAAAGACATAGGATGAAAACAAAAATGGATATGAAGTTTTGATTGGATTGAATGATTTTTGGAATTGGGAAGTACTAGAGTAAATTAATTGGGAGAACAGAAACTAATGTAATTACTGATGTGCCAAGGTCTAGGATACATATGACCATGGCAGTGATGACCCAGATAGATGAAGAAGAGATTGTTAGAAATGAGATTTATGATTTAGAAGGCCAGTGTTTTGGATGAGTCATCCATATGAATATTGAATTTTGACCATGAATAATAACTATAATATGAGTAGAGAGGAAGATAATAATGAGCTGGCAACTAAGTTTTTCAGTGAATAAGAATGATTAGGACGTTGGTAGAAGCTGTGGTAGTGAGTGGTGTATACTTGAAAGAAGCTAAGATTTTTGAGTGAGGAATTAGAATAATGAGGTTCATGTGGCACAGTAAGCAAGTATGATGTCTATTTTATCTCTTGGCCCTGGAGGTCACAGGACATAAGGGATGGATAGAGAGAGAGAGGGACAGAGAGATAGATAAGATGATAGATAGATGATAGCTAGACAACAAATAGCTAGATGACAGATAGATAGATGATGATAGATAGATAGATTATGATAGATAGATAGATGTATTTCTTCTGATGGCAACTTTGTATTGTTAGTACAAGTGGAAGGATTTCCAATGATGGTGATGTATAAAACTTGTGGGTTACAACTAACTCATCATCAGATGTGCTGAGAAAATTTACAGAGTGCCAAAAATATTTAAAAGCCAGTAGAATATCTTCTAAACTATAAAACTGAGGAAAATGGTGTTTGATTTTCAAAAGCAAAAGTCTTCTATAGAAAGATTATTTAAAACTACTATGACATGAAAGATAACAAAAACTGAATTACAAATGTCATGTGTAGTTTATAAAATCAACCAGAAGTGTGTTTTCATAAAAGGTTAGAAACCAGTAGGATAAAATACCAAACAGGAAGAGATAAGATTATTATTTGAAAGCATTTGAAAAGGTAAACATTAATATACACACACAAGTTCATAGGATTATTATGAAATGCAAATTCAATACAAATTAAGAGATCAGCCTTCTGGCACTTTCCTCTGTAGGTATATTGCTCATTTCTCAGTTGTGTATAAGCTCATGTTGGAACACCAGTCAGTCAAGTATTTAGATCTCCAGCACAGTGAGGTACATAGTGTTTGCAATAACAGGTTTTGCCCTTTTGAGGTAGACTGATTCTACACAAAAATTATTAAAGGAAAAAACAACATGCAGCCAACTGCTAAATGGTGTATTTAAGACCACAAACATAAAAAGAATCCAGAAAAAATAGTAATCATTAGGAGTCAGAGTGAAAATTAATTATATTATCCTTGTAATAAACTTTACCCTTCAATCTAATGATTATTTAAGTGACTGCCATCAGTAAGAGCTTTTAACACATGAAAAGGAAGTTAAATAAAACTAACTAGAAAAATACAAATGAATGCACATTTTGTCATTTTTCTCATGAAAAGTTCAGAGTTCTGAAGTTTTTTGCCTGTAATAACCACAGTAAATTTTTTTCTAAGATTTTATTTATTAATGGGGGTGCAGCAGAGGGAGAAGCAGACTTCCTGCTGAGGGAGAAGCAGACTTCCTGCTGAGCAGGGAGCCTGATCCAGGGCTCCATCCCAGGACACTGGGATCATGACCTAAGCCAGAGGGAGATGTTTAACCAACTGAGCCACCCAGGCACCCCACAGTAAATTATTTTTTAAAAAGACAACCTAACTATCAAAACAAAATATCAATAATTTTTTCACCTTTTCAATTCTCATTTCAGTAAGAATCCCTCCACAATCAACCACTTATTCACTCAAAAAGGATTTATTGAGCACCTATTTCATACTCAGACAAGTGTTAAGTGTCACTGGCAACATTCATTCAATGTAAGATATATCTTCTGCACTTCAGGAATTTGCTGTCAAACTGTGAAATCATGATTAGAACAGGAGGAATACTGCAAGACAATAAATAGCGGGGTTCTCTCTTTTTTCAAATCAGATGACCAATAAATTCCTTGGGCAGCATTTTTTTTTGTATCATTGTTTTTTAATTTTTTTATTAACATATAATGTATTATTTGTCCCAGGGGTACAGGTCTGTGAATCATCAGGCTTACACATTTCACAGCACTCACCATAGCCCATACCCTCTCCAACGTCCATAACCCAACCACCCTCTCCCAAACCCCCCAACCCCCAGCAACCCTCAGTTTGTTTGGCGAGATTAAGAGTCTCTTATGGTTTGTCTCCTTCCCGATCCCATCTTGTTTCATTTTTTCCTTCCCTACCCCTCAAACCCCCCAACTCCGCCTCTCAAGTTCCTCATATCAGGGAGATCATATGATAATTGTCTTTCTCTGATTGACTTATTTCACTCAGCATAATATCCTCTAGTTCTATCCACGTCATTGCAAATGGCAAGATTTCATTTTTTGATGGCTGCATAGTATTCCATTGTACATATATACCACATCTTCTTTATCCATTCATCTGTTGATAGACATCTAGGTTCTTTCCATAGTTTGGCTATTGTGGACATTGCTGCTATAAACATTCAGGTGCACGTGCCCCTTTGGATACCTACATTTGTATCATTAGAGTCAATACCCAGTAGTGTGATGGCAAGGTCATAGGGTAGCTCTATTTTCAACTTTTTAAAGAACCTCCATGCTGTTTTCCAGAGTGGCTGCACCAGCTTGCATTCCCACCAACAGTGTGGGAGGGTTCCTGGGGCAGCATTTAGTACTTAAAGAACTAAAAGGGGTGGGGGGAAAATCTGTGAAGCCTCAAGAACACCAGGAAGGTTTCAGAAAAGAAGTGTGAGATGAGATTGGCTTGATTTGAATATGATCAAGAAGACGGAAAATCAAAATGCAGAAGTGGACAACAGAAAGATCAGCTTCTCCAACTGAAGATTGTGCCCTGATGAAAGAACACTAAGGAATATATTTGAGTCCTCAAGGTCCACAAAATAAATATGATCCATATGCTAGAATTTGATTGAACAGCAAGTGACTTAAAATGTTATTTTTAGGTGAACACAAGTATATTATGGAATATAATATGAAGCGTGTGAAAAATTTTCAAATGACAGGCAAAAGCTTATTGTTTGAAATCACTTTGGAATATGAAATAATTGTGAACAATAAGGGCACTTTTTCAAAAAAAGATTGTAAATTATTTATCAGGAAAGATGGAACTGGGTTTGGCAGTGGTCAAAACATATTTTTTAAATGAAAGAAGTATAGTGATAGGGAAAGGAGAAAAAAAACGAATAAGTAGGTCACTGAAGCCAAATATAGGATTTTTTACCTCCTGACTCACTGCTATCTACTTCCTGAATTATATTAGATTTAATGTAGTAGAAATATGGAAACATTTTAAAGTTCTCAAACAGAAAATATGACATAAGGATTAATCTGCCACAAACGTACATGATGGAATACAAATGGGAATGGAAGCAGAGGTGCCTTGGGAAATCTACAAGTTAGAAAATTATTGCAGTCATCCACACTTCCTCTCCTGTAGATACAGCTTAAAATGATGCATGTATGTAAACAACAATAACGTGAAAAAAAGAGGGTAAGAGCACTATGAGATAAATATGAGGACTAATTATAATGTAGATGTTGAGTTATATATAAATCAATCTTATTAATCAAAATGGCTTCAGATAGTGGGAGATAATGCAACTCATTATGCAACATTTTCCTCTTTCTGCCTCAAGAATCTGAAGCAAGAAACACATGAACCTCAGATAACTCTAGGTCCCCTTTGCACGTACATGAGATTTCACACGGACACCTGTGTCCACACCTGGAAGCCAGAGGCAGCAGCAGGAAGCAGGCCCTGCTGGTGGGGTTGGTTCTAGGATGAAGACCACTGCTTGCTCAAGATGGTACTGGGGATTCCAGGGCCAAAACTCATTAAGAGAGGGAAGGGGAGACAGATGGATAGGCTCACAGGTCGGCTCTGGCTGCTGCATTTAATGTATTCCTTGGTGAAAAGAGAAAGTAACAATGGCCTAACAGTTAACACACACAGGCCAAGACTATGAGACTGTCAGACTGCATAATGGAATTAATTTTGAAAGTGGGAGCTTAATTGGCTACCGCTTACCACCTGTGGTTGATGTTAGTGCTTCAGTAAAGGAGAAAAAAGACAATCGGAAGCTCTGGATCTTAGAGAATATCGCTGCCTCCAGCTGGGCCTCTTAAAGCGAGTGTTGACAATTTTATTATAAACCTCTCCTAGAGGGGTTTCTCACTTTCATCTATAATTTGTCATATCCTTGCTCTGTGACTCATAATTTGCTTAAATCACTTTTGCCATCTCTTAAAAACAGAGAAACCCAAAGTGGCTTTTTTTGGAGCAGCTGAGATCTGAGATCGCATGTTTGTTTTCTTTGCATTATTCTAACGTAAAAGCAGTGGTGGGGAACAGGGAGGAGAAGCTGAGAGTGATTTCAGCAGCCCTTCACCAATTTATAGAAGACTGAGGCTTCAAGACTGTAAAAAGAACACTTTGTGAGAATTTTAAGTCAGTACAGTATAATTCCTCCTTCCTCTGTGAATCTCACTGACGACACACTCATACTCTCTCTGGCATGACACAGAAGAATTCATGACCTTCTCCCCTCCAACCATAATGAAGCCAAGATTGTGGTATATAGCAACATATACTTGAAAAAGAGTAAGATTTAATCTAACATTAAAAAATTCACCTTTCATGGAAAGTAATGACTCATGTCACATGAAGGTCAGAGGGCCAGTAGGTCCAGGGTAAAACTGAATTCCAACATCTTTTACAAATTGTTTGATCAGTGAAATAAAGCGAATAACTACCTCGATCCCTGAACAAACCATTCACTCGTATTTCTGATTTTGTTCACAATGTACCCTTTGCCTGAAAAAGAGTCTCGCACCTTACTCTCTTCCCGCTAACTCACCCTCTCTAAACTAAAGAAGAAAGAAAAACTAGTATATAGGATGTATTTTATACATTTTATAAATGTCAGCTACCAGTCTATAATTATCATCTTTCATGATTGTTTAAAAGGTTAGACATAAAAGAAGTAAAATACCTACTATGGTTTCTACCACAAAGGAAATACCCACTAAATTGTCATTATCATTATTATTATTAACAGCATATAATTAAGACAATTTTACATATCTATCTCCTCAGCTAGACTGATAGCTACTAGAGGGCAGGCATGATATCTTCACTTACTCATTTAGTAAATATTCGTTAAACATCTCCGATGTTCAAGGTGCTGGATTTATATCGAGATACAGTGGAGGACAAGCTAATAGCAATATCTCAGAATCTCCTTAACTATTTGCCCAGAGTATTATTACCCATATTACCTTCTATAGGTTCTATCACTTCGTATATATCATACCATATTTCAAGTATCTATCAATCAAGTGATTGTTTTGTGGAATCAGAGAAGGCTTTTCCTGGTTATTCTTGGTTATTTCTTGTTTACCAACTTGATAAATATCAACTGATCACCTTATGAAACATTCTGCTTTTATTTCTAGAAATCACAGTTATATTTATAAAACATTAAAATTTGCATGAAATTTTTAGCCTTAGTTTATGAGTTTCCAAACTTTGAACAGGCTATATTTTGTTACTTTAATTAATTCACTTATTTTCAATGTTTCACATACAAGATTGATTAAACACTGAAAATTTATTTTCTTTGGATAGACTTTTTTGTTTTCCAGAATACAAAGAAGAAAATATGAAATCCCATGAAGATATCATTTTTAGATTGATATGTGAGATTTCCTTCAGTTTAAGAACAGAGTCAATTCCAAGATGAGAAAAAGGTAAAATCATAAACTCCAAATAATACTTAGCTGGGTGAGACTTCTGAGATCTGTAGATAAAAAATCTGTGGAATTACTTCAGGTTTCTCTCATGGGGTCAATAGCCCCTCATTTACATCACAGCACTCACACTGAACCTAGTTGAGAAGATATCCAACTTTGAGAAGAGCTAATTGGTATGCATTTATCTTAAGAAATTGACTCACTTCTTTTTTAATATAGGAGGCAAGTTACTATTCCATTCTAATTGCAATCACAGGAAACAAAAGGTAAAATGTAGTTTCTTTATTTTATCCCCAATTTCTATTCCCAAAGCCACTTTTCTAAAGAGAGAATCTGAATGGCTTTCAGAGAATGCAATTTATATCAGATTCTTAGGTTGCCAAGATAGATGCCAGCATAGAATAATGACTATGTATCAGCAGAAATTCTGCACATATTAAAAGATAGGCAGAAATTAGCAATCTTATGGTAATTAATTTCTACCTTTATTAGCTGATATAATAAATAATATCCTTGTCTCAATATAATCATCTTCAATGATAGAATCTATTTTAAAGACATTTAAGGTATAGGGGTAGTTTTAGCTTTTAAGTCCTCTTAGAGTCTTCTAAAACTCCGCTCTATGTTTTGCTCACACTTGCTCTCCATTAAGACAAAACCCATTTTCTTTGATAACATCACATCATTTCCACTGACATACTAATGGATCCCACTGTGTGTTACAAGTTTATGGCTATATGATTCATTTCTATGATAATCTCACTTTCATTAATATAACAGCTCTAATTGTAGCACATCAATTCCTGAGATACCCACATTCACATGCTAATGACTTTTTCAACCCTTAATGTGCTTTAAAAGAGAAGAGTCACTTTGTTCTGTAATAAAAAAAATAAAAAATAAAAAAAATACTATAGGAGACGTCAACCAACTACATAGTGTCCTTTCCACAAAATGAATATAGTAATTCAATATTGTTGCATTAACACAGAACATCTCAAAAATATCTCAAAGAATATAACAAGAAAACTGAAACTACAGAAAATAAAAAAAATAAATTTTCGAAGTGATTTGACACATACTGCTACATATTCATAGAGTCACAGTAATTATACTAGACAGATTTCTATGGGCCTGAGAGTTGATCGGTAGACTTCAAAAAATAGGTAAGGCCCCTGATGTTATTTTAAAAAAAGTTATAACTGTGTGTTTTTAAAGACATGGTCCACAGCTTTCATCACATCCTAAAAGTGGTCTACATGAACAAAAAAAAAAAAAAAAAATTAAAGAGACCTCAGTCTAGTCTATTCTTGTAACATAGACCAGAGAAAAATAGATTGGGAGCTTAGACTCTAAGAAGCTATTCATATATGAATAGAATTTGAGAGGAAACAGAAATAGTACTTTTAACCCTGAACACCCATGCATGAGTACAAAAATGAATTTGGAATTATAAAAAAGAGAATTGATGCAAGGTTGTACGTTTCACTTAGGAAAGCAAAAAGTTGGCTTAAAATTAGAATGCAACAATATATGTTTATGCCTTTTTCATGAGAAACAGATCGTCTGGATCAAAGACAGATATTTTCATGGAAATAAGTTGAAGAGTTTGTAACCAGTGGTAAAAGAGAATGGAGGTAAAAATCTATGTAATGAAAGTGGGTTGTCCTTAGGGTTTGTCCTTAGGGTTGGCACAAAAATTCCTTTTCTTGTGGGATCCATCCTTGAGGAAAAAAAAAAATAGCCTACCTGGGGCAAAGTCCCCTTGGAGCACGAAAATATCCGAGGAGAGAACCAAATTCATCAAAATAAGATAAATAGGAAGTTTTTGTTCAGAAAGAAGGTAAGAGGAAAGGAAAGGAAAGGAAAGGAAAGGAAAGGAAAGGAAAGGAAAGGACTTAGAGCTGGAGAGAGATTAGAAAAACTGGGGAGTAAAGGCAAAGAAAACATCATGGTGGGGGACAGCCAAAAGAAATTAATGATGCCCAGAAGCAGATCTAAGTTTTATAGGGATGAGCTCACAAATTTTGGTGGTCCTTGTTAAGAAAAAAAGAGCCCCAATGTTCAAATTTCAGGTTAGGATCAGATCTTTGGAAGAAACATGTGCTAGCAGGGGCCCATGAAGCTTCAGCTTCACTAGTTTCATGGAAACCCATGCCTAATTGTGGAATGGTAGACCATTCCATTTAAAGGTGTTTTCTCTGTACACTGTCTCAAAACATATTCAGTAAATCTCTTCAACTCAAAATGCTTTGAACTAATGTTATATTTGTGGAAAATCAGAAAAGAGCTGAATTTCTCATGGATAGAAGAGAGGCAGGACAAAGGGATCCTGAGACCGTAAACCTGCTGGAAATATGCAGAAATCTTGAAGAGGCCTTGAAACTGGGCGGTGGCGGGGGCGGGGAGGGTCAAGTTAATGTTGCTCACCTCTTGAATGGCAGGGAGGCCCTCAACTAACATTTCACTTATAAAAAGTAAGCTCAGACTACAGGTCATTTGGCCTACTGTGCAAAAAAGGAGATATGTTACCATACTAGTCAAAACTTGCACAAGGTCGAGGTACCGTAGTGAGTGTAGACTTGAATTAGAGTACTCATTCTTCTATGTGCAGACCATCTGTTAAAACTAATGATTCGCTCACTGACAATTTTGTCTTCCTAAAGTAGCCCACAGGCTGACACTGAGGCATCACCGTAGACACAAGATGCAGTGGCTCTGATTTTCACGAAGGGCAGTATCACTTGATGGCTAAGGATACCTGGGAGTACGTGCAGCCCTTATTAGCTGCATGTTTTTAGGGAAGTTGCTTAATGATCTGTGAATCCTTTTTCTCTTATGTAAAATAAGGATAATATTGTAATGATTAAATAAAATAATTCATTTAAGCACTTGGTATGAGTATGAAAGCTAGTAATTGGTCAGTAAATGATAGCAGTTACTTTTACCCATGCTACAACTACTTCTGTTATTATTACAAGCCAATGAATTGAACATTATCACAGATGGACCCTCATTGCTGGGAATGTGATGAGATGTCCTAGCAGAAGATGAGCTAACTAGGATCTTCAGCCGTGTAATGATATGTTAAATTCATTCTGTCCTTAGAGGAACTGAAATGATGGCTCAGGGAAAGAGGGAAGGCAGAAAGTACCTGGAATTCAGTCTGAATTTGAACATTCAGGAATAGTTATTATGCTAGTTAAATGACATAGTATTTATTAATCTATTAAAGTCAATTTTGTAAAGTTTCCAGAAATGTGGCCCCCTTTACCCTCAACTCTTTACTTTTAAAAGGCTGGATAAAGCTAGGGGAAAAAAATCATATCATATTTTAGAGTAATATAAAACCACCAGAATATGAGCTCTTTGATAGCAAGCATTTCACCTCCTTGTTTACCACATTCACCATGTATAGATACTCAATAAAGTATTTTGTGAATGAATGAGAATTTAGAACAATTTCAGTCTAAATATATCAAACAAACCTTTATGAAAAATAATGGAGATAACTGTAAGTTTTTGATATTTAATTTTATGGTAATAACTTCAGAGAGAAAAAGCAATCGAACTGCTGCAGCATATGTTAAAAAAAAAAAAAAGAAGGTTTATATTTGAAAATAAACACCATTTTAGTCCATGTCACAATATAGTCATTAAAAAGCTATGCTGATCCTGGGCTCTATTAATATCAGGCAGAAATAGGAGAAAGAAAAGTGAACCACTCTATTCACTGCTAGTTTCAACCTTTATGCAAACTGCTCTCAGTTCTCAGGACCATGTCTGATGAGGGAAAGAAACACATCAAGTTACTGTTAATCCAACAGTAAAGGATAGGTAGAACAGGTCAGGTAAGACAAGGTTAGGGAATATAGACCATATCCTTGAGAAGATTATAAAATGACCTGTTAGTTTTAGGTAAACATTCAAAGAGCTAGACATCTGAAAAGCCCCAGACTTACAGAAACAGGATCAATGGATATTATAGGAAAGCAGGTTTGGAATCAATAAAAGAACAAATGTAGGCACCTGGGTGGCTCAGTGGGTTAAGCCTCTGCCTTTAGCTCAGGTCGTGATCTCAGGGTCCTGGGATGGAGCCCCGGATCGGGTTCTCTGCTCAGCAGCGAGCCTGCTTCCCCATCTCTCTGCCTGCCTCTCTGCCTACTTGTGACCTCTCTCTGTGTGTCAAATGAATAAACAAAATATTTTTTAAAATAATAATAATAAAAAATAAAAGAACAAATGTTTCTATTACCAAGGTAATAGTTCAAAATCATAATGGTTTTGAGAGACTGAGTTCTTATCACTAAAGTTTTCATTCTGGCATCATTCATGTATTCATTCATTCAGCAAGTAATTATTTAGTGCCACCTGCATGCTTTATAGGACCTTTTCCTCTTTAATTCTCAGCACTCATCCTCTCTATCAATAAACTCTGAGCACAGTGGACTTTCTTTTGTCACCTGGAAGGTCCATTCTCATTCTTGTTCAGATTTCTTGCCTAGAATACTCTTTACTTTTCCCAATTCCGATTCATCTTTTAGGTCTAAGCTTAATTATTATTTCCTTAGAGACTTTCCCTGATTCAAAACCTAACAAAATCTGTATTTCTCTCCTGTTTCTCTTCCTTCCCCCCTACACCCCACCACCACTATCAGCTTTTCTGTAGTATAATTTTCAAAACCACAGAATTCTCCCATTATTACTGTGCCAGTCAGTGGGTTTTAGTAAATAAATATAGCAGTTTACAAACAATACTCCAATTTAAAACATTTTCATTATCCCCAAAAATGTTCTAGCATGTCCATTTGTAGGCAATCACCACTTCCAAGACCAGGCCACAATTGGTCTGTTTTCTGTATCTACTGTTCTATCGTATCTAAAAATGTTATATATATATTAAAACATTTCATATGTATTCCTATATTTAGGATTTCTTGAGGTTCATAAATGTTACCTGCATCAATAATTTGTTCCTTTTAATTGTCAAATAATATTCCATTGTAAGAATATGCCTCATTTTGTTTATTCATTGATTGGATATAGACATGGTTTGTTTTCATTTTGGAGTTATAATGAACAATGCTGCTATCAACATTCTCACAGAAGTCTTTTTACTGTTATTTGTTTTCATTTCTACTAAGTAAATACCTAAAAGTATAAATGGCAAACATATGTCTAACATTTTGAAGACACAATAAAACTGCTTTCCAGAGTAGCTCTGTTATATTGCATTCCCACAATGTATTCAGGGTTCTTGTTTTTCCATATCTTGACAACACTTGGTATTCTCTTTCTAATTTTAACCACTCTAGAGGGTGTGTGGGTATCTCATTGTGGCTTTAATTTATAATTCTCTAATGACTATCAATGTTAAACATATTTTCATGTGCTTATTTGCTATCCATATGTTGAAATGACTACTCAAAGGTTGGGTCCATATTTTACTTGTGTTGTTTGTCTTCCGAGTTGTAAGAGTTTTTCATATATTCTGGATACAAGTTCTTTATCAATATCTGTGATTTACTTACATTTTCTTGTGTTTTCTGTCTTGTCTTTTCTACTTTTTTACTAGTGTCTTTTTAAGAGCAAAACTTCAACTTTTAATTAATATAAAATCCAATTTATCATTTTTTTTCTTTTGATGCCATTAAATCTAAATTTCTTTGTATGACTCAAGATTATAAGGACTTTCTCTTGTGTTTTATACTTTTAGGGGTTACATTTAAGAATCTATTATGAGTTAAATTTGTTGTTGGTAAGGTAAAAATCTAAATTCCCTTTTTACCTTTTTTTAACTTTTTTAAATTTCTCTGTATATGATATCCAATTGTTTCAGCACCATTTGTTGAAAAGACAATTACTTCCCAATAGAGATACCTTGCACTTTTGCCAAAATTAATTAATTATAATAATGATGAGTATGTCAAAACCATGGGCACTTATGTATTCCTTATTGTAAATAACAATTACTGACAAAGGCAACTCATTTACAAGCACCAAAATACGCATTTCATTTGTTCACTAAACAAATAGTGTGTATTTACAGTGCAGGTAATCCTCACAATACAAAGGCAAATTAGACATAGAATCTGCTACCAAAAAGTTTACCATCTAGATTAGGAAGTGACAAGGGTTGCAAGAAGGTAAACATAAAGTGGGTGTTAAGGCAGGAAGAAGTTGCCTCTAAGGATATCTGCATATACTTCTTGGAAACAGTGGTGGTAGAAGCAGAACTTGACAGATGAAAGGAACCTGATTCCATAGAAATAAATGGAAGAGCATCTGAAGATGAGGATAAAGCCTGGACACCAGCAAAGAGACAAGGGAGGAGGAAAGAAGGATAATTGAGCAATATGTAGGAAGTAACCAAAAGAGACAAGAATGGCAGTATAGAAAAATAAATTTGCAAAGGTTAGTGCCAGACTTAAGAACTGGATTTTTATTTTCTAAGCAGTAGGAGTTACTTAAGGTTTATGAGCAGAATATCATAATTGATACTCATAGCCGTGCCAGTACCAGTAAAATGAAACTGTTAAAAAGCATTTACCATCATTTCTAAAATTATTTAATTTCACTTAGGAGATGGTATAATTCAGTTCCTGCTCTAAAAGTTTCTGTGCTTATTCTTATCCCAATACCAATTAAATTAGAATAAAATTCTTTAGATTTAGGCATTCTTTTTTCTTAAAGTTCAGACATCTGTGCATTTAATATATATTTTTAAGGACCTTCTGTGTGCTGGGTTATGGATATATATTGGTTTTAGAGGAAGGGAGGAAGCGTGTTCTCAGCCTTAATGAAGCAAATTTACACACACACATACAGTATATACCCACATACATATTACTCATGTACATTTACATACTTCAGCTAAATTAATGAGGAATAACACCTTATATTTAAATATACCTTAACACTTTGAAGATTTATTTCACATGTACACTAACATCCAATCTTCATGAAAGGCATTTAGGAAGTATTTACAAGACTCACTTTACACATGAAAATATTAAAAAACATGATCAATTTCCTCAAGATCATAAGGCTGGAACAGTAGAAAGTCAGCACTCTAACCAAATTCTCCTGATTCTAAACCCAATAATCTTGCCATAGTGCTTAAATTATAGATTTTTTTTCTAAATTAACATGGAGGAATTTCAGTGTCAGTCCTAATCCATGGTATGACACACAACATTGAAAAATTTTTCTGTTCATTTTGGTACATTACTTAGCTATTTAATTCTCCCTACCCGGACACCCCAGCCCAACCCTCCCCTTTTCTCCTCCATATACACTATGGATGGATGCTTAATAAATGATACTCTGGTTTAATTCTGACTGCTTAGCTCTCCATCACATATACAATACCTCATACTCTGAGCAAGAAGGCAAAGATTTGATCTCTTAACAAAGCAGTTATTTGTCAGAAACTTTGGAGAACTCAGCCCAAATCCTCTCAGGGTAAAAAGATATGAAAAAATAAAATGAAATCTGAGAAAACCTGGAGAAATCTGTAAATAGGCCAAAGATTTTTAATTGCTTCCAAACTGATGAATTTGGCCCAGAAATATAACCTTAATCCAGGAAGACCTGTCTCAAAGGAGATTTATTCTAGAATCACATGAGGACCAAAATATTGAAGTTTAATGCTTTCTTAAAATAAATTATCATTTTTTAAAGTCACAATTTTCTGTTGCCATGACACTGTGATTCAGTCAGTCTTTGAGAATTAGGTTTTGGGGGTTTTTTTTTATGTAATCCATTTATATTTTATTAGAAACTTATTTGGGGGATTTCTACTAATATCAATGGTATTATAAGAGAAATTTATTTTGATATACAGTTAACTATTTCACAAAGAATGCATTAAGGGTTTTGCCAGGATCACAAAAGTCTATATGCAAGTTGTCATGTACTAAGTTTCTTCATTTTTGATTCATACTATTTTGGGGTTTCTTAGGAAAAAAATTACAGGCTACACCTAACAGACAACAAGGAAACAGAATCCTAAGAAACTATTAAGTGAAAATAGTCATAGAATATCTGACACATTAAAAGGCTTATGAGTACAAATTCCTGAAGAAAATTATTTAAACAAAGCATTTTTGCATTTAACACTTTTATATCTAATAAGTGTGTTTCTTTTAATAATCAAACATATAATTATCAAAATAATAATTATAGCCTCAAAGTAGAAACTAGTTTAATCTCTGGGAGATTAGCATAGCATAATTTCTAGAAGAAATAAGCACATCAGTTTTTTAATGTTTTATTCTGAATTAATTCTATTTTCTTTAAATAATTCTATTTAAACAACAACAACAAAATATTCAGAGAGATCCTATACATCCTTTTAAATCCAGTCTCCTTCAGTTTTAGTATCTTGAATAACAATAGTAAAATATCATAACTAGGATATTGACCTTAAATCCAACAGCTTTTTCAAATTTCATCAGTTTTGCCTGCATGTGTGTGTGTGTGCCTGTTTTTATGCAATATTAGCACATGTGTGGACTCATGGAATAATCACCACAATCAAGATACAGAACAGTTCCATTACCCCAAGGTTCACTTGTGGTGCTCCTTTAAATCCACCTTCACCCCCCACCCCTCTCCCCCTATGGCCACAATCTGTTTTCCACCTCTGTAATTTTTTTATTTCAAGAACATTATGTAAGTGAAATCATACAGTATCTAACCTTCTATAATTTTACTCAGCTAATTCTCTGATGATTCATCCAGGTGGATATGTGTGTCCATAATTTGTTCTTTTTAATTGTCAAATAGTACTCCATGGTATGGATGCACCACACTTTGTTTAACCATTCTTCCATAGACAGACATTTGACCATATACATAAAACTGCTAAAACATCCATGTACAGGCTTTTGTTTGAACATAGATTTTCATTTCTCTGGAATATATGTGCAAGAGTTCAATTGTTTGGTCATATGGAAATTACATGTTTGTTTTTATGAGAAACTGCTAAAATATTTTCCATAGTGGTTGTACTATATTATATTTCCACCACTAAACTGAATGATCCAGTTTTTCTACATCCTCTTCAACCTTTGGGACTGTCACTCTTTTGTACTTTAACCATTCTCATAGGGGTATAGTAGTATCTCATTGTAGTTTTAATTCTCATTCCCTTAATGTTTAAGGGTGTCAACATTTTTTCATGTTATGATTTGCCCTCTGTATATCTTCTCCAGTGACACGTCTATTGTCCATTTTCTGATTGAACTGTACATATATATGTATATACACATATATATTTTTTAATATTTTATTCATTTATTTGACAGAGAGATACAGTGAGAGAGGGAACACAAGCAGGGGGAGTGGGAGAGGGAGAAGCGGGCTTCCCACTGAGCAGGGAGCCTGATGCAGGACTCGATCCCAGGACCCTGGGATCATGACCTGAGCCCATGGCAGATGCTTAACGACTGAGCCACCCAGGGGCCCCTAAGTTGTTTATATTTTTATTATTGGGTTTTCAGAGTTCTTTATGTATTTTAGCTACAAGTTCTTTGTCAGATATGTGGTTGGCAAATACTTTCTGAAGCACATAAGTTTTCTAAAAATGAAAATTAGGAGACATGATACATAATTAAGTTATTTCCTCTGGGAAATATCATATCTAATCAGTACTTGTGAGTTTGAAGAGAAATACAGAAAATTATTGGGAATTCCATAGAATCTTAGGGTTAGAAACAATGATAAAGAGTATTTTTTTTGAAGATTTTATTTATTTATCTGACACAGAGAGAGAGAGAGAGAGAGATCACAAGCAGGCAGAGTGTGGTGGGGAAGCAGGCCTCTGCTGAGCAGAGAGCCCGATGCAGAGCTCGATCCCAGGACCCTAAGACCATGACCTGAGCCAGAGGATTAACCCACTGAGCCACCCAGGTCCCCAGATAAAGAGTATCTTAAGGGTGGGAAATTCCTGCCACTTTATTTCCAAGTTTAATTTCTCTGTGGCCCAGTGACTAAAAGCAACAAACACCTATGAAAACGTTTTTCTCCATCCCATTTCTGTGCTTAATATAACCTCAGGTGGTGGCTCTTCCTCACTGTTTACACATTTAGTGATTATATTACTTCTGGGTTCATAGAATACTCTAAGCACAGACAGTAATACTTCCAAAATTCTTCCTGTGACACAATGTAAATATTACTGGTTCTAATGTATTCTGATTTTATTTGCTGTAATCATTAAAAATAATCCAACCTGCAATTTTCCATCAGCTAAAATTTTAAGATGGCATACTGGCTGATTCATAAATTAAATTTAAGTTCTATGTTAAAATCCTGTAACACTTAAAATATAATTCAAAATTAACCTTTCTTCAAATGTTATTGTGAAATGGCACTGACTTAAAGGAACAAAAAAAGCAAATATGAAATGCCTGTTGTCCAACTGAAAGAGAGCTTCCTCTTTACTTTTTGATGGAGAATTCATGTGTGAAGAGATTATTGAACATACTACTTAATGCCTTTCTGTCATTGTTTTTGACATTCAAATTAATACCTCCTTTACATAAATGATAGGTTAAAGAAAAATTATGTATGACATAAAAAAGCAGTTTATATAGAACAAAGTTAGTATTTTGCTTATTTAACACTACTCAGGTGAGAAATGGCATGACATAAACTTGTTTTAGATTTATATGCTTACATCTTATTTATATGAGTAATGCTATTAGGCAGATTTGGCACATAAATGCCTAGGGATGATTTTAGAGTGTGTGTGGGTATATATAAAATTTATTAGGGTGGAAACAGCAGTATGTTTGTAAATCATTGGCATAGAATGTCTGAACACTGAGGCACGTTAACATAAATGTGAGCCAAAAGAAAATAGCAGAAGTCCAAGGCAACTTCAGAATACAATAGAAAACAATTTTTTTTTTAAGTATTTGAAAATTGAATGGTTCTTGGAGCTGGGAACAGACACCTGTGTTACCTGGTGCCCAAAAAGCAGAGACTTTTCCAGAACTAAGAAAAAATAATGGTAGTGTGCCATCTAGAGGCAACAAGGACATTTTTAATAGTTTGATATATTTGAACAGAACTATCTCTAGACTGGAGACCCACAGGCATGAAAGATCTCCCCTGCAATTCCAACTTCTTGCAATTTAAAAAAGGGGTATTTTTTTTTTCTTCTGAGAGAGATTTAAAAAAAGCCAATCTTTGGTTAGTTGTCAGGAAGTGAACCTATTCTAATACGTGGCAAGCACAGATAGAAAGTTGTTGCAGGCTAAAAGCCAAATTTTATGGTGTGTTTTTTGTATCAAACAAAATTCAATAAAAATAAAAACATGGAATTGAGTTTGTAGATGTTGCTATTCTTGTTTAAGCTGAACAAGTATGGAGAGAAAGTGAAAGCTAGAGAAGAGCCACTAGGATTGTCAAGCATTATTTTATATTTTCATTTAAAATAGGAAAGAGATTTTTTTTCCCAAAGACATCTCTGAATAAGCACTCTCTAAATGCTTTTTTTTTTTTTTTAGATTTTATTTATTTATTTGACAGACAGAGATCACAAATAGGTAGAGAGACAGGCAGAGAGAGAGGAGGAAGCAGGCTCCCTGCTAAGCATAGAGCCCAATGCGGGATTCAATCCCAGGACCCTGGGATCATGACCTGAACAAAAGGCAGAGGCTTTAAGCCACTTAGCCACCCAGGTGCCCTAAATGCTTTTAAGATATAATTTTATAAGACAGAATGCTTCAAAAATATTAATTTCAGTTTCAGATTTCTAAAACAAACTAACAAAAAAAAAAGTAACACCCATTTTTCACTGTATTTGTTCCTTGGTTTTGTTTGAAATTGTTTCAATTATTCAAATCAAATAAAGGAAATAGCCTGACATAGAAAAATGGGATAAAATTTAATTCAAGGTGTCATAATCTAACAAGTATGCAAAGTTTATGTTTTTCCACATCTACTACTTCTCACCACTAACAGCATTCTGTACCCTAGACCAGAATACATGACATGTGTTTGTATTTCACACAAACTTGACAATTATACAGTGACAAAACACATCTAGTGTGTCACCACTCTTAAAGAAATTCTAAGGGTAGTGGTTTGGTTTTTTTTTTTTTTTTTTTTTTTTTTTGCTAAAAATTATCACTCTGGGCAATTAATTTAAATATATAACATAAAAGCTATAAAGAAAACAAGGAAAAATTCTTTAGAACTTAAGACTAAACAAAGAGTTCTGAGATTTGGCACAAAAACACTGTCCATGAAAAGACACACTGGTGAATTAGACATCAAAATAAAAGTTTTATTCTGTGGATGAAAATACAAAAGATAAGTTACAAACTAGGAAATGTATTTGCAAATATCTCCCACTAGTCTGTAGAATATGTAAGGAGTTCTCAAAACTCCACAATTAAAGAATCTAATTAATCTAATTACAAAATAAATAATAGACATTTCCCCTAAGAGGATTTGCAGATAGCAAACAAACACATGAAAAATATTGAACATTATTAGAGTTTATGGAAATTAAAATTAAAACTAAAGGGGGGTTACACTACACACCCATTAGAAGGCTGAAATAAAAAAGAATGACAACAATATATGTCTGTAAAGATGTAGAAAAACTATCTCTCATACTTTTCTGGTAGGAATGTCAAATGGTACAGCCATTCTGGATAATATTTTGGTAGTTTCTCTGGTAGGATTATAAACATGCAATTAGCATAAAAACCAGCAATTGAGATATTGGACTTTTATTGCAGAAAAATGAAAATTTATTCTTACGCAAAAACTTACTCTCATAGCAGTTTTATTTGTGATAGATGAAACTGGAAAATACCAATGTCTATCAATGGGTGAATAATTAAACAAATCATGTACACCCATACCATGGAATACTACTCAGCAATAAAAAGGCATGGACTATTGACATATGCAACTGGGATAGATCTCAAGAGATTTATTTGAGTAAAAAAAATCCAACCCCAAAGGTTACACACTATTTGATTCCATATATACAACAGCCTTGAAATTACAAAGTTACAGAGGAAAGATTGCTGGTTATCATGAATTAGGGAATGATCTGGAGGACTAGAGGTGGGGGAGGAGGAAGACAGTTATGGCAACCAAAGGACAACACAAGAAATTGTTATAGAGATGGAACTATTCTCTATTTTAACTATCGTACTAGTTATATTCACCTACATTGATAAAATTACATAGAACCAAAAGACACACACACAAATGAATACATGTAAAACTGATGAAATCTGAATCAGTTCTGAGGATTCTACCAGCATTAATCTTCTAGCTGTGCTATTGCACTATAGTTATGCAACAGGGGTACAATTGGAGAAAATGGGATGAGACGTGTGAGATCTCCCTGCATCATTTCTTATATTTGAATCTACAGTTATCTCAAAATTTAAAAGATTAATTATTAAAAAAAAACCTGAACCAATAATTAAAGTAGCAAATACACATTATTTAATAAAATAGCAAAATATTTAAAATATGAAGTTAACTCTTTTTTTTTTTTTTCAGATTTAGTTCTAGCTAGTTAACATACAGCGAAATACTGGTTTCACTGTGGTTTACACTGTGGAATTCACAGGTTCATCACTGACATACAACACCCAGTGCTTATCATAATACATGTCCTCCTTAATGTCTATCACTCGTGTCACCTGTCCCCCAACTCACCTCTCTCCATCAACCCTCAGTTTGTAATCTATCCTTAAGAGTCTCTTATGATTTATTTCCCTCTCTTTCTTCACCCCCCATGTTTATCAGTGTTGTTTCTTAAATTCCACATATGAATAAAATCATATGGTATTTGTCTTTCTCTGACTCATCTCAAATATGAAGATAATTCATAATTTTCTTATGAAATATGAAGGAGTTTTTGAGTGGAAAAAATGTAGCAATGTCACCTACAGTGAGTCTATATGTATATATAGCTCTAATATCGTTGTTTATTAAACCTTTAAGAGATTTACTCATGGAAATTCTAAGGGACTAATTTCCTCTGCTTTTCTGTTTCTGTTGTTTGAAGAATAAGTAAATGGGACAAAATATTAATAATCTGTGCAGTAGAGAGGAAGAGACATTGTATGCAACAAAGACTTAACTAGCAAGCCTAAGCTGAGACAGTTATATATACTTAGAAAGGTCTATTTGCTAGGTCAGACCTTGGCTGACACCTGATAACTTGGATTTCAAGTTTCACCGCCATTCTGTAGCAGACCAGCGTGTATACTGTGTCCGAACATCTGCTTTTCTTCTGGAACTTTAGAATTTGGGGACATACCAGGCAGAGGGTGTCTATGTGAACAGCCACCCCCCAAAAAATCCTGGGCACTGAACCTCTAAGGGACTTCCTCGGAAGACAGCATTTCACATGTGTTGTCACCACTCATTGCTCGGAATTAAGCGTATTCTATGTGACTCTACTAAAAGCAGGTCTTTGGAAGCTTATGTGTGGTTTCCTCTGGACTTTGCCCCATGACCTTTCCTCTGCTGATTTTTCTTTGTAGCCTCTTACTGTAATAGATCTTACCATGAGTATGGCTATATGTTGAGTCCTGTGAGTCCTTCTAGTGAATCACTGAACCTATGGCGGTCTTGGGGAACTCTGACATTGGATAATTTTTTTTTTTTAAACCTGGATAATCTGCCTAATCATAGTTGAGAGCTAGATAAAGTTTGTTAATAAACCAGATTTTCTTATGCTTAAAATAGTTCCATGTAGAAAAATAACTTGTTGGAAAATATGTCAACATTCATGAGCTTTTTTTTTTTTTTTAAGAGACCATATTACAGATAAGCAGTTTGGAGAGAATGCCACAATAGGACAAATCCATATAGAGAGGGTACACTCTGCCCTACGATCTATAGTTCTCAATCCAATATGGCACTCTTCCAGTTTCCAATTTACTAATCTGAGATGAAATGTGTTTGTGTAAATCTTTAAACACATTAAAAATGTGTTTGTGGAAATCTTACGAAGGCTGGCGAGGGATTAAATGAAAGCCTCTGTATGAACCTCAAAATAGCTGTGCCAACTTTTAACTTCACACACAGGGATGCTACTCTATTACTTAAGCACTTGGATAAACCCAATCTCTCATACATATCAAACATTTCTTTCAAGCATCTTCCTTTGACCATCTTTCTTCTTATCTCCAGGTAGCATGAACTTTGCAGTCAGAAACATTTTGTGAAAAAAGAGGAGCAAAATACATTTCAAAATATATGGAACTGCAGAAACAAATGAATTTTTTTTTTCTTTATGGTTAGTCAATTACAATAAGTATAGGGTAAAAAGAAGAAAATACACAAATACTGGTGATCTGATATACAAGAAGGAAACCTTGACGCACACATTTACCTCATGCCTATCCCAAATTTTCAGGAAAATGACAAATATATTCAAGAATAAGTCCAAAACTGTGTTGGAAAAACAAGGGAGGGTGTTATCAGCCGATGAAAACAAGCAGTGGAGAAAACTGCATCTCAACAGAGGGAAAGAAAAGGGGGTATAGAGATGCTTTCTGATGATTTTGGAAAATACTTGGGTGAGAGGTGACCAAAATGCATGTGCATACTCTCATTTACTCCTGGTGCCCCATGGTAGGTAAACTCGGAAGGCTGAATTCTCTAATCCAGCTCTCACAACAATGAAACAAGCATTTTTTTTTCTCTATTTAAATTTTATATATTCTTCCACTAGTTCAAAACCTGCAGAAAGAATCACCATGGTTAGCTATCACATGGAGACTCTCCTTTGTTTTACACAGTGTTACATTTATAAGAGATGTTTAGTAAATGGGAAATGATAGAAAGAACTTGAATTCTTTTGTCAATACTTGAAAAATAGTCATGATTTAAATTTCATATGGCCACATCTCAGTATACGTAGGTAGCCAGGCTGTGGCTTTTAAACACACTAATCATGTGAAAAAAGAAATTACTTTTTAAAATGAAGTAATTTTCTTAATTTCAAAGTATGGTTAAGATTAATGGTATGATTACCATTGTATCTTCCATATAATTCTAATGGAAGTGGTTTTACATATGATAAAATTTCAAACAGCCACAAACTCTTAGCAAAGAAAAATGTATTCCTTCCTTTCCCTCTCCCTTTCTTTCTTTCTTTCTTTTTCATCTTTTTGAGTAAGTCCTTCAACAAATATTTTAATACCTTCAAATGGCAGACCCTGTTCTCGGCATTGCAAAAATATCATGAAAAAAGACATAATATCTCTGCTTCAGGGGAGCTTACATTCTTGAGAAAGGTATTTTAATTAGAGAGAGAGAGAGAAATTTGAAGAAAAAGGAACTTGTAAAATGTGTTTGTGGAGTTCAGGATCAGTTACAATGGCTCTGTGATTATCAAACAGGTTTAGCAAATACAGTCATTCAGGTTCTGCACTGCACAATTCTAAAGAGTATCATTCAAATCCTAGATACTATAATTTTTTAACTGTTTTACACAAATGGAAGCAAACTGCTTAAATGAGGAGGAACTTTTTTCTATTTCATACAAATGCACCATCTAGAATAGTGAAGGTACCTCAACACCCTCATCTTAAAGCTTCCACTTTGTGATACTTAATCCAGCTCCACAATTCAGCCCACAGGAGAAAACAGGACATACTTCCTTGTGCTCATCTATCATTATCAGAACCTAAAGACATTACCAAATCTACCTGCAAAAAAGAACAGAATATGCTTTGTTCCCAGTTGCCATGTGTCTAACTAAAGAAGGTTTTCGGTTCTTGTCAAAATGTGAGCTAGAATAGCTGCTACTGTCTCTCCAAAAAGAAGCCATGAAGAAACTCTTCATACTCGTATACTTATACAGGATAAACTGTCGAGTTTTTAAAATCGCATGTGATACTGTGCACTGGGGAGATCTTTATTTCTCTGTGTTGCTTATAGGATCTTGCATAGTAATATGCAAAATACAAGCACTTAAAAAACATTTGATGAAAGATTGACCAAATCCACTTCCTACCATACTGTGCTAGAAAGAAAGAGAAAAAATATCCTGCCTGATAATGCTCTGTACTCTTGAAAATTGACATCAAGTCACCTCTCAAATTTATCTTCTGAACCACCTAATCGGCATTCCCTTATCTTTCCTTATTGATTTAGGGGAAGAATATTAATTACCTTCTAAGCATTACTATAGACTCTTTCCACCTTGACTAAATAAACAAATCTGATAAACCCAAAAGGCATTTACTCCATATCATAGATTACCAGCTTCCACCACCTGTCTCCAAAGGACCATATTCTATAGGCATTTCTGAGCAATGAAGACCTATGGATGCAGGTTGTATTATCACAGTTTTAAGGAGCATATATGTTTGATGATGGTTTGCTGAGTTCTTCCTAAAATTTGTTTACTTTCATTTTTTAGTGTCTTAAAACAAGGTGTCCTTTTCTGACCAGAGGTTATAGTGCTTTGTCCGAGCTCCCTATATATAACAAGCTGATAGGCAAGTTTCAAAGCCCCTGAGAAACCTACAGCTTACACATTTCTATTTCCATTTATTCTTTTACTGCACTTGACTATGGAATTCCATCTTTCTGATAACTCTTCTCTCTGCACTTGGCTAATAGCTAATTTAGCAAAACCTAACTCTGTGAAGGGAATTAAGTGATCTGGAAAGCTACTTAGCCCCTTGAGTTCTGCAGTATTCAACCACGAGGGAGGTACATTTTTGTGGCAGGAGCAGAGCGGGGAGGGGTGTTCAGCAAGGTGACAGAATAGACCCCAGGATTCCTTCACATTTTTTTAGTTAAGCAAATTTGAAAGAAAATTTTGGTGATAAAACACACCTTTTAATTTGAAAAGCCCCTTTAGCCTGCATTCTTGCAGTCATTATTTATTCATTCATTCATTCATTTTATGAATCTCCGTGGTATGCCAGGCATTCCCCCAGGCTCTGGGGATATTATGATAAACAGAAGGCCCTTATCATCATGGATGTTAAATAAAATTTCCAATCATTCTTAATCTACTTATTCTTTATAATATGAAATACTACTTTAGTTTAAAAGATAGATCATATGCTTTGGTCTGTAAACTGTTGATTGAGCTTGATTTCCTGCAAACTACAAATCTGTAAAATATCAAGGATTTTTTTTTCTTCCCTCTGGCTCACTCATGGCCTTATCTAAAACAATGTATATAAAGCCAAAATATGAAACTTCCAACAGAAGTATAATCAAGATCTTAATTTATCACTTACTTTTTCCACACACACACACACACACACACACACACACACACACTTCACACACCTAACACAGTCTCATATCTTTAGAACTTTCCATTTTGTTAAACACATGTTAAAGGCATAGCTTGACTATAAATACATAGTTTGAATTAATAACTTATGTTCAATGGAAACACTATATCAGATTATAATATAATAACTAGTAAATACTTAAAGGAATCATGTGAAATCTCAGGAGTGTGTGTGTTGAAACAGACAAGAAAAGTAATGTTGAATAAGGAGAGTTTAAGTTTAGTTCACTAAGCAAAATTATCCAAAAACCAATAAAAATAGAGATAAGGATACGTATTAAACCATAAATACTTAAAAGGTCACTTACAACCTTTCTAATCCTGTCCTTTACATTGAAAAGAAAACTCACCTGCTGTTATAAACTCTCATTTTCAAAGTTGCCTTTTGAATTGTTGTTACCTATTTATCTCATTAACTATAAGAAACACTTTTTTTTTTAATTTTATTTATTTATTTGTCAGAGAGAGAGAGAGAGAGAGAGAGAGAGAGAAAGCACAGGCAGACAGAGTGGCAGAGGGAGAAGCAGGCTCCCTGCGGAGCAAGGAGCCCGATGCGGGACTCGATCCCAGGACGCTGGGATCATGACCTGAGCCGAAGGCAGCCGCTCAACCAACTGAGCCAGGCAGGCGTCCCACTATAAGAAACACTTATTCACATATTCAAACTAAATTTCTTTTAAAATTTTCCTACAACAAGTTTACATAAACACTTGACTTCAGCAAATAAAGTCAAATTGCAAAGTGTCATACTGTTCGACTCCAGAGCAGTCAAATAATATCAATTTAAGGTTATTGTTTTTAAATCTGCTTTCATTGCTTCCTGCTCACCTACGACATCAACAATTTATTCTAAATGGCTGCTTTCAGGCAATGGGTTTTCTTCTCATTTAGTCTTCATGAAAATAATTTAATATACCAAGACACTGGAAATTCAAAGACCTATGAAAAAATAACACTGTATCAGAGAAATATGTTTATAATAGACAATCTAAAGCCAGACTTCTTGGGTGGAATCCTACCTTCTCTATTTAAAAAGCAAGTTTCTTGGCCTCACTATGCTTCTGTTTCCTCATCTGCAAAAACAGAAATAATAGAGGTAAATACTTCACAGAGGTACTATAAGGATTGAATGAGATAATTTTTTTAAATTTTTTTATTAACATGTAATGTATTACTTGTTTAAGGGGTACAGGTCTGTGATTCATGAGTCTTATACAATTCACAGCATTTACCAAAGTACATACCCTCCCCAATGTCCATCACCCAGCCACCCCAGCCCTCCCACCTCCCTCCATTCCAGCAAACCTCAGTTTGTTTCCTGAGATTGAGTCTCTTATGGTTTGTCTCCCTCTCTGGTTTCATCTTGTTTCATTTTCCCTCCATTCCCCTATGATCCTCTGTCTTGTTTCTGAATGAGGTAATATTTTTAAAGCACTTAAAATAGTGCCTCACAGAGGGGCGCCTGGGTTGCTCAGTCAGTTAAACACCAGACTCTTGATTTCAGCTCAGGTCTCGATTTCTGGGTGGTGAGATGGGCACCACATCTGACTCCGTGCTTAGCATGGACTCTGAGAGTCTCTCTCTCCCTTTGCCCTTTCCCCCAACCAAAACAAAATAAGAAGAAAAAAAATAGTCTCTCGCATAAAAGTGTTATATGTTTGTTAACAAAATAAATTGAGTTAAATTAATAAATAAATTTAAACTGTGTAGCATTACCTTCATTCCCCTTACCCCCACTCTAAGTACACACAGTCAGAGAAATGTTTTACAAAACAAACAACAAAAAAACCAAGAAGTTCACTAACATCTATATTAGTGAGTATCCGTTACATGGTAAGCAGTGTTTCTCAAAGTATGCACCACAGATTGATGGTGATCAATAGAATTCTACAAATAAGTGGTATACATTCTATTTGTTGGTTCTTTGTAAAAGTGTTATTGAAATTTTTTTAAGATGTTTTATTGACAAATTTTACTGACAATCATTTAACAGATTTAAAATGAAAGAATCATTACATATCCTAATATGTTCTTAAACTCTGTTTTAGGTGTACATCTCTTACTGTGGTCAGTTTATTATTCTCAGCCTAGACTGAGTCTCCATAATTGTGTTTGTCTTGATTAATACATTGTCATATTATTTGCATCTTATTAAATGTGTTTTCAAATAGGCATTTTCTGCTATTATTGGGTGGCAATATATATTTTGCCTGCAAAAAATATGTCAGTATTTCAAAGCACTTCATTGAAGTACAAAAAGAGCTATGAAAGTAACCACTTAAATACTAGAGTACTGAATAATGACATAAATGTAAATAGTAAACAACATTCCAATGAAAATATACAAAGGGAATCTCACTGGATAAAGGCAAATGAATCTATGTGATGATGTCTCACCAGCAATGGCGAAAAGATGGGTCTTTCCAATCAAGACTAGTGCAGAGCAATACTTTCCCTTACAAAGTTGGTTATTTGGTTGCTCATGACAGAAGAGTGACTCTAATTATGAAGGCAACGTTCAAAGTTGAACATCTTAGACCAAAACAGGCAGGAATCACAATTGCTGAGAGACTATAAAAGCACTACAAAGTTAGTGGAAAAGATTAAAGTCAGAAGGAAAACAAAGTAAGTTATTGGCAAAATTCCTTCCTAGAGTGACAGTACTGAATGGCAAGATAACATGATGACAAGAGTGTATAATTTGAAAAAGCAAGTATTATTCCCTGTGCATGTCAGAAGAGACTTCATTCTACAGTTGGATAAAGCCAGCAATGGGCAAGTTTAAATCATCTCTTCACATGTACATTAGGAATTTACAAGAAAAATTGTTAGCTTTTTTTTCCGTTGCTGAAAAACGCATGATACAGTAGAAAAGATATTTTTTGCATTAATTAACGATTTCTTTGTGCACCAAAATGTAGAGTAGAAAAAGAATAAAATATACTGTGATTGGTACTAACACAGGAGCAGCTCTGAACACAGCAATAAAGAGGGTAGCTACTCAAATTAAAATCTTTTTCCTTAATGCCAATTACCACACTCCATTAATCATAGAGAGCAGTTGGCATTGCCTCCCAATCTTGATTCAACATTGAAGGAAATTGTGAAAAATGTGAATGTAATTACATTGTGCCCCTGAGCATAATATTTTGAGGCTGCCCAATAAAAAAAATAAAAATAAAAATAGGCAATGATATGAGATCCTACTTTTCTTGTTAAAGTATGCTGGTCATTAAAAGAAAAGGTGTGCTTCCAGGTTGGAGAATGAAGAATAAAACAGTTCTTCACCACCCTGTTAATGCCAGGATATGTATGTCAGTGATGAAATCCTTTGAATAGCCTTAAAGTTGTCACTCCAGAGTAGGAAACAATTCCTAATTTTGAGGCTGGAATATGCTAAAAAGACTGCACCATAAAGAAAAATAGTTACTTACTCAATAGAGAAAGTAACCAACGGCATGTTACTAGGCATATTTTTAAATAACTTCAAAATGCTTCACAGAACACGAGGAAATACTTTCCAGAGCCAACTCCATTAAAGTATGGGTAATGAAGCACTTTAATATTTCCTTCTAGGTTAAAAAGTATTCAGAGCTCCAGGTGTAATGTGATACACTCATTGTCTTGTCATTGAGCATAGAACTGAAAGTGTCCATCCAGGGTATCTAAAAAACTTGCTCCATCAATTTCTATCACAAATAAGTTTTTCTAATTTTGTAGCAATAACTATGTGTGGTAGATTGATTTATTAACCACAGTACTTTACCCTTCTCTGCATGCAGCGCCTGGTCATGGCCTCCTTGTTGGGCGAGAATAATGGATAATATATTCTTTGCCCTTTACATTGGGCTTAACCATGGCACTTGTTTGGGTCAGTGAGATATCAGCAAACATGAAACAAGTGGGAGCATGATATGCACTTATCCAAGTTGGTCATTCTTTTCTGTCTCTCGGCCATCGTCACAAGGAGAACACACTGCATTAACATGCTATTGCAAGGAGGATGAGGGACACATGCAGCTGAGTCAACCCTGCTGACACAGGAAGATAAAATCACCTGAAGTAGATCCATATGCACCAACTGGTGAGCAAAAGGAAGATTCACTTTGGTATTCACTGAGATTTTCTGATTGCTATGCACTGTTGTTGTAGAAACAGTTCACTAATAAAAATGTGCAATTAGAACATCTTTCAACCCAGGCTATGCCTCATCAAGCAGAGGTGGATATTTTGGTTGAAATATTAAAAATAACATAATTCCTCTGATTAAAAAAATATTTATTATCCACAAAATTTTTTAATCTGGCTTTATCTTATTGTTTCCTAAGTATGATAAAACTTTTCGGTTTACCTTGTGTTTCACATATGTGCAGAAGATCTCTTAAGTAGTACATGATTGCCCAAAGAATGTAAAACACTGAATTAACAAGTTATGTCAAGTATTAACTTTAAAAAGTGTAAATATCAAGTACCTTGAAGTGCTAAGTTAGCAGATTTTTTTTCCCAGACATACACACAGAGTATTACCTTAAATTGTTAGGAGAAATAAAATTCCAAGATTTGTCCTGTACATATATTATCCTTGTTTAATATAGTGTGTTAATTTTATTTGTATATAAATACCTATTTTTGGCGCCTGGGTGGCTCAGTGGGTTAAAGCTTCTGCTTTCAGCTCAGGTCATGATCCCAGGATCCTGGGATCGAGCCCCACATCGGGCTCTCTGTCCGTCAGGGAGCCTGCTTCCTCCTCTCTCTCTCTCTCTCTCTCTGCCTGCCTCTCTGCCTACTTGTGATCTCTGTCAAATAAATGGATAAAATCTTTAAAAAATAAATAAATACCTATTTTTACATAAAATGTGTCCTGAACAATTCAGAATGACTCTTTGGAAATCAAACAAACAATCAGATCCCATTCCTGTAACAGCCACTAGGGCAAAGCTTTTCTTATTTTTCCAGTATCTGCTCTCTAAAGCTAAGTATATAATTGAATTTATTCTCTCCACCACATGAGCCAAATTGGCTTTGATGGTTCAGATATTTTATTGAAGGCATTTGATGTGACCATATGGGATATCAAAAAACACTAGAGTAACAGTAGACATTTCAGACACTTTATATTTGCTGTATTTTCACATAATTCCTGATGTATTTAGAATCACGGCTCATTTTCAGATGGCTTAATTGTTTTATAAAGATTTATGTAAAATCCAGAGACCATAAAATTGTTCTTCAGACTTTGTTGGTTTTTATATATATATATATATATATATATATATATATATATATTATGACTTAATCTTAGTGAGGAAAAGAGATAGGAATAAGAACTGGTGCCTAAAAATCTTCAAAATCTTTATTGTATAAAAATCCCAAAATATATTTTATTGCTAAGACAAAAGTTAACATTTTAAATGGTATAAAGGCTAACACGTGTTCTAAAGAAAAATATCACTCGAAGTCTGACATATCTTTCATTAAAAGCTGGTAACTCATCCTCAGAATTCATCCAGCTATAACGACCCTGACTTAAACCTAGCAGATTCATTGCTACTGTTCTTGGAGGCCCTCGTGGTGACATTTTTAATCTATACAAGAGGACAAAAAGCTCAGGACAATTCAAATTTTAAAAATTTTTATACCATAGGATCGAGCCCCACGTCGGGCTCTCTGCTCAGCAGGGAGCCTGCTTCCCTCTCTCTCTCTCTCTGCCTGCCCCTCTGACTACTTGTGATCTGTGTCAAATAGAGAAATAAAATCTTAAAAAAAAAAAATTTTATACCATAGTACATATTAGCAAGTTCAGAAGACATTTAAGATCGGTTCATGATTCTTTGTTCATCTAATATGCGTAATATAAAAAATGTGTCTTACATTTATATATATTCCATATATAGTCCTATGTGTCTTAAATATTTTTATAATATATATGTATATATGTAATATATATGTGTTTATGTAATATATGTGTGTGTGTGTGGAATATATATGTCTATATATGTATATTCCATATATAGTCTACCAGGCATATGGCATATGATATATATATTTGGTATAAGGCTGGTAGGTAAATAGGTACATTGATCAAGAGATTTTTTTTAATCCTATGCACAAGGCACTTTCCCAAGCACTTTACATTCCCCCAAATTTATGAACTAGTTTACCATCTCCACCATTACACAGACAAGGAAACTGATACCCTGACAGGCAAATTCTCCCACCCTCAGATATCTCATGAATAAATATTCAGACAGTTTGACTTAAGAAGCTATGCTCTTCTGTGCTATGCTACAACATCTAAAACACAAGAACACAAATATTGAAAAATAACTATGTGATGTGTTAGGCACAGTTCTGAGTGTAGTAATGTGCTTTTACCTTCAGAGTGAGAATAATTATTATCCTGTTTCATAGATGAGAAAACCAAGGTAGAGAGCTTAAATAACTTACCCAAACTTACACAGCTAGAAAGATGATGTTTGGATAATAATTTGTGTTTTTTACTTCTGTTTTTCCTTCCTATGTTTCCTCCTATATTTTTGCCCTTCCCACTTTCTCAGAGAAAGCAGTCTTATATTTTATAGTTTATATTAAGTAGAATAACCCTGATGAGACTTGGGGACTTTTTAGTTTTGTTATGTTTTGTTTTGTTTGTTTTGCTTTCAAAAGTTAACCCCAATAAGAGGGTTATGCTATGTAGTTCCCGAGGTAAAAAGGAGAAAGAGAAGAAAAGATGAAGGCACGGCAGCTTTCACAATTGGGGCAATGATAGAGAGGACTATGGGTTCCCTGAGAAGAGAAAAGCATCATTCCATTCCCACTCAGGGTCCTCAGGCTGTCTCAGATACTCTGAGGGAAAAGAAACAGCTGTGTGACCCACTAAAGGACCACAGGGAAGGCTGGACTGAAGCCTCAGGACATTCAGCTCTGACAAATGTACCCACTCATTCTCCAACATGTCAGAGCCTCTCCCTTTCATGGAACAGCTTGGGCAATAAGTAGTGTCAACTCTGGTCGAAAGCATAGAGAGCCCTCCCCTGTAGTACTGCTCTAAGCTCAAACTCTAGTAACATGTCACGATTAGGGTGGGGAGAAAGAAAGACCCTATGATAACTAACCTTGCATTTCTTTGAAGTTGGATTGACTTTAGTTTCAGAAAAAGTACGTCATGTAATATGACTGGTCCCACAGGGCTTCTGAAGGAAGAGAACACACCCCTGCTGCATGTA
This sequence comes from Enhydra lutris kenyoni, assembly GCF_002288905.1. Lineage (NCBI taxonomy): Eukaryota > Metazoa > Chordata > Mammalia > Carnivora > Mustelidae > Enhydra > Enhydra lutris. The sequence goes on along the minus strand of NW_019154087.1, from coordinate 51,161,011 downwards.
AACTATATGCACTTGAGAAACTGTCCTAATTAGTTCCTTCACATGGGTCTAAGGAAAAGTGTCTTTTCTAACATAAACTTATTAACACACATTCTTATTTTGGCGTACATTTCAAAAAAGTTTGTATAAATCCACTTGTTAATTTGGGAGTACAATGATTTCTTTCTTTTTTTTTTTTAAGATTTTATTTATTTATTTGACAGAGAGAGAAATCACAAGTAGGCAGAGCAGCAGGCAGAGAGAGGGGGAAGCAGGTTCCCCGCCGAGCAGAGAGCCTGATGCTGAACTCGATCCCAGGACCCTGAGATCATGACCTGAGCTGAAGGCAGAGGCTTAACCCACTGAGCCACCCAGGTGCCCCCAGGAGTACAATGATTTCTAATTTTCCAAAATGTTCACATTTATTCTCCCTAATACCATATCAAGGGAAAGAGTTTGAATTGTAGTCAATCTTTTCAGGAAACCATTTTGTCAAGATACAAATTCCTCCTTTTGAAGCAAAGACTCATGAACAATTGTATAGGAATTCTGGATGTTAGTCTGAATGTGTAATAGCATAATAGACTAGAGTTTTTCTTTTAACGGACTACAGAAACGATAAAAATGTTGAAATTCCAGCTGTGCCATCCAGGGGAATAAACTCCTACAAAAACTGAGAAAATGCTCTTTTGTAACTTTACCCCCTGACATACTCGAAATTGATGTCTCTATAATTATCTTCTCCTTTCTCCTAAGCAAAACATTATCAAAATGCCAAAATAGGAAGAAAAAAAAATCTGATACTCTTGCTTCGTGGTAGAGTTCTTTAGAATTATGTACAGTTTTTAAAATGATGGACAGATTATGCACACCACCAGAGCATAATATATGATAGGGATAAATGCTTCTTTGTTTGCTTGTTGAAGATTTTTCTCCACGACAAGACACAGCTGTCAAGGCTTCAGCACAACTCTGTGTTTTTTTTTTGGCAGGAAAAACAATTACAATCTGAGGTTTGCTGACTCCTTTCCAAATATAGCTCCCTTTTCCACAAAGGTATGTGACAGATTGTAGGAACTCTAATCAAACTGAAAACCAAGAAGGCACCTCTCATTTCCAGAAAAGGTATGACAAGTCATCAAATTCTGCAGGAGGAAGCTTGCACTCTCAGTTAAAGAGATGCTTTGACACTCATAATAAGAGGTTTTTTAAAGGCCTAAAAGACACAATGGTTTCTATTATACTCATGGATTCATAAACAAATGTTTTATTATTTTTTCCTAAGCAAAGATACACATTTCTAAGCCAAGATGAGAAATCTCAATTAAGGAATGAATTTTGAAGTGCTTGTGGTACATTGTTGTCACTGATCTATCAAAGACTGAAAGTTATTCTGTGGTGTGTGGCCAGCCTCCTCAGATATATTTATTTTGATAGTTTCTATCATGCAATGAAGTCCTTATGTGTTGGATTTACTTTCAATATAAAGGTTTAATTATCATTCAGGTGAGGGTTCAGAATCATGAATGCGTGAGAGGGAGGTAGTTCAGTTCAGGTTCAGGGGTTTTGTTTTTGGTTTGGTTTCTGCATCCCTGCAGCAACCGATCTCAGTGACTTAGGCACTAAAAGTTAAGAAGAAGTGACTTGTTGCAGCAGTTAAGGAAAGCTAGCTGAAGTCTAGCTCCTCACCCCAACCAGCCACAGCAAGATCGCAGTGAGAAAGACAAAGACGGGATTCTGGATGTTGCGTAGGTTGTTTGCTTGATTGATTTTGGTTTAGTTTTGGTTTTAAACTTCTTTGGTAGGGGTAAGATGAAATAAAAGAGAGGTTTTTAAATTCTACTGCAGATTCCTTCTCTATTATAAGCAAGTAGTTGAAGGTATTGTCCACTCAGAAATTTGAATAGTCTGAGCTGCTTCAATACCCTGTTGAAATGGAAGGGAGGGGTACCCTGCTTGTACCCCAGTTGTATTACATTTGAAATGCAAATGTAATTGTATTTCTACGGCACCCATCCTGACAGTTTTTCCTTCTGTTTCAGAGCAAACCAATGAGAAGGTGGACTATGAAAAGGTTGGCCTTTGGTAGTTTAGGAGACCCCAACTTTTGGAAAAAGAATATTATCTTCCTGTTTCTAACTTACATCTTGTTTCCTAACTTTCAAATTGGATTTGAGTTGGCTTATAAGAAAATATATATTTATTATGTCTGTTTAAAAAGTATATATATAAAACCCCAAAACATTAAATATAGGTAGAAATAAACATGAAACTATGTAATCTACTGCAGTGACAATGCCCTAACACTGCATTTAGCTCTGAACTTTCCCTTAAGACAAAACAAACTAACCCTTAAGACAAAACTGGTAATGCGGTCAATTCTGTGTTTTATTTATTATTTATTGAAAAAAGCATTGCAGTCCTTTAATAAAGAGAAATTTTACTTTATTTGAACTCCTAAAATTGATTTCATGAATTTACCTTTCAGGATTCCAGGCATGGCATCGTATATTAGCAAACTTATCATAGAATCAATAGGCTATTAACTTACAAAAAGGTTTAATAATCTCTTGTACCATTTGAATATATCAGATTTTGGCATGAAAAGACAAAAAGTGATCAAAAGTGTATTTATTATCTTCATAAAATATCATAGGTATTTGTATTCACCTACTCCACGGAATGGGATATACCTATTCCAGAAGAAAAGTGAAAACCATGCCAAAGATGACCACATTTTTGCCATACTTAGACTTGAGCCACTTCATCGCCATCAGGTAAAATAAAATCTCTCATAGTGCTGGAATCAACAGTGATTTCGGAAGTAACGAAATATTGAACTCTTAGTCTGTTCCAGTATGAGACCAAATTATCACAGATAATCATGGATACTTCACCTTACAAAAGGTAGGATGGGGAGATGTGAAAATGAAGTAAAAGTTGTTTACCAAATGAAAACTTTTCAGCTACTAAAATGAATGATACAAAAATGGGTAAAAGAAAAAGTTCCAGGGCGCCTGGGTGGCTCAGTCATTTAAGCCTCTGCCTTGGGCTCAGGTCATGATCCCAGGCTCCTGGGACCCAGTCCCGCATCAGACTCCGCGGGGAGCTTGCTTCCCCCTTCTCCCTCTGCCTGCAGCTCCAGCCTGCTTGTACTCTTTCTCTCTCTCTCTCTGTCAAATAATAAAATTTTTAGAAAGAAAGAAAAAGAGAGAGAGAAAAGCAAATATTCCACCTGGTTTAATATTTAGACTCCTCAGAAATCTCTTAGCTGACTTGTGAAAGGCAGCCTCAGTACTCTTACGTATGCCACCAACAGACAGCCCTGGCCTCTTTTGCTTACATCTTATGAAGTGAAAAATGAAAAAGTACAAGCTGTTGCCACTTTCCCCCTCACTTACTGGCCCTAAGATTCTGAACAAGTTATTTAACTTCTCAGTTTCCTCATCCATGCAATGAGAGTGAAAACTAGCCCACCAAAATTGCAATAAATATTGGATAAAGAAATCACAGAACACTCATTAGGTGCTCCACATATTTCCACTTTCTTGCCCTTTATTATCCTATGTGGCTATTAAAAAAAAAAGCCTGGAATATTCACTTTGAAGACCAGTATTCTGAACTATCATTCATGACAGATCATAAATCGTTCTGTGGCATTCTTGCTGAACATAAACATTTTTAAAAACTTCCCTGTTCTCATTTGAAAATCCAGTGGCTAACGGAAGGATTACGAAACAGATGAAACCAGATAACTGACGAACAATTTGAAAAAACAAAATAAAGGAATGCTTCATTACATATCACATACCAAAATAATTTTTATAAGAAGTACCCATAAAGAAAAAACCAAGTAATGAAAAAATTCCTAAAAATTAATAAAATAGAAGAAATTCCAATTGATAGATTATACTATATAAAATTGCCAACTTTTCTAGGTGAAAAAATCACATAAGTAATTAAAATTAAATAAGAAAGATAAGCAGATATTGCAGCTTCACATCTATCCTTAATATAACAGCACTCACATACCAATAATAACAAAATTAAAACCCATATAAGACAATATGAAAGACATAAATGGAAGAAAAAGACTGAGGTATATTCCAACACCATTTTCCCCTCTTATTTCTCCCAGTATTATTATGTACCTCCTCTACATCTTCACAGATTTGTACTTTAGGGGAAGCTGACTCTATTCCCAAATTCAAGATGGATTCTCATTAGCCTGAGTACACCAAAAGCTGATTCTGGCTCTTGGTGCCCGCTTTGTTTCAAGAGTAGTCATGTAGCTAATGGATCATGGTTACAGGAGAGATTCTCTTAGTCTGTCTTGCTTGATGTGGGCAAGAAAGCATCTAGCTCTGACAAAGAAGAGAGTCAATCTCAAGATGAAACTGACACTAAAATGTAAGGACACAGAGAAAGAATGTGTTCTTACTGATATTAAGAAGATGACCAAGCTACTATAGAGTTCTTTCCACTGACAGACTTTCCTTTATAGGAGACAACAAATATTTTGAGATCATTAGTAAATGAAAACATCATATGAGACACCTGTGTGGCTCAGTTGATTAAGCGTCTGCCTTCGGCCCAGGTCATGATCCTGGGGTCCTGGGATTGAGCCCCACATGGTGCTCCCTGCTTAGCCGGGAGAAGCAGAGTCCTCCTTTTCTCTCTCTGCCCCTTCCCTCTGCTCATACTCTCTCTTTCTCAAATAAAAATAAAATGTGGGAAAAAAAAACCCATTATATATTATAGAGATATGAGCCATGATTATATTTACATGTTAAGAATTTGGGGAAATAGTCAAAAATTTGCTCACAAGAGAATTTACAGTTTCATATACTTTTATACTAAATCAAAGATAAGAACAAATTAACGAACATTTAACTTGAGAAGCTTGAAAATTTCATCTAAAAACCAAGACAATGTTGGAATGTTTCAAGGCAAATTTTAATAGTGGTTAACTCTCATGAGGAAGTAACGGAAGTAACTATTAGCACTGAAAATAAATTAGCCTTGTCTATAATGTCTAATATATTTTAATAAGAAGTACTTTTCGGTTATTAGTATAATAAAAGTATAGTTTTAAATGGGGTTACCAAGGGGATGTTTATGTGTCCTCAAAATTCATGTGCTGAAACCTAACCACCAGTGTGATGAAATTTGGAGGTAGTGTCTTTGGGAGGTGATGAGGTCCTGAGGATGGAGCCCTCATGAATGGGATTACTGATCTTACAAAAGAGACCTCAAGAGAAGTCGTTCATCCCTTCCACCAGATAGGAAAATAGCTCAAAGACAGCTGTCTATAGCCAGGAAGCAGGCAGACACCAAATCTGTTGGCACCTTGATCTTGGATTTCCCAGGCTCTAGTATTATTAGGAATAAATTTCTATTGTTTATAAACAATGAAGAAATTAGCACACTTTCTAATTAAATATAGAATTTCTGGAACCTCAAACATGGCTAAATCTCCTTGTTCAGTCAAACTTGATAAAAATCCCATGCCAGCTGCTCACTGGACTTGCTAGATGCCATTGCTCTATGCCCTATTTTGCATTAGCCCATGATTCTTAAGCACCACAGCTACAGAAGATGTGGGTCTTGGTGATTATATTTCTGTCCAGACGTTCTCCCTCTGTTTTTCCTAGATCTAGGCAGAGTCCAAAATTAAGGTTATAACAAAAGAAAACAGTTCTTTCTTTTGAGATGGTGTCCAGGATACATGAAAACAGATCATGCATTTCCTGGAGGACTTCAAGCCATTATCATAAGGATTCAAATCAATAGAGAAGAGAAATAACACTTTCTGAGTTATTATAGTAAGGCCTACATTCCAGTTTAAAATGGTATAATTGCACTTTCAGTATCTTCTGGGGATATATTTTCAGGCAGTGGTTTGTTGGTAAATGTTTAACAAGCTCTTCCCCCCAAAAAGAAAAAAAAAGTCTGCATATGTACATGGTACATAAGTTTATTATAAATTTTACTGATATAGATGTGTATCACACAATTCACAAATAATAACATAAAGTACTAATATGTAAATCCCATGTAAACAATTGATTCTCAGAGAATATTTTCATTAATTTTTACCAAACTCTTATATTAGTAGTCAAATTTCAGTTGCAAGTGATGAATGAATATAATTCCAACATTATGTTGGTTGATATTTTTATTTACATGAATAACTAGAATGGAAGTAAAACAAAGACATATGTTGGAGCTTTACTCACTTAATAATAATGCCAGCAAATTCTTTGCTAAATTAGATAAATAATAGTTTTCAAATACTGAAAGAATATTTCCCATTTTTTTTTACTATTTGCATCTTAATGACTAGACATGCTTTTGAATTTCATGTTTATTATAAACGTTTCTCCATTGTTTTTTTAGTTGTACACAATCAACAAAATAATGTATCAAGTTCTGATTTGTAGCTAATTTCCATAATGTAAATACTCTTGCTGTGACTGATTTCAAGCTATAAAAGCGGTATCACTGATAATGGATTTGGGAAGAGATGGTCAGATGACATCATTTTTAAATATTTACACCATATAGATACAATAGATGTATCTCAAGAATCGAGATAATAGTATAATGTAATAAAATAACTAGAAAGAGATGAGTTTTGAGTATTTCTTATTTTGTTTTTAATATAACTTATTTGGCTATGGTTTATAATATTAAAAATTTAATGATAGTTGTGTTATTAACAATTAACTCATAAAGTTCCTGATAATTTAACAATCCTCTTTGTGAACTAGTACAAGTCAGTTTCAATACACTATACATTGCAGGTATCACTGTATAACTCTAATTTTTAATTTTTTAAGTAGCTCTATGCCCAACATGGGGCTTGAACTCACCATCCCAAGGTAAGAATCACATGTTCTACCAGTGCCCCTCATGCAAAGTCTGAAATAGGAGTTAAGTTCCCATAACCATAAAGAAATTAGAGAAATATTTTTGAAAACATATCCATTAATTCATGGTAAATTATCATATTAAGGAAGCCACGGATCAACACTGACATCATTCTTCCTTTCTAAAAGTACAATAATACAATCTTTACTCCAACAGATGCCACAAATAGGCATTTCTAGGGACACTTGGGTGGCTCAGTTGATTAAGCCTCCAACTCTTAATTTTGGGTCAGGTCATGACCTCAGAGCCCTGAACCTGGCTCCAAGCTCAGTGGGGAGTCTGCTTGAGATTCTCTCCCTCTTCCTCTGCCCCTCCCCCACTCGCACACATCTCTCTCTCTCTTTCAAATAAATAAATAAATATTTTTAAAAGGCATTATTAATTACATTATATTTCCTTTATGAGACTATTTAAATAAAAGGGTGTGGGTATTATGAAATAAAGAGCTATCTCAAAATTCTCACGATCTCCCTTCTGCACCAACTAGTCCTCCTATCATTGACTTTAGCTGGTGGTGCCAGCTACATGTCTCATTACCCAAGATGAACAACTGGATTTTGGACATCATTGTACAGTCTTCTCTCACTTTCATGTTATCCCCTCTCCCCTCCTATCAGATACCTCTTGAATACTTCAGATCTTCTGGACCTCACCCCATACCTTGGGCCTTTTTTTTTCCCCCTGAAGATTTTATTTCTTTATTTGAGAGAGAGAGAGAGCATGGGGTGGGTGCAGAGGAAGAAGCAGACTCCCCACTGAGCAGGGAGCCTGACACGGGACTTGATCCCAGGACCCTGCGATCATGACCTAAGCCAAAGTCAGATGCTTATATGACTGAGCCACCCAGGAACCCCCATATCCCGGGCCTTTGAAGAAACCCTTTGAACTGAGTTCTGCATGGGCTCCAAAGAATTTCTCTAAGGTGCAAACTTACAGTACCTCACCTCATGCAGCCACAGTGTCTTTCACAACACCTTTTTTCCTCTTTATATAAGGCCTCTAGTCTTTTTCCATTGCTGTGAGAGTTTTTCTAAAGCACAAATCTATCCTGCTTAAAAATCACCTGATGACATTTCATCCCCATTACAGGAGCCAGTCCAAGCTCTTTGTCAGGACATTCAAGACCTCTCATGAAGCGGCCCTGTCTCTAACTTCAATTTTGTTTCCCACAGCTCCCCTCCTTACTCTCCATTAGTAACAAACTTGAATCTTCTAAATGGTAGTTTCATCTATATTCTGTTTAAAACTTTACATTTGCATTTATATGTGAGGTATGAAATGGTGTAGAATAAGCAAAACATTAACAATTTTCTTTTTTGGCTTAATTTAGGGATATCTGTGCCATGTGTTTTCATGTCTACTCTCCCTTCCACTCTCAGTCAGTTCTATATCCTAAATTTCTCTTGAATCTTTCCATCCCTACTGACACTATCCTAGTCAGGAAATGCTGTATCATGTTCCTAAACTAATTAAAGAATTCATAACTACTATTCCTATATTCATTCCTTCTCTTTCCAATTCTTTCTCCACATTGCAACCAGATATTTTTTTTAAATCCGTGAATCCCTTCTCAAATCTCTTAAAATAAAATTATTTTTTTAAAAAAGCAACTTTAGGGGCGCCTGGGTGGCTCAGTGGGTTAAGCCTCTGCCTTCGGCTCAGGTCATGATCTCAGGGTCCTGGGATCGAGTCCTGCATCGGGCACTCTGCTCTGCAGGGAGCCTGCTTCCTCCTCCTCTCTCTCTCTCTCTCTCTCTCTCTCTCTCTGCCTGCCTCTCTGCCTACTTGTGATCTCTATGTCAAAAAGATAAGTAAAATCTTTAAAAAAAAAAAAAAAAAGCAACTTTAAATGACTAAATGGCTCTATTCTCTTCTACTTATCTTATATGTCTCAACCAAACAACATTTCTTCAAGAAAGTGTTCCCTGTCACAGACTAAATCAATTTGCCCTGTTTTGAACACTTACAGCATCTTAAGCTATATAAAAATACAACAAATTCATGTGAAATTATCTATTTAAGGCCCACAAATGTCTCTACTATTCTGTGTGAAAACATGAGTCATGTCTGTTTTGCTTACCAACCACATAGAAGATACTCAAAAATTATTTGTAATTAATTTTACAATCAACTTGGCATCAATTCAGCTTTGAGAAGGGAAGCCCTATTCTTAAGGTGATTGATAACATAAAAAGCAATTAATATAAAATCAACTGGTCTTACCCCTCAGTTGTTTACTCTTGCACACTAAGTGGTGAAAATAATTTCTGTGTTAATGCTACACTATTGACTCAGCATACTAGTTTCCTATTATAGTAGCAATAGGAAACTAAAATTACACAAACTCAGTGACTTACAATAACAAAATTTATCCTCTTTCAGTTCTGGGAGTCAGAAATCTAAAACAACTACTATGGAGCAAAAGTTAAGGTATCCCACAAGCCTGGTTCCTTCTGAAGACCCCAGAGGAGCATCTGTTCCCTTTCCTTGTCCAGCTTCTAGAAGTGGCCTCCATTCCTTGGCTTGTGGCCCCTTCCTGGCATCATTACAATCTCTTGCTTCCCTTGCCATATCTTCTACCACTGACACTGATCTGCTTCCCTCTTACAAGGAGGCTTGTGACCAAATCGGGGCCATCCAAACAATCTAGGATAATCGCCCCAACTCAAGATTCTTAATTTTATGTACAAAGTCCCTTTTACCATGTAAGGCAGCATAGTCATAGGATCAGGCAGTGGAAAATCTTTGGTGGGTGGCAGGGTTAGGGACACTATTCAGCCTACTACACTCAACTATGAGATTTTGTCTTAACAATTCATATACACAAAAATCTCTTAAATTTTCAGTCTCTTTGAGGGAAAGAAAAATGTTATTTATTCTCAATCAGGTCCCTTCTGCAATAGAGTTTCAAATGACTGCAAAAATGAGTTTGGCTGCTTGAAGGGTTTTTTTATTATAATAATTTACAAATCTCATTAAGCTTTGTTATTGTTTTCTCAATTCAGAATGCACAGCTGTCACCAGAATGACATGCATGAGTTAGAAGGTGTAAAAAATCACTTGTGGGAAGACTTCCTGATTCTTTTTTTTTTTTTCCTTTTTTTTTTTATATTTATGTTGGGACTTTTTTTTTCCTTGACTGAATCTTACACAATGATTAGGTGCCATAAATGGTTATCTAGCTAATGGAAACAAACAAATAAATTTGAAATATAAAGTTAGATTTGATTTCTCTAAATCACAAAGGGAATTCTCCTAGATCACCCTGGAATAATTATTCTGTATCAAAACATACACACCTACACACACACACACAAACTACATTTTAATCTTCAGATTTAAGTATTTTAAAAATACTAGGATCTTAAGAAAAAAAATACTAGGACCTTATTTTTCCCCTAATTGCACTACAAATTGGCCCTTTGCAAATGAGTCATTTTGTCACTTTACGGCCATTGTAAAATTAAATCTAGCTGTAAGAGTTACCATCAGTGCAACCATCTTTAACAAGTAAAGCATCCAACTAAAATTATGACAATTTTATATGTGATAATGATTATCAACCGTTTCTCTGGATTTATAAGTGATCACAAATTCCACCACAGCTCTGAGTACAAGGTACTTAGTACTGGTCCTTCCTCAAGACATGATAGTGAAAAATATGCTTGAAAATTATGAAGGGCAACTACAAATCACAAGACTGTCTTTTCTGTATCACTGAACATCTATCTCCTTGTTTTATAGAAACATTGGTATAATCTGAAAGATAATGACAAAGAGCCATTCTGTAGTTTACTCTAACTGCCACATGAACCTAAACTGCTTTTGTTGTTATTATTTACAAAAGTATGTAATAGTTTTTGTAAACTTACTTCAGGTAGCTAAAATGTAAATGTACATACTAATTGATGACAGGGAGGTTCCCCTGAAATTGTGTTGTGTGTCAACAAAAGTCCTGTATTTGAATTTTTTTAAAAAATAGTATCAGTAATACCCAAAAGGCACTGACTAAATTCATTTCATTATAAACACATTATGTAATTAATTTCTAATAAAACCAATTATGTCTTTTTATTCATTATATGATGCATAGATAAGTTGAATGTTTGTATAAGTAATGCCTATATTAACTTGTTAAATAGAAAATATATCTTACCATTTCAGTCTGAGTCTTGAGATATAAAAATAAATCACTAAATGGCAGAAGTACTAATACTTCATTCAATTATTTTTTTTTAGTGTTCCAAATTTCATTGTTTATGCACCACATAAACAATGTGCTCCATGCAATACATGCCCTCCTTAATTCAATTCTTAATCTAAGATACTTTCTTTGTATTTGTAATATAGCTACAAACAATCAGGTATGGAAGTATTATAATAAAGTTTTATAAAATGTGATGTAATTTTCTAGTCACTAACAGTGTTATTTAATTTACTCCCAGCAGTTTTTTTTTATCTAGGCTCTATTTGCATTGTAGGGCTATCTTTCTCAGGAAAAAACATCATGATTCCTTAAGTATAGTTTTCCTCTTGTGCATGGGACAGCCAGCCAATCACCACTCCAACTCCATAAACACATGGCTTGGCAAAGAACCCACGCCAGGGCAATCAGATTCCATCATATAGCACCAGTAAACTGGAATCAAAGAAAGAGAGTTCATTTTTCTCTGGTGGTGGAGGTAGAAAAATATAAGCCACTTTTCTTCTAGTAGCCTGGATTTCTTACTCATGGAGAAAATGGACTTGGAAGAATTAATACGACTTGCAAATGAAACATTAATAAAAGATGCAGAATAATGTTATGGCAATAGTTGAACCCTGGGTTGCAACCATTCCAGATTGCACATCCGTATCTATCCCTGTGCATCCCCTGCCTTGGACAGTGGGCTCAACAAATTCCCTTCTTTGCTTAAACCAAAACAAAAGTCAGGAAACCATGGGGGTGGAAGAGAAGCAGAGAATGAGTTTTCACAGAAGTGCTCTGTAATTAAATGAAAGATTGGTGAGATTTTGATAGTGAAGATGGGAAGTGACAGCAGACAAGAAAGAGCAGAGGGAGACACAACAGGAATTAATTTGACATGTAACAGCAATGGGTTTCCCTACTCTAATCCCACCTGGTGTTCAAAGCCTTCCTTCAACCAGACTACCATTGAGCTGTATGTCACAATGTTTACTTGCTGTTTTGCAGTGTGGCCTGAACACTGGGAAAAGGAAAGTCAATATGGGGAGTTTGGATGGAGCTCATCAAAATTTGTGGGCATGAAATACATCACCTCTGGTAGATAATCTATAGGCAACATACAAGCTTTCATTAAGAAGCAAGGGCAATAGGGAGCAACGGACAGATCAGTTAAGGGGACTGCTATATAGCAGTAGCATGCAGTGCTCACCCAAGTGAAAATAGACACACATTTGTTTGCTTCCCTGGTGCTGGTGACCTATAATATTCCTCAGTTTCTCCAAGCAGGTCCCTAAATTCAGGTGCCTCATAACAGACATCATTGAGTTCCTCCAGCATCACGCCCTATGACACTTTTAGTCCTGCTCCCTGGCCATATGACTTTCATCTTGACCCTATAATCTGTTAAATTTAATGCAATGGCCTAAATTCAGCATCCTGTTTCCTTTAGGACCTCTCTTTGATTCTTAAGAGATCTTCCTCTTTTAATAGAATTCATATCTTGCAGATCAAAATTTGCTTTTTCAGACCTATTATTTCTGGAGTCAGTTTCAAAACCTACTTTAAAAATAAAAAACAATGGGGCGCCTCGGTGGCTCAGAGGGCTGAGCCTCTGCTTTTGGCTCAGGTCAAGATCCCAGGGTCCTGGGATCGAGCCCCGCATTGGGCTCTCTGCTCAGCAGGGAGCCTGCTTCCTCCTCTCTCTCTCTGCCTGCCTCTCTGCCTACTTGTGATCTCTGTCTGTCAAATAAATAAATAAAATCTTTAAAAAAAAAAAAAGATTGTTTCTTTTATATCTTTGCTTTAAATCCCAAAGCCTAGTAACTTAGTCCATCCTACTCAAATAAATTCAGTTTGGGAATACATTTTTAGCCTAAATCAATTACTGGAAAACGAACAAATGACCAATTCAAAACTCCTGTTCTTGAGTTTCTTCCTTCCACCACCACTACCCCTCACCCCCCACCCCCAGTCTAACCCTAAACTTCCAGAGGGCTGCTCACCCTCATGTACTTCCTGACACTACCAGCAACAGAATAAAAAGATCTTCTCTGTGATCTCCTACATGCTGGTGTTGGAGATGTTGTGTGTCTGCTTTGTGATGACCACTCGGCTGCCAGAGACCACTAGTATACTCATCCTGTCTACTTGCTGGTCCTGGCAGCCTGGTGTTGGCTTTCTAGTCTGACCACAGATTCCTCTGGAGGTGGAGCTTCTTCCATCCCTTCAGTCTAATTAATGGTCTCCATGTGACTCACTGAGGCTGATTTTATTTTTCCACCTCATCAATCCTCTCCGATGACAAGCAGCCCTGCCTCATCTGTTTCCCAGGCTTGCTCTGGCCTCCCAGGAGACTTCATCTATCCTTGTTTCTCTTGCTGGTGTTGGACTCGGGCTAATCCTATGCAGATATTCCCAACTATACCACACTAGAGTTCTATAAAGACCAGTACAGAAAGCCAAGACAGTGAGCATCTGCCTGTGGGACATCTCTAGATCAGGAAACGGCACCAGGCCCTTGCACTCAAATTGCCCTTACACTTCCTGACAGATTACTGGGAGCACTCCTTTGGAACAGGAAGGGTTGAAAGCTGCCCCTCATCCAGTGGAGATAAGGAATTACATGTTAATGCTATTTTTCTGTAATCTTTGCACTCCAGAAAGAACATTTTCTTCCAACCAAATTTATATCCCTGCTCTAACTTAGGGAGAGGAAGGTGGGCGGGGGGGGGGGGCACTTACTGTCTTCTTTATTTGCTCAGTTTTATCTTATGGCTCAAAAGAGATCACTGAACCCTGCTATCATTTTTCACATTTCTTTCTGCTTAGCAACATGGGGTGGAAGAAGCTCACAAGAAGATGAACCCCAAAACACGTACATAAATCACATGCTGATATTTTATTAATATCTTTGAATTTTCTCAGACTACTTAGAGTGGTAAACTACCACAAAGAGAAGCAAACTTCGAAAACCCAGAATGCCCCCAAAGTATTCACTTCTCAGACTTCCCCTCTTTTCCCTTCACATATTCCCAAGGTGATCTTGCCCAGAACCAGGCTTCACACCCCAAATATATGTTGGTTACTCCTGAATGCCCACACTCTCCTCTGAAATCCAGACTTGCGTATTTAATGCCCTATTCACTATCTTTCAGTTTTCAATTAATTCAACAAATATTTATTGACACTGACTATTTGCAAGTCACTGTTCCCACACTTCTAGGAAGAGATTCATTGTTTTATCGTCATAGTAAAAAGTAACAAGCAGAACTGAATTAAATTGTTTTCTCAGTCAATGATAATCCACCTCAGTGAACCTGCTTCGGAAAGCCAGCCAATCAGTGGCATCCTGCTACTTCTTAGAGACAACCCATCAACCAACAACAGCCTCCCTTCAGTGACTATGCCTCTGAAGTTCAGCCCATCAACAACCTGCCCGGTGCAAAGACCAAGCTTCTTCCGCTGAATTAACTCATTCCTGACATGGAATGTTCACCAATACTCAAATGGTATTTTGAAGTTCAAAGTATTCAAATATCCATTGAAGCCATGCTTCCCAACAATCTATATAGGATCAGCAGTCTTCTTCATTTGCCTCACATAGTTCCCCTTTCTTAAGTAAGTAATAAATTCAGCTGTTTCGTTTAGAATCAAACACTGAGCTCATGCTTCAGGAGATGAATAGATGACTAAATGATGACACACCTGGGTAGGCTGGCTACATAACAACCAGATCGATATAACAACCAGAAAGATAGGAGAGAGTGCTGCTGGTTCTGTCTCTCCTGAAACACACATCGAACCACAAAAAGAGTTCGAGTTAATCTCAGAATGCCTGATGACAAAAACCAAGTTTAATGTAAAAGTCTTCTTATATGGCTGCCTCCAGTGCATGCCGAGTATGTTTGTCTGCTAGGGCAGCAAAATACGCCAACTGAGTGACTGAGGAGCAGTACTTTATTTTCTCACAGTCCTGGAGGCTGGAAGTCCAAGATCAGGGTATTAATACGTTTGGTTCCTTCTGAGGCCTCTCTCCTTGGCTTGCTGAGAGCCTTCTCAGCGAGTCCTCGCATGGTCACCTCTCTGTGTCTGGTGACAGTGGCTGGTGTCTCTCTATGTGTCCAAAATTCCTCTTTTTGTAAGGACGCCAGTCAGATTAGACCAGAGTTCACTCTATAGACCTCATCTTAACTTAATGACTTCTTTAAAGACTTTGTCTCCAAATATAGTTACATTCTGAAGTACTGGGAATTAGAACTTGAGCATATGCATTGGAGGAATGCATTGGCCCATAACATCAAGACACACAGCCCAGGTCACTCAGTAATACTAAAGGAATTATTCCTCCAGATGCTGGAAGTGCTGCCAAGATACACCCTTCAGCCATCAGCCCTTTTCAGGAATTGCCTTGCCTGAAAAGTCTCCTTCCCCAAGATCACATCCTCTTCCCAGAGTTGGCTCAGATCCAAAAAAAATGATCAATAGGACACCTTAAATATCCAGCTCCTCGCTTCAGCCTGGAATGATTCTGATGGCCCATTCCAGCTTCAAAGCAACCCATGGAGTCTGAGTCTGAGTCTTCCTGAGTCTCCTGGCACAGCTGCAGCACATATCGAACCCTCCCTCTGCCCAACACTGCTTATTTCCCTGCCACAGATTTAATTCCAAGAGTACTTCCTAGTACATATTCTACACATTAATCTCTGTCTCTGAATCTGCTTCCTAGGGGACCCACCCGGGGACAGTTCTGAAACAGAATCCTGATTACATTGGAAAAAATTAGTAAAGGCAAATCTGGTTAGCTTGTTATATTATTTATAAGTTTACAGAAAATGATATTCTAGGGTTATAGAGATGGGGTGGAGTGTTTGAGATTCCTTTAAATAATAGTACGTTCATAAATTGTTTATCATAGGTCAGAAATTTGAGTCCCTTATGGACTGTTTGCATAAAGTTATTACATTTAGATATTCTTAAAAGATTATGTTTATTTAAGTTATCACTGAAGTACAGAGTTTTTCACTTTTGGTAAATAGTCCCTCGAGTGTACATAAGAGGCACATAGTGCTTAATAGAATAAGAATTAAACAAGGAAACTGCCCACAGATGCAAGAATTCTGGTCTGGTCATTTTTGCCTGTTTATTCAGAGGAATGGATATGGATACTAACAGATGCCTGTGATACGAAAAATAGTATGTAGCATTCTTGTTGTTACCCCTGCACACTCATTGAGACCCAGATTCTAAAGTACGAAAACCGAAAGCTTTCACTCTGGGCCAAAAGGAAGATCCAGCACTGCCGGGTTTATACTGTAAGAGAGCTGAGCTGTGACCAACTCCCAAGGTGAATGGCTCGCCTTTTCTTCTAGAATACAACAGAGCCTGTAAGAGAACAACCCCCCGCTGCCATCCTACCCTCAGATTATGAGCATCTACTATTTGTATATGTACCATAATAGGATATTTTGCCTCCAAGGTTTTGTTATTGTGGATTACCCAAATTGTAATCTGACTTCCAATATCACTTTGAAGAAAGTTATAGAATCAGATAGTTCCTGTAGTGAGCAATGCCCATGCTGTTAACAGATCCATCTATGCCTACTGCCATCACAACACACTCAAACACACACATACACACTCACACACAGACATTAGTGGTGGGGGGGGAAGGCCATGTATAAACTTCTCCTCAGTGAACTAGCTATAAGATTTTTCAGTTGCTTCATCTTAAATTAAATATTTTAATGAATGTGGCTTTCTCCTTTAAGTCCCATAACCATTATTAAACAATGGACCCACAGAAGAGGAAAAAAAGCCTTCAAAGACCTACAATATGGCAGAACTTGGACTTTATCATTAACAAGTCTGCTGTTCAGACCTCCAGAAATAATCATCCAAACTATCAGGCACAGAGACTATATGAAGTATTATACCCCTCTCATTAAGCTCACGTATCTAAAATCGATACACTGTATCAGTGCTTCTCAAACCAGCTCAAAGTAAAAGATCAGTTTTGTTCGTTTTGATTTCCAATTCATTTTTTCTGTTAGTGAACTGATATTGTTGGTCTAGATCATGTTCACAGAGATGAGTCTGCTAGGAACCCAGGGTGTTTTGACAAAATCAAATACTATAAACTGTTTCTATTCACGGACTCTCAACATCTCCATTTACCGTCCTACAGACTGGTAACCAGCAGTTTGTGGAACAGCACGTCTGTGCACTACACTTTGAATAGCACAGCTGTGTAATCCATATGGCGCTGAGAGGAGGACGTAAACCTCCCAGCGTACCATCTCCATCTCATTGCACAACAAAATGGAAACAAGTAGAAGCAAACTATCTTACGTGAGCTTAAATGCTTAAAGATTATCTCCCTGATGTGGACAAAGACCAGCATGGTAATCTACCCTTCGCTCTCAATTTTTTTAATAATACATCTGCAGTGGAAAGGGACATACATCTTTAACAATAAAGAAATTCGCTTTATAAAAGCCACCTTTTTTTGAAATTCTGAAATAGTTGTTGATAGATCAGTGTTAGTTCAATAAATACTTCTCTGACCTACTACATATTCTAGATTCTACACTAGATGTTGGACTAGCTGAGCCTGTTGTTGAGGTGTTCCCTATTTAAAATCCCCTCCAGGAAAATATCCGATGAGAGATCTTATCACTGAGAAAAAAGTTCCAAGGTCCCTAGTGGGTCTGTGAGTAGCTTTCCTGTAGTGATACTACCAGTATGAAACACACCAATTTAAACTCTATTGTGGAACTTGAAATAATCAGTTCCCACTGGCTGCTGTGAGCAAAGGCTTTACTGCTGGTGTCCTGCAGGACCGCATCAATCATCACATTAAACCTGCAGGTGAGGCCCTGCCTTTGGCCCTGCCTTTGCAATGCATGGGTTTAGACAAACAACTTGAGACTTCACCCTGTCACATCTCACCTCATATGAATTCCTGGCTTTTTTGCAATATGAATCATTTCATTAACTAAAGAAAGAAAGGAATTTTTCTTGTTGACTAGTTCTTTTGCTTAAAGTCAATAGATAGCTCTTTCAGTTTGTTGGCTTGCTGGTCAGTAACCAGTCCTATACATTTCATACAGATCAATTTTGACCCTCAAACCTTTTTTCAGTGACCAGTCGTAATTATAAATCTTTCCTCAACAACAGAAGAAAATAGATTATAATCAATCATTTGTCTCCATGCCACAGTCTACAGGCTGACTATTCTTAAAGAGAATAAAAAGATATTATGACATAGCCAAAAGTCCAATTACATATACAGAGAAATGTTAAAAGGGAATCATGCAGGTGATATATGATGAATATACTTAAAGGAAAGCCATGTGTGTAGTCTATGCTTGGCTAAAATGAAAGCTTTCAGTAGTGGGGTCTCAGGATGGAAGGCATAAGTAGTTTAATTTTTGGCTTTAACATTTTTAAAAAGATTTTATTATTTTATTTATTTATTTATTTATTTGAGAGAGACAGAGAGAGAGAGAGAGAGAGACCACGAGTGGCTGGGGGAAAAGGGAGTGGGAGAAGCAGACTCCCTTCTGAGCAGAGAGCCCCACGTGGGGCTCAATCCCAGGACCCCAAGATCATGACCTGAGCCAAAGACAAATACTTAACCAACAGAACTACCCAGGCATCTCTGGCTTTAAAATTTTTTTTTAAATAACTTAAAATTGGGGCACCTGGGCGGCTCAGTGGGTTGGGCCTCTGCCTTTGGCTCAGGTCATGATCTTAGGGTCCTGGGATCGAGCCCAGCATCGGGCTCTCTGCTCAACAAGGAGCCTGCTTCCCCCCTCTCTCTCTGCCTGCCTCTCTGACTACTTGTGATTTCTCTCTCTGTCAAATAAATAAATAAATTCTTTTAAAAAAATAAAATAAATAAAATAAAATAACTTAAAATTGCATAAAGTAATAGCACCCAATAAGTTATTTAAAAATAAAACAATGACCAAATCCCCAAATTTTAAAGCATGCTTGAGTAGCCAAGTATAAAGTCACATCCACACTTAGAATATTATATAGACAGAGACACAGACATAAACATAGACCTACAGATACAGATATAAATATATTGATATATAATGTTTAATGTGTTGAAAATCCCATGAGAATATTTTTGAAACAATATTATAAGGACAAAGTATAAAAATATCTAGCTACAGAACAATAGCAAGCATGTAAAAAAAAAAGTATGAAATATACCTTCTTGTTAATAGCCACTGGTAATCTCTGGGGGTAAAAATAATCATGGATTAACACTATTTTTCTTTTTCCTTCCCTGAGAGTATATCTTGAGGATATCACTTTAATAATTCATGGAAAGGAGGGAATGAGCTTCATTTTAAAAATTTAAGAAATTATAAATAAATCCAAAGAAAGTTGAAAAGGTCATGATTACATTTTCAATTGGTTAGGAAATAGAAACTAAGTGGATTATAATTTAAAAAAAAAAAAAAATTAGGGGCGCCTGGGTGGCTCAGTGGGTTAAGCCTCTGCCTTCAGCTCAGGTCATGATCTCAGGGTCCTGGGATCAAGCCCCGCATCGGGCTCTCTGCTCAGCGGGGAGCCTGCTTCCCCCTCTCGCTCTGCCTACTTGTGATCTCTCTCTCTCTCTCTCTCTCTGTCAAATAAATAAATAAATAAATCTTTAAAAAAAAGAAAAAAGAAAAAAAAGAAAATTAACTGGGCAGTGCTATGCTTCACAATTTAACAGGGTCAAGTGGAGGAATCCAACTGCCTTTGAACAAAAGTTCTAGCATCTCTAATCTCTCCCCTCATATAGTTCTCCCAAGTCTCAGGGGACTGCCAGGTTTTCCTTTAAGTATCTCTCAGTAAAAAACGTGTTAATAATTTTGATTTCTAATCTCTTATACTAATCAGCAAATTTGCCTTAACTGCCTTCAAATTGGATTAGTTGGATTTCACAGGACAGGGTCTAAGGAACACAAAATCCCCACTTCTCTTAGATTTCCCGAAAGTCTTCACACTGCTTTTCCTTTTCATATTTTAACTAAAGAAAGATACACTAATAAATCTGAATTTAAACTTTTCCTCTATCATTCAGATCTATCCTATGTGCTTTAAAGCATATTCCTGAATGTAGTTTTGTAATCCTGATCCCTAAAGAATGCTTAATATATGTTTAGCAATTTTTCCATAGTCTCTGAAACCTTATCCCTAGTTAATTTAGATTAACATAAAGACAATTTATGTAAATTTCATTTATATTTAAGTCAAAGGAGACTATGAATCATATTAATAAAACGCATCTTGTAATAATTCTCTGATATTGGCATAAATAATACCTTAGCTAATGTCTGATGTGTTAATAAAATCTATATTAACAAATACTATCTACATGTACCAGATGTTCCATGAAAGGTTATCTCAGTCTCCTGCCAGAATCCTTAATGATATTCAATATCAATTATTATGGCATAATTGCAATTATAGGAAATGAAAGAAAAAGTGGTACTGTCCTAGAGACACTGAGCACATACTGGGCTTCATTTAGAGGAGTGGTGACATGTGTGTTTGCTGGTGCTTATCTCCGAAGCAGAATCAGACTTTTGAGCAGGAGATAATCCAAACACCTGTTTCCCATTTAAGCACTAAAAACCGTTTGCACACAGCGTGGTCAGTTATCATCATAATATCCTTGTCGAGCTGTCAGATGATTGCACTTTGACAAGGAAAGCATTAGGCTTAAGTAGCAGTGTATTTGAGAAATCAAAATCCAAAGTAATTCCAAGTAAAAATTTCTACCTATTATTTACGTTAAAAAAAAAGAAAAGAATAAGACCTAGAAGAAACATTATTATTCAGAATTACTGATTTCTGGGAGAAGAAATGAGCAAGCAGTTTTATGACAGGGAAGTGTTATAACAGTCTAAGGCCAGATTTCAAGTGGTTTGTTGATTTAAACAAGTGCCAATATCAAATGTGTTATTTCAATGAGTTCTAATAACCTTAACAAAATATGATTTTTATTAGCATATACAGATATATGTAACTTTTGCTACTTCATAATAGATAATGTTTAAAACTCCTGTAACTACTTAGGATAAAAATTTTACTGATTTTAATTTGGCAAGTTAACCAATTATATAATAAACACAATTGGTAGTAGTAACATGTACTAAGCTATACATATGTTTTAAAGCCAACTATTTCCATGTACACAAAATAACCAATGTAATTTATCATAAAATGCAAAGAATAGAATCATGTAGTCAAATGATCCCAAATTTTTCTCAAAAACAATCTGTCTTCTGGGGAGCCTGGGTGGCTCAGTGGGTTAAGCCTCTGCCTTCAGCTTAGGTCATGATCTCAGGGTGCTGGGATCAAGCCCTGCATCGGGCTCTCTGCTCAGCAGGGAGCCTGCTTCCCTCTCTCTCTGCCTGCCTCTCTGCCTACTTGTGATCTCTCTCTCCGTCAAATAAATAAATAAAAATCTTTAAAAAATTTAAAAAAAAATCTGTCTTCTGAGAACATTTCATAGGCCTCTATTAGTCATGTTTCACTCAATTGGTAATTATTTGTTGTGTATATGTGACACTAGAGAGGTGCTTGGATGAGTCGTGTGTCCCTCGTCTTATACTTCTGTCTTTTTCTGTCCAGCCTGCCTGGTGATGACAGGTACATGCAGAACTCAGTTGCCTCCATCACCCTTGCTACAGCCAGCCTAGATCAACTCTTGAACATGCACAAGATCCCACAGGTCCTGTCCCTGCCTGATGCAGACGCATGAGAAATAAATACTTCTTGCTATACATCTCCAACCACTTACTGAGCAATCACTAAAACACAAAACTACTAAAGAAAACAGGTGAAAAATAGAGAGAACTGATGATCCACAGACATAATATTAAACATTAAGGAGGGCTTATATTCCAACAAGAGATAATGGATGAGAACAAAAGCTAACTTTTTCTGTGTCCCAAGCAGGAATCTGGCATTATCTTCTAAAGAAGAAATATACTTTAAATAACCCAATATCTCAATAATTACTTTCCTATATCTTACCATCTTGTCATGTTAGACTACTACCTCTAAATTTTACTATTTTTTACATTAGTTAAATTATAGGCCCCTGTGAGGAAGGGAGAGAGGGAAATGATGATAGACAGATAGATGATAGATGATGATAGATAAATAGATAAAGGGATCATGAAAAATGTATCTTACTATAACTAGATTATAAAAATCTCTATAATTCCCAGGTTTGTGGTGAATGGCCTAGGAAAACCAAGCAGCCTTGTCATAGCTTATTTTTGAGGTTATAAACCATGGGCCTTAAACGGGAAAAGAGGGGCACCAGAGTGGCTCAGATCATTAAGTGTTGAACTCTTGATTTCAGCTCAGGTCATGATTTCAATGTCCTGGGATCAAGCCCTGAGTCAGACTCCCCACTGAGTGAGGAGCTGAATTTATCTCCCTCTCCCTCTGCCCTTCCCCCTGCTCATGCTCTCTTTCTATCAGTACATAAATAAATCTTTGAAAAAAAGAGAGAGAGGCAGAAAAAGCAAGGCTCCTGAATAAAATAAATGTCAAAATCCTCTTCTAGTTCTTTTGTTCCTAGGGTTGTCACAGTGATAGAAGAAAGAGCAAATAGTTGGCAGGCAGAGGGATGGTGGAGATTTATAAACATTTGAATTTATTTAAAAAAAAAAAAACTTCTTAAGTTTCTTCTCTGAAAGAGGTGTGGGATGAGACACTGACCATCTCCCATGGTATGGTAGGAAGCCTGTGGTCCTTAAAACTTCTAAGATTCTGTGGGTCAAACATTTTCAGGTCCTTCAGTTAAATATAGGGTCTTAAGGATCCAAGGCTACTGAAGGAATAAAGCATGGTAACAGGTAACACAATGTGTAAATTAATCGAATATCATGTGTCACAAAATATATTAGTGTCTCTTTATTTGACTTGAAGTCAAAAAGACAATTTACAAAAACATGCAGCACAAATCAATCTTAACTGCAAGATGGCTTCTGTAAATTTTTTGGAAAAAAAATAAAATGAGGGGTACCTGGCTGGCTCAGTTCATAGAGCATGCAACTCTTGATCTCAGGGTTGTAAATTCAAGCCCCACATTGGGTACAGAGATTACTTTAAAAAGTAAAATAATAGAATCTTTAAAAGAGAGGAAGGAAA
>NW_019154087.1:51008446-51137729 GCF_002288905.1 Enhydra lutris kenyoni | reverse complement strand
GAAGGAAGGAAGGAAGGAAGGAAGGAAGGAAGGAAGGAAGGAAGGAAGGAAGGAAGGAAGGAAAGAAGGAAGGAAGGAAGGAAGGAAGGAAGGAAGGAAGGAAGGAAGGAAGGAAGGAAGGAGGAAGGTGGGTGGGTGATTAGTCCCTAGCTAAACAAATCCAGAATAAGAAATTGGCCTGAAGTTTAACTAAAAATTTTGTTTCTGGGTTAAAGAGTATTTATACTTTCCATTTAAATACAGGCATTATTCTTTTTCTTTAATATTTTATTTCCTTATTTCAGAGAGAGAGAGAAAATGAGTGGCATTCAGAGGCAGAGGGAGAAACAGACTCCCCAGTGAGCAGGGAGTCCAACACTGGGCTCAGTCCCAAGACCCTGAGATCATGACCTGAGCTGAAGGCAGAAGCTTAACCGACTGAGACACCTAGGCTCCTCAAATCCAGGAATTATTCTTAAGGAAGGGAGAGGTATTATTTTACTGGAATTCTGTACATTCTCTATATAAAGGAATTGATCTAATATGATTGGATTATATCCAATAAGTTATATAGACCAAATCTGTCTCTTTATTTTTTTAAAGATTTTATTTATTTATTTGACAGACAGAAATCACAAGTAGGCAGAGAGGCAGGCAGAGAGAGAGAGAGGGAAGCAGGCTCCCCGCTGAGCAGAGAGCCCGATGCGGGCCTCGATCCCAGGACCCTGGGATCATGACCCGAGCCAAAGGCAGAGGCTTTAACCCACTGAATCACCCAGGTGCCCCTGTCTCTTTATTTTAATATGTCTTTATTTTATTTGGTTTGATCACAATTATGTCCAAATTAGTTGAGCAAAAGACCATTCTTTTGGGGGTCACTGAGTTTCTAGAGATTTTAGTGACTTAGCAAGATCATTAATAGATTTAAAATTTTTAAGACACAACAAATCTATGCAGTAGAGTTTAGAAACCATTTCAGTTAAATACTTTTGATGACTAAGGTATGTACATACGTTTTTATATGAACCTGTGCACTAGCAGAAGTACAAGTCTTATTTGTATTTACTTCTTTAGAGATCCTGTTGTCCCTCAGAATAATTAACAGAAATCTTTGTATGAATATCCTTTAGGGCCCTCAAATCCAGCATATCCCAAACAAACCACTTTCTGCCACAACTTGCTTCACATCTCTTTTTGTCAACTCAGATGTATCACCATCTTTCCAGGCACAGAAGCCTCTTTCTCTCTACTCTATCACATTATTGGAAAGCCACAAAGTCCTGGAATCTCTCTCTGTTTCATACCTCTCCTATTTATCCCCACCTCTATGGTGTGAAGTAAGTATCTCATAATTTCTTACGTAAGTCTGCAATAACAGATTCCACATTTCCAGCCACCCTTCCCAATCTAACACTCACTTTAAATCACAAACATGGTCATGCATGCTTATCACATTTTGAAAATCCCTCAAGAGCTCTCCATGACTTGCCCTTGCACTGAAACTTTTTATGATCTTCCAGTCCATAAATACATGTATAACATCTATCACTCACCTCTCCCTCCTCTCTCTCCTTGAAAATTATTTACCAACTCTACTCCATAATTCTAGTCCTTAAATCCTGGTCTGTCCACATGTTCCATCGCCTCAAACTATCTTTCCTATTTTTGTATCTTAACTTTTTCCACCTGCTTTCTGGCTTACCAGAACTAGCTAAAATATTACTTCCTCCATGGAAACCTCATTATACCTTTCTTAAAAATATTTGCAGGGGGAAGGGTAAAGGGAGAAAGAGAATCTCAAGTAGACTCTGCACTGAATGTGGAATCTGAGGCAGGGCTCCATCCCATGACCCAGAGATCATGACCTGAGCCAAAATCAAAAGTCAGATGCTTAACTGACTGAGCCACTCAGGTGCCCCATTATGCATTTTTATGTAGAGATACTCTCTTCCATGCTTCCCACAGCATCTTCTAGAATAGTGGTCACACAAAACAATATCTTTGAATGAATGAGTGCTCTGAATAGACAAACACTGCACACACAGCTTTCTTCAGTATGAAAATAAAATAACACCACTATTAAAACTATCATTTGTTTTCATGAGGATGTTAAAGCAAAAATTTAAAAAATACAGCAAGAACAGCAAAACAGCCATGACTAGGAACATGTACTACTTCTCAGGCAATGGGCTAAGTGCTTTACATGGATTATTTAATTCTCATAATACTCTTCAGGTTATACTATTAATAGTCTCACTTTATAGATGAGAAAATGAAGATTCAGAGAGGTAAATCTGATAATCCAGATATGCAGTACTGGGGCAATTTCCCCAGTAAAAACAGTTTTTAGTATCCCATTTGACACAAAGGACAAAGATATTGGTATATGGATAAGTCAGATGCATTAATCTTTATAAGCAAAAGTCAAATTTATCATATTTTAGAATTTTAGACAGTACTGCAAACCAGTAAGCACTTCTCTTATCTTTAGCATTCAAGTTCCAACTATGTTTTTCATGAAGGATAGAACACTTTGGCTCAAGAAATAGATAAGCTACATTACAGAATTCAAAATATTTTTATCAGTTAAGAGGAACTGTGTAAAAGGAACTGGGCTTTTTAAAATGTAAATGATACTTCAATAATTGTTTGTACAAATATTTTTACAAAATATTAAAAGCAAGTGGTGAGTTATGATATAGGGGTCCCTATTATGATCTGGGAAAACTCTTGGTTAAATAAAATTTTGAGTGCTTGGCTTTTTACAGGTGTGAAATTTAATCAGAAGTTATCTAAGATTCTGAAAACCAAGTTTACCTCAAGATACACATGTTGTGGGGTGCCTGGGTGGCTCAGTGGGTTAAAGCCTCTGCCTTCGGCTCAGGTCATGGTCCCAGAGTCCTGGGATAGAGCCCCGCATCGGGCTCTTTGCTCGGCGGGGAGCCTGCTTCCTCCTCTCTCTCTCTGCCTGCCTCTCTGCCTACTTGTGATCTCTGTCAAATTAATAAATAAAATAAAATAAAAAAAAGATACACATGTTGTGTTTTCTTACACACAGGCACACAGACATCTACACACACACACACACACAAATCCTTAAATTCTCTAACCTTAAATATCACAGTGACGCTCTCAGCAGGTTTTTTCATGTATTTGACCTTTGGTGCCTCAAGGAGAACAAGATATATGAGGTCTAAGAATTTGTTTCACTCATGCACCTTCATCATCAAAACTAGGGATGAGTCCTGTTAGAAGCTTTGAATCAGCCTGCTGTTTAGTGAAAAATGAATTATGAATAAATTTGTCAATGGCTCAGAATGAGATAACCAATCTCGAAACCTCATGCAACTAATTCTGTATTTGTCCTAATCTCAGTTAATATTTTTAAGAAGGAATTTGACTACAATATTACACTTTCTGCTATATTCAATAACCCATATTTTATTAGGACAAATGCATTTTTGTCTATTTGCTTAATTGTCTGTTCCTATTTTACTGTGAATAAGGCTAATCAGGAGACTAAAAACCTCAGTTTTACCCAGTTTTTCTGAAGCCCTTCTAACTGTTCTGGCTTTAAAGTACTCCAAGTGAATTCTACTCAAGGTCAGGACACAGCAGAATGATATACTTCAGCTGTTCAATTAAAAAGAGAAAGAAAGAAAGAAAGAAAGAAAGAAAGAAAGAAAGAAAGAAAGAAACTGCATATCACGTTTCTATTGTCAGATGCTTTCAATGTGATGAAAACATACTGCACACCAGTGAGTTTCAAAAGGTCACCAAGTAGAGAGCTTTCTTCTTCCTCTTGCCTGTTTAATATGGTATTGCAAGCTCACAACTTTAAGGCTCCAGCAAGGGCATTCGATTCATGTACTCCTCCATTTGTTCTGCCTTTATCATTCATTCATTCAGAAAAGTCTAACCCAGAGTGAGATCATCAGCAAGTGAGCTCTGTAGGGAGAAGCAAAGTGACTATCCGAAATAATTGTTTTAAACAGTCAGTACCCATGCTTAAGTGCCAGAGTTTTAACAAGAGCTTCCACTCCACAAAAGATCAGCTTAACTTCATCATTATTTTTTCCTCTCTCTGTGCTCTCAGGTCCCAGCTTAATGAAAAAAAATAAGAAATAACAGGGCATGTCATGGGAAAGCCAGCTCTCATTTTTATTTTGCATATGAAAGCTCCAAGAATGTTGGATAAGTATGTGAGGCTGGAGGTGGACAGAACAGCTCATGTCACATTTTTGAAGTGTTCCAATGCTAAACCATCCTCAAACATCCTTTGTTCTGATTTGGCTCAGAAGGTCCTTGTTCCCTCTTTCTATACTCAGTTGCATTTTATTCAGGCTATTCTGTGAACCATTCCTCCAGCTTTTCTCAATAGCAGGTGGAAATGAAAGGAAGCAATTGACTTTTCCACAAGTCACACTTCCATCTGTTAAGGGTGTTCCTCCCACCTCTTCATATCCGGTTAGGAAGTCAGTTTCCTGCTTCCTGGCCTCTTCCCCAAGATCAAGTGGAAGACTTACCTAAACTGTGAGGCTTAATAATCTCAATTTTAGAGGATGCTAGGACAGAACAGAAAGAGAAGAAGAAGGTGAACTGGTCCTCCACACAGGAGGACCATGAACAGAGTCCAAGTCTGAAAAATCCTTTCCCAGTTGGCTAGACCATTCAGATCCAGCAAAAATAGTTTATAATCAGCATAAGAAAAATTGCCATTGTCATGTTCCAAGCCATGCATGACAGAACGACCCTTTTGTTATAAACCCTCTGTTGGCCACACTGTAAGTGGGAAATCAACTGAAAATTTCTTCCCTTGTTGCAGATGGTCTCAGCAAAAAGAGAGGCATCTGCCACTGTCAGTTCTCTTGCAAAGGCCACAGGACTCCCCTGCCCCCTGCCCTAGGGCAGAAAATACCATCATGGAATACCCAAATGCCTCCCCAGGGGCTCTGGCTTCTTTTTTATCACTTTTTTTTTTTCTAACTACCCTATTCTTTTTCCTTCCTTTCCTCCTTCCTCCCCTTCCTTTCTTTCCTTCCTTCCTTCCTTTCCCTCCCTCCTTCCTTCCTCTTTCTTTCTTTCTTTCCTTCTTTCCTTCTTTTTCTTTTTTTTTCATTTTCTGAAAAACCAAGGGCAGGAAAAGCAGCACCATAAGTGAGACTTCACTTCAGTACAATACTTCAATGCAATAAGACAAGTCACCATTCATTTGCCTCATTTCATTCATTATAGCTATGAATGTCAGTGCACCTCAGCTTTTTAATTTTTGAAACAAAGAATTCAACCTGTAAAATGCCTAAAGCATGGCAATGACCTCCAAATGGATAAAAAGAAGTTAAATATCCCATAGCAGCCATTCTATGAGCATCATATGCATTTCGATTTTTCAACAAAACTTGTTAATATGGCCTTAGAGAAGGCATTCCAAATTAGTAACATATTTAATATTGGCAGACTGTTTCTAATGAAATGTCTGCTCTGTCACTTTCAAGTAATAATGTGACTAGAACTAAACTAATAGAAAATTGCCTAATGAAATTCCAGGCTTTATTGAATAGATATGATTTCCCACCAGCAAATCAGTTGTCTAGAATGTAAATATTTACTTCTAATGTGCTTAAGGAAACATAAAGTTTATTGACACTACATATTCAACAAATACACAGAGATAGTATAAAGTTAAATTCCAGGATGTCCTCCATTTAATAATTTTTAAAAATCTGACATAGAGTCAGTATCAACAAATCCTCTCAGCCAGTATTTATTGTAAGGAACTGAGTGAAAACCAGAGATACATAGAGTTATATGAAGTAGGCTTTGCCATAGAAGAGTTTATAATGTAATCTAGGATTTCCACAAAAACATACTGCATTACTCAGGGCTCTACAGAGAAACTGAACTAATACAAGTATGAAATACTTAATATATGTAGTGAAACTGCCTTCTACCACTACCTATTGTGTATTTCCTCTGAATTCCCATTCAATAGACTCATTATGGTGTCTCCTGTGGAAACATTTCTCCCTCTAGAATTAAAACCTTGAGGACAGGGGCAACTGGTGGCTCAGTGGGTTAAGCCTCTGCCTTCGCCTCAGGTCATAATCTCAGGGTCCTGGGATGGAGCCCCACGTCGGGTTCTCTGCTCAGCAGGGAGCTTGCTTCTCCCTCTGTCTCTGCCTGCCTCTCTGCCTACTTGTGATCTCTCTCTCTGTCAAGTAAATAAATAAAATCTTTACAAATAAATAAAACCTTGAGGACAATGGAACATAAGTTCAAGGGAACAGAAACCAAAAATTTTGCTAATGGTTTGCTGGGTTGTAATAGTGAATGGTGCCACTCCCATTTCTACTCCTAGATTCCTGGACCCCATGAATCCTGATTACAAGAGAGAGAACATGATGTATTTCCATCCTGATTCAGAGCATGCACAGCCTTCTGGACAACCTTGCACACCCCTTCAAGCTATTCCCACTTAGTAGGCACTGTAACGATGTATTCAAAAGGCCATTCCATAGTTCTATCAAGCCAGCTGTTTTGGGATGATAGAAAACGTGCCAAGATAAAAGGAATTAAATGAAAACAGGCCCATTCCCACACTTTATTTGCCATGAAGAAAATTCTAAGATCAGAAGCAATGTTGTATGATATACTGTGATGATGGTTAAGGCATTCTGTAAGACTACACAGATGGTAGATTTGGCAGAAGCATTGCATTCAGGGAAGGCAAATCCACATCTAGAGTAAGTGTCTATTCCAGTAAGAACAAAACACTACCCTTTCCATGATAGAAGAGGTCCAGTATGTTCAATCCACCACCAAAGAACTGGCTGATCACCCTGGGGAACTGTGCCATATCAGAGACTCAGTGTAGGTCTCTGCTGCTGATAGATTGGACATTCAGCAGTGACCATAGCCACACAGGTCTTGGTGAGTGGAAGTCCATAGCTCTGAGTTCATGCATAACTGTCATGCCTGATGTCATGGTCACTTTGTTCATGAGACTATTGGGTGATAATAGGGGTGAATGGGGAAAGAGGTTCACCTGTATCAATGGAATAGGTCACTACAAAATTGATTATTAAACTTTCCCTCTACTAAGGTCACACTTTGGTAAGCACTCACATGGAATACAAATATCTTTGTATTTTTTGCCCATTCAGAGAGATCAGGGTCCCTGTTGAGCAGGGAGTCCATTGATGGATGAATGAATAAAGAAGTCTTGGTTTGGGGCACCTGGGTGGCTCAGTGGGTTAAGCCTCTGCCTTTGCTCAGGTCATGATCCCAGGGTCCTGGGATCGAGCCCCACATCAGGCTCTCTGCTCAGTGGGGAACCTGCTTCCTCCTCTCTCTTTGCCTGTCTCTCTGCCTACTTGTGATCTGTCTGTCAAATAAATAAATAAATAAATCTTTTTTTAAGAAAAAGTAGTCTTGGTTCATATATAGAATGGAATACCATTTGCCCATTAAAAAAAGAAGGAATTCCTGCCATTTGCAATAACATGGATGAATTTGAAGTCACTATGCTAAGTGAAATAAGTCAGACAGAGAAAAAGAAATACTATATAATCTCACTTATATATAGAATAAAAAAAACTGACTTCGTACAAACAGAGATAGATATTTGAGTGACAGGGAGAGAGGTGTGTGAAATTGGTGAAGGTGGTCAAAGACTACAAACTTCCAATTATAAGATGAACAAGTTCTGGGGATGTAATACACAACATGGTAACTATGATTAACAATACTCTTTTGGGGAGCCTGGGTGACTCAATCAGTTAAGTGTCTGCCTTCGGCTTGGGTCATGATCTGGCTGGGATCAAGTCCCACATCAGGCTCCCTACTCACCAGGGAGTCTTGTTCTCCCTCTCTCTCTGCCCCTCCCCCCATTCATGTTCTCGTGCTCGCTATCTCTCTGTCTCATCCCCCTAAATAAATTAAATAAATTGTTTTTTTAAAAAATATGGTTTTGTATATTTGAAAATTATTGAGAGAGTAAATTTTAAAAGTTCTCATAACCAAAAAATAAAATACTGTATCTATGTAAGGTAATGCACTGACTAACCTTATTGTGGTAATCATTTCAAATATACACATATGTCAAATCAACACATGTATGCCTACATAATGTTCTATGTCAATCATATCTCAATAAAGTTGAGGGGGGGAAAAAGGAAAGGAAGAAATTACCTAGATGATCAAAAATGAAGAAACAGCCAAGTAAATTATGGTATATATCCATATATATGGATATCTATATATGGTGAAACATTATCCAGTCATTAAAAATGATGCTATAGAAAAATATTTATTGAAATACATGTTTCTAAGTATTGTTATGCAAAAAAAGCAGAATATAAACATTACATGAATAGAATTGCCCCATTTTGATGTCAATGTTTATCATATGTGTGTATGCATATATATGTAAATATTTAAATACTCTGTCCCATTAAAAACACATGAAATAGGGGCACCTGGGTGGCTCAGTGAGTTAAAGCCTCTGCTTTCAGCTCAGGTCATGATCTCGGGGTCCTGGGATCGAGCCCCGCGTCGGGCTCTCTGCTGAGCAGGGAGCCTGTTTCCTCCTCTCTCTCTCTCTGCCTGCCTCTCTGCCTGCTTGTGATTTCTCTCTCTCTGTGTCAAATAAATAAAATCTTTAAAAAAAAAAAGAAAACACATGAAATAAAGTGGTTGACCCTGAAAGATAAACTTAAGGTAACATAAATAGTAAATAATGGACCCTAAATTCAAACTCACACTTCTCAGATTTCAAAACAACACTAATTGTGAATATGAAAATATATGATACTAAGATTCTATGCAAATGGCATGCTTACAGTCATGGAAAAGGTTATCAGCAGAATCAGACAAAAGAAGAAGAAAATAAGAATTTCAGGCCAAGGGTGGTTGTGTGGCTCAGTCAGTGTGGCATCTGACTAGTTTTCGGCTCAGGTCATGATCTCAGGGTCATGAGATCATTCCCCATGCTGGGCTCCATGCTCAGCATGGAGTCAGCTTTAGAGTCTCTGTTTCTCCCTCACCTTCTGTCCCTCCACCCGTTTGTGCTCCCTCTCTATCTCCCCTCCTTGCTCTCTCAAATAAATAAATAAATCTTTTAAAAAAAAAGAAAGAAAGAAAAAAGAATTTCATGCCAATGTTCATTCCAAACGCTTGTCAAAAATATCTAACAGAGGGTTGCCTGGGTGGTTCAGTGGGTTAAAGCCTCTGCCTTCAGCTCAGGTCATGGTCTCAGGGTCCTGGGATCAAGCCCCACATCAGGCTCTCTGCTGGGCAGGGACCCTGCTTCTCCCTCTCTCTCTGCCTGCCTTTCTGCCTGCTTGTGACCTCTCACTCTGTCAAAAAAATAAATATATAAATCTTCAAAAAAATTTGGGGGGAGGTAGTTTCTTCTAAGAGACCAAAATATACCCAAAATCAAGTGGGTGACTCTGTTCTATGCACCAGTCTAATATATATATTTTTATCCCCTTTCTTCTCCCCCCAGTTTGGGATCTCTTCTGATTTGGTTAGTGTACACTTTTGGGGGGACTTTGCCACCCTTTTAGTATTTTATCATTTTAGTATTTTATTCTCTCATTCATATATTCATATATTATTATCTGGATAAAATGACAAGGCAGAAAAACTCACCACAAAAAAAAGAAAAAAAAAAAGAACAAGAGGCTGTACCAATGGCTAGGGACCTAATCAATACAGACATTGGTAATATGTCAGATCTAAAGTTCAGAATGATGATTCTCAAGGTGCTAGCTGGGCTCAAAAAAGGCATGGAATATGTTAGAGATACCATGTCTGCAGAAATAAAATCCCTTTCTGGAGAAATAAAAGAACTAAAATATAACCAAGCTGAAATCAAAAACAGAATTAATGAGGCTCAATCAAGAATGGAAGCTCTTACTGCTAGGATAAATGAGGCAGAAAAGAGAATTAGTGATATAGAAGACCAAACAACAGGGAATAAAGAAGCTAAGCAAAAGAGAGACAAACAACTACTGGACCATGAGGGGAGAATTCAAGAGAAAAGTGATACCATAAGATGAAACAATATTAGAATAATTGGGATTCCAGAGGAAGAAGAAAGAGAGAGGGGGGCAGAAAGTATATTGGAGTGAATTATAGTATAGAATTTCCCTAATATGGCAAAGGGAACAAGCATCAAAATCCACGAGGCACAGAGAACTTACCTCAAAATCAATAAAAATAGGTCCACACCCTGTCATTTAATAGTAAAATTTACTAGTCTTAGTGACAAAGAGAAAATCCTGAAAGCAGCTCAGGACAAGAAGTCTGTAACATACTATGGTAAAAATATTAGATTGGCATCAGATTTATCCACAGAGACCTGGCAGGCCAGAAAGAACTGGCATGATATATAAGAACGTTAAATGAGAAAAATATGCAACCAAGAATACTATATCCAGCTAGGGTATCACTGAAAATAGAAGAAGAGATTAAAAAAAACAAACAAACAAAAAAAAAAAAACCTTCCAGGACAAAGAAAAATTAAAAGAACTTGCAAACACCAAACCAGCCCTATAGGAAATATTGAAAGTGATCCTCTAAGCAAAGAAAGAGTCTAAAAGTAGTAGAGCAGAAAGGAACAGAGGCAATATACAGTAACAGTCACCTTACAGGCAATACAATGGCACTAAATTCATATCTTTCAATAGTTACCCTGAATGTAAATGGGCTATTACCCAATCAAAAGACACAGTGTATCAGAATGGATAAAAAAAAAAAAAAATCAATATGCTGTCTGCAAGAAACTCATTTTTAGAGCCACAGACACCTCCAGATTTAAAATGAGAGGGTAGATTTTTTTTATTTACGATGCTAATGGACATGAAAAGAAAGCTAGGTGGCAATCCTTATATCAGATAAATTAGATTTTCAGCCAAAGACTATAATAAGAGATGAGGAAAGACACTATACCATACTCAAAGGGTCTGTCCAACAAGAAGATCTAACAATTTTAAAAATCTATGTCCCTAACATGGAAGCACCCAACTATATAAACCAATTAATAACAAAATCAAAGAAACACATCAACAATAATACAACAATAATAGGGGACAATAATAGGGACCCCCTTAACTGAAATGGACAGATCATCCAAGCAAAAGATCAACAAGGAAATAAAGGCCTTAAATGACACACTGGACCAGATGGACATCACAGATATATTCAGAACATTCCATCCCAAAGCAACAGAATACACATTCTTCTCTAGTGCACAGAATATTCTCCAGAATAGATCACATCCTGGGTCATAAATCAGGTCTCAATGGGTACCAAAAGATTAGGATCATTCCCTGCATATTTTCAGACCACAATGCTCTGAAGCTAGAACTCAATCACAAGAGGAAAATTGGAAAGAACTCAAGTACATGGAGGCTAGAAATCATCCTACTAAAGAATGAATGGGTCAACCAGGAAATTAAAGAAGAATTGAAAAATTCATGAAAACAAATGATAATGAAAATACAACTGTTCAAAATGTGTGGGACACAGCAAGGGTGGTCCTGAGAGGAAAGTACATAGCCATTACAAGCCTCTCTCAAGAAAAAGAAAGGTCTCAAGTACACAAACTAACCCTACACCTAAAGGAGCTGGGGAAAGAACAACAAAGAAAGCCTAAACCCAGCAAGAGAAGAGAAATCATAAAAATTAGAGCAGAAATCAATGACATCAAAACCAAAAGAACAGTAGAACAAATCAACGAAACAAAGAGATGGTTCTTTGAAAGAATTAATAAGATTGATAAACCCCTGGCCAGACTTATCAAAAAGAAAAGAGAAAGGACCCAAATAAATAAAATCATGAATGAAAGAGGAGAGATCACAACCAACACCAAAGAAATACAGACAATTATAAGAACATATTATGAGCATCTCTACACCAGCAAATTTGACTATTTGGAAGAAATGGATGCATTCGAGAGATGTATAAACTACCAAAACTGAACCAGGAAGAAATAGAAAACATGAACAGACCCATAACCAGCAAGAAGATTGAAGCAGTCATCAAAAGTCTCCCAACAAACAAAACCCCAGGGCCAGATGACTTCCCAGGGGAATTCTACCAAACATTTAAAGAAGAATTAATACCTATTCTCCTGAAACTGTTCCAAAATATATAAATGGAAGGAAAACTTACAAACTCATTTTATGAGGCCAGCATTACCTTGATCCCCAAACGAGACAAAGACCCCTTCAAAAAAGAGAATTACAGATGAATGTCCTTGATGAACACAGATGCGAAAATTCCCACCAAAATGCTAGCCAATAGGATCCAAGAGTACATGAAAAGGATTATTCACCATGACCAAGTGGGATTTATTCCTGGGCTGCAAGGTTGGTTCAACATCCACAAATCAATCAATGTGATACAATACATTGATAAAAGAAAGAACAAGAACCATGTGATCATCTCAATAAATGCTGAAAAATCATATGACAAAGAACAGTACCCTTTCTTGATCAAAACTCTTCAAAGTGTAGCAATAGAGGATACATTCCTCAATATCATCAAAGCCATCTATGAAAAACACACAGCGAATATCATTCTCAATGGTGGAAAAACTGAGAGTTTTTCTGCTAAGGTGAGGAACACAGCAGGGATATCTACTATCACCTCTGCTATTCAACATAGTACTAGAAGTCTTAGCCTCAGCAATCAAACAACATAAAGAAATTAAAGGCATCCAAATTGGCAAAGAATAAGTCAAACTCTCACTCTTTGCAGATGTTATGATACTTTATGTGGAAAACTGTAAAGACTCCATGCCAAAACTTCTAGAACTCATACAGGAATTCAGTGAAGTGTCAGGATATAAAATCAATGCACAGAAATCACTTACATTTCTATATACCAACAGCAAGACAGAAAAAATAGAAATTAAGGAATCGAGCCCATTTACAATTGTACCCAAAACGATAAGTTACCTATGAATAAACCTAATCAAAGAGAAAAGAGTCTGTACTCAAAAACTATAGAGTACTCATGAAAGAAATTGAGGAAGACACAAAGAAATGGGAAAACTTTCCATGCTCATGGATTGGAGGAACAAATATTGTGAAAATGTCTATGCTACCTAAAGCAATCTACACATTTAATGCAAACCCTATCAAAAATCCCATCCATTTTTTTCAAAGAAATGGAACAAATAATCCTAAAATTTATATGGAACCAGAAAAGACCTCAAATAGCCAGAGGAATGTTGAAAAAGAAAGCCAAAGGTGGTGGCATCACAATTCCAGACTTCAAGCTCTATTACAAAGCTGTCATCATGAAGACAGTATGGTACCTGCACAAAAACAGACACATAGATCAATGGAACAGAATAGAGAGCCCAGAAATAGACCCTCAACTCTGTGGTCAACTAATCTTTGACAAAGCAGGGAAGAATGTCCAAAGGAAAAAAAGACAGTCTCGTCAACAAATGGTGTTGGGAAAATTGGACAGCCACATGCAGAAGAATGAAACTGGACCATTTCCTTACACCACCACAGAAATAGACTCAAAATGGATGAAAGACCTCAATGTGAGTCAGGAATCCATCAAAATCCTTGAGGAGAACACAGGCAGCCATCTCTTCGACCTCAGCCACAGCAACTTCTTCCTAGAAACATCGCCAAAGGAAAGGGAAGCAAGGGCAAAAATGAGCTATTGGGATTTCATCAAGATCAAAAGCTTTTGCACAGCAAAGGAAACAATCAACAAATCTAAAAGGCAACTGACAGAATGGGAGAAGATATTCGCAAATGACATATCACATAAAGGGCTAGTATCCAAAGTCTATAAAGAACTTAACAAACTCAACACCCAAAGAACAAATAATCCAATCAAAAAATGGGCAGAGGACATGAACAGACATTTCTGCAAAGGAGACATCCAGATAGTCAACAGACACATGAGAAAGTGCTCCACATCACTTGGCATCAGGGAAATACAAATCAAAACCACAATGAGATACCACCTCACACCAGTCAGAATGGCTAAAATTAACAAGTCAGGAAATGACAGATGTTGGAGAGGATGCGGAGAAAGAGGAACACTCCTACACTGTTGGTGGAAATGCAAGCTCATGCAGCCACTCTGGAAAACAGCATGAATGCCGGGGTCCAGCCTCAGCAGGTCCAGGTGTCCCTGAAGGAGGGGCGGTGTCAGCAAGAGGAATGAGAGAGCCACACAGCAAGTTCTGGTCAGTAGTCAGGCATCTCCATCTGTATACTGATTTTAGAGCTTCTTATATAGGCAGTTTACTTAGGGTTGGGGGTTACATTCGTGCATTCATCAGGTAATTTCTCTTTGTTCAGCATATGTTATTCTAGTTAAGCTATAATGGGTATAAACTGGCACCAGGTATGGGGGACAGGGTCTTGCTTCTTGAGTAATCATGTCCCTCAGAAAGCCATGAGAAGTAGCAGAAATATGTACTTTTTGGTAAATTATTCTGGGGTCTGCAGGAAAACAAGATATAGGTTAATGGAAAACAAGAAGGTTTAGGGATAAACTACATAGTAAAGAACTGTAGGAAAATAAGATATAGGTTAGTGGAAAATGAGAAACTTTAGTGATAAACTAGATAGTAAAGAACTGTAGGAAAATAAGATATAGGTTAATGGGAAACAAGAAGCTATCTGAAGAAATTAAGTATATAGAAGAGAAGTAGGAACTAGAGGGTGTTACCTTTGCAGGAGGCAGGGTGTATTTTAATGGCTCAGCTTGTGAAAGCATTGGACAAACATCGACCTAGGGAGGAATCCGTCTATTGTGGTACATATCTAAAGTTCTCCAGTGTCCTAGGTACAGAATAATTTACCTCCTTGAAGTTGCTTCCGCCCACAAGCCTGAGAGAATGTTTGTGGCAGATTAGCAAGGGGCTCTTTATTTGAGAGAGGTACGGGTATCCAGAGAAAAAGGCAAGAGACTTATCAGATCATGCTTATCTGTGGGGCTAACCGGCCCTCGGCAGGATTAGGCCTGCATCAGCTCAAGCCTTAACCTAGTGGGGTGATGCCCTCAACCAGGCCTCATAGCTCCCAACACATGGAGTTTCCTCAAAAAGTTGAAAATAGAGCTACCCTATGACCCAGCAATTGCACTACTGGGTATTGACCCTAAAGATACAACTGTAGTATCTTTGGGATCACTGTAGTGATCCCAAGGGGCATGTGCATCCGAATGTTTATAGCAGCAATGTCTACAATAGCCAAACTATGGAAAGAACCTAGATGTCCATCAACAGCCGAATGGATAAAAAGAGGTGGTATATATATACAATGGAATACTATGCAGCCATCAAAGGAAATGAAATCTTGCCATTTGCAATAATGTGGATGGAACTAGAGGGTATTATGCTGAGAGAAATAAGTCAATCAGAGAAAGACAATTATTATGTGATCTCACTGAAGTGAGGAATTTGAGAGACAGAGTTGGGGTTTGGGGGGTAGGGAAAGAAAAAATGAAACAAGATGGGATCAGGAAGGAGAAAAACCATAAGAGACTCTTAATCTCACCCAACAAACTGAGGGTTGCTGGGGGGAGAGGGGGAGGGAGAGGGTGGTTGGGTTATGGACGTTGGGGAGGGTGTGTGAAATGGTGAGTGCTGTGAAGTGTGTAAGCCTGACGATTCACAGACCTGTACACCTGGGGCAAATAATACATTATATGTTAATAAAAATAATTAATAAAAAAATACTTTTAAAAAATATATCTAATGGTTTTCAACCTTCATCATTCAATTATCATAAGAACTAAGTTGAACTCTTTAATTAACTATAAATAACTATAAATAACTATAATTTATAATTTATAAGTTTATAATTTATAAGTTTATAATTTATAAGATTGAATTATTTTTAAAGTTAAACCCATAATTAAATAAATATACTTTCAACTTCCAGAGGCTAGAAAAATAGTAATTTGCTCTTCAGCACTCTCTTCAGTTCTTTTGAAAAAGATTTACCATGTTGGAATTCATTTGAACAATAGTCTGAAAAGATTTCATGGTGTGGAAAATGATTTCCTCCAATGAATTTGGGTCAGTAATGTTTCTTGAAATTAGATAAACCAGCATGACATTCAGGACTCAAATCAAGACCAACTTGTTCGAACCCAGTTTTCTCGAAACAAAGTAGAATATAGTATCAATTTCTTTCTCATCTGCATTATATATTTGAATGAAAAATCACCAATTATATAAAATTCATCTTGTGTTCACAGACTACCCATTTGTTCAGTTGAATTGTGATCAGTTAGCTCTTGCTATGTCTAAGCTTGCTCAACCTTGAACTGTTACCACCAAAAAGAGCTTTCCCTAGTCCTCATCATTTGCCTGACTCCCATAAGAGTCACCCACAGCCTTTTATTATCAGATTAAATGTCACAGGAAACATATCCTTTCAGCTTAAACATCCAGAAGCTATTATTATTCTTTTTTTAGCAAGAGAAATTTTATCTCCTGTCCACAAGTTTCATATCCCAGAGTGAATCAGGTTTATCATTGAATTTACAATTAGATGAATTTAATGTTCCTACTTGGCAGAAAAGACAGCAAAATCTTTTATCAGTTACCTTAACGTAAAGCCCAGGAAAGAGGTTTTATGATGAGAAGAAGAAAAAGCAAGTCTTCTCCATGTTTAGTTTGAATCTTGTGATTTGCCACCACCTTGGGGTTAAGGGGAGAGAGAAAGAGGTAGTATCTATTTTTACATTTATAACAACTACTATGTGCAGGATATCCATGTACATTATATTGGTTAGTGCTCTCAAAATCCACTAAGGTAATATTGTAATTATTAATTTATAGACAAACCATGGCTTAAGAGATTAAATAACTTGTTCAATTTTATTCAGTAAGTATCAGGACAAGTAATCCAAAATTTTCCTTACTCCATGTCTATGCTCTTTCCACTATTTCATTCTATCTGTTTAAATATATTTGCCTCTTTCATCCTATCCTCCCCAACTCTCAAGACAAGAACTGTTAAGTACCTATTTCCTGGTAGGTGCATAAAAAAAGTAAAAATAGTTTTAACTTAAGTCAATCAAAAACAAAGAATATAGCTACTACAATACCTTGAGTTTCAAAACCTAAAGCAGGCAAGTTTGTACTATGTCAAGCTGTCCCATTTTTCAGTGGGGAAACCAATTAATTCCCATAAAGAAATTAGGCTCTTATTTTAAGTCCACAGAGTAACATATTATAGCTTTATGAGAAATCCAAAATTTTATTGAATCTATTGGGTGGATAAAAACTGATAGAGTTTTATTAGGATCAATGAAATTACAATTGGTTGTAAGCCACATTCAGAAATTTAAAAAAAAAAAAAAAGCTGGGACAAGATTTGTTTTATTTACTGCAAATACCTAATACCTAACTTTTTTTTTTAAGATTTTATTTATTTGAGAGACAGAGAGCATGGGCAGGGGCAGGAGTATCAGGGCAGAGGGAGAGGGAGAAGCAGACTCTCCACTGAGCGGGGAGCTAGACGTGGGGCTCAATCCCTAGTTCCCGAGATCATGACCTGAGCTGAAAGCAGAAGCTTAACCAACTGAACTACCTCAGTGCCTCAGTATCTAACATTTTAATAAGAATTACTCAATAAATATGTGTTAAATCCAAAGTAAATATTGTCCCTTATGACAAGCTTATTCATAACTTTGAGAGATTTTATTTTTTTAATGTTTTAAAGTAAAAATGTATTGAGAAGAAATTATTACTGACTAGAAAGATTAGTTCAAGAATATTTCAGAAAAAAAAAATTTTCAGGAGACTTCAGTATTAGGAATAGTTTAATTTAAAAGTCCCATTACACTGATACCACTGAAAACGATAGGTCTATGATGACAATAATCAGCATTATGCCTAGAAGTTTCAGCTGAATATTCAGAAAAGGCCAAATATCTAAGATAAAACCTTAATGTCTATTCTAAGACATTATCAATAACAATGAACACCATTAGTTTAATAATAGCTCTTTTGGGGAAAAAAAGTAACAGTGTATTAATTGTAGTTAAATAAGAAAAAAAATTACTTGTATTACCCAACAATAGGATATTCATAAAATAAATAAAACTCTATTCATAAATATCACAATCAGATTTTTAGTCTAAGACTTCTTCATAATATATAATAATACTTCTGAGTACTTTTCAGCCATTGCAATTTAGGATAATGGTGTCATGCAGTTTTTTATAACATGATTAGAATCTTGGCCTCCTAGTGTCATTAGAACATTAGTGTCATTAGGACAGTCATTAAAAACTAAAGTTTAGGGGTGCCTGGGTGGCTCAGTGGGTTAAGTCTCTGCCTTCGGCTCAGGGCATGATCTCAGGGTCCTGGGATCGAGCCCCATATCGGGCTCTCTGCTCAGCAGGGAGCCTGCTTCCCCCCCTCTCTCTCTGCCTGCCTCTCTGTCTACTTGTGATCTCTCTTTGGCAAATAAATAAATAAATAAATAAATAAATAATCTTTTTTTTTTAAATCTAAAGTTTATAAAATATAGCAGGACTGTCATATCCAGTACTAGCGACCAAAATAATTCAGATTAACCCCCAGCCCCCATAAAGACTAAGAAAAAGCTTGACAAAATATACTTTTTAAAAATCAATAAAGAACTAGACAGAAAGAAGGCTAACTGAGCAAAAATACAAGACACTACAGAAGTCTAGAGAAAAGAACCCTACATTCCAGGATATTTTTGTTCCACAAGTATTCACCAATCCTAAACAGTTGACCAAGAGACTGAGGAGTGCTTTTTTTATACAGAAACCAATAAGAATAAGAGAACCCTAGTGAGGCAGAATTTGCCTCAAATTCCCTTCTTTCCTGAAATTATATCATCTTAAAATGAGTAGTAGATTAAACAAGGAATTTGCAATTAGAAAACACATTCATGAGTTAACAACATATTTATGGATTATCCACTGTTTGATTCACATATATGGTTATTTTCAAGTTACATATTTCAAAATATTTAAAAGTAATCTCTAGTAGCTCTTTAGGGATTCTCAATATGTGTGAGCCACAGTTAGTAACTCTTTTTGGTGTTAAAAAGTCAATTGCTGGGGCGCCTGGGTGGCTCAGTGGGTTAAGCCGCTGCCTTCGGCTCAGGTCATGATCTCAGGGTCCTGGGATCGAGTCCCGCATCGGGCTCTCTGCTCAGCAGGGAGCCTGCTTCCCTCTCTCTCTCTCTCTCTGCCTGCCTCTCTGTCTACTTGTGATCTCTGTCAAATAAATAAATAAAATCTTTAAAAAAAAAAAAAAAAGTCAATTGCTGACTTACTTTATACTTAGTACTAGACAGATGTTATACAATAAATACTTTTCTGCTTATCTCATGCTGTCAAAATTGGAAAATGAGATGACTAATTACATTAGATTTCCCTCTAATGCATATCTCAACAAATTAGGACAAATTCATGGTTTCCAAAAATGTAATATGCCACTATATCTTTTTACCAAAACACTTTGTAAAATACAATTGAAATCTGCAAGAATCTTCATCTTACAATTTTGATTGCTTTATGTGATCTATTACAAACTTCCCAGGGTATATGTGATAACAAAATTTTTCTTCCCATACAAATAGTCTCCAGAGTTTGACATTGAGAAAGATAAAACTGGAATATAAATTATTTCAGTTACTTCAAACATGAAACTGAGGTTTCAGAGCTGGTGTGTAGAAAGCTATTAGGTGACATCTTTCTGAAGTTAACCAAAAGCTAGGAAAGCAAGAAAGTAAAATGGAAGTGCTAATTTCATTGATACTAATACGATTTACACCCAACTTCAAAATAAATGAAGGACTACCAACGGAGTGAAAATTGGACAAAGGTGAAAGAAATAGAAAAAAAGACAAGATGCTTACCACTGAAGATCTCAAGTAGAGATGGGAAGAGCAAAACAAGTAGACTGCTCCCAGAACCAGTCACATGAATACATGGAAACTAAACTGATAATGAAACTAAATTTGACAGTATATGAGTGAGGGTAGAATTATTCAATAAATTGTATGCAAACAATTTTATAGAGAAAAAATGAAATTCTATGGCATCTCTTACACAAAAATCAATTCCAGGTGAATTAGAGATTTAAATGTGACCATCAAAATCTACAAAAATCTTTCAGGAGAAAAAACAGCAGAGTATTTCTATGACCTAGAGGTAAGAAAGAATTTTCCAAACAAGATTGAAAAAAAGGGGCGCCTGGGTGGCTCAGTGGGTTAAGCCTCTGCCTTCGGCTCGGGTCATGGTCCCGGGGTCCTGGGATCAAGCCCCGCATCAGGCTCTCTGCTCAACGGGGAACCTGCTTCCCTTCCTCTCTCTCTGCCTGCCTCTCTGCCTACTTGTGATCTCTGTCTGTCAAATAAATAAAATCTTAAAAAAAAAAAAAAAGATTGAATAAAAAAATGCAAGGTAGAAAGGAAAAGATTGATACATAGGGCTTCATTAAAGTTGATATAATATATTTATCAAAACACCATAACAAGCATGACTATATAACCCTGTCTGACTTTGGCTCAGGTCATGATCTCAGGGTCCTGGGATCAAGTCCCAAATTGGGCTCCCAGCTCAGTGGAGAGTCTGCTTCCCTTCTCCTCTCCCTTCATCCATCCCCCTGTTCATCCTCTCTGTCTCTCTCTGAAATGAATAAACAAAATCTTTAAAAAAATTTTTTTTAAATATCTGATATCAATGCTAGCAAGGACATAGACACTGGGAACTGTTATGCACTGCTGATGGGAACATAAACAGACATAACTACTATGGGAAATTATTTCTAATTATTTCTCTGAGGTTATTTATATATTTATATAGAAAGTATAGATTTGTACACAGAAAAAAATTATATCAAATGCAGCCCATGCCCATGAACAATGGACTCAACCTTATTTGCTGACATATTCCCTTAATATTTTTTAAAATGCTA
Organism: Enhydra lutris kenyoni; assembly: GCF_002288905.1. NCBI lineage: Eukaryota > Metazoa > Chordata > Mammalia > Carnivora > Mustelidae > Enhydra > Enhydra lutris. The sequence continues at coordinate 51,116,788 of NW_019154087.1, read as the reverse complement.
TACTCCTTCATCTTTAAATTGGCTACCATTATTAAACAAAAGTTTTTATAGTTCCAAAGAATGTAATTCCCATTTTAGTATAAATATATGATTATTAAATAAAACTGTTAAGTGCTTCTTTTTAAATTCATTTAAGGAATATAAATATAATAATAAATTTTTACTAACCATTATTTATTTTTAAATGCATAATCAAGTTTCTTTGACATTTAGAAATTCACATCTGTCCTTTCTCTCCTTGAACTCATATCTCTATTTCACCTCCTTCACATAATTTTGTCATAATGGAATATATTTTATACTTGAAAGTCTTTATCAGTAAAACTATTATTCCTATTTAGAAGGTAAGAAAATAATAAAAAACAAATCATTCATGAATAAAAAATAAACAAAAAGAAAAAAGTAAGAACTCTTTCCAGGAAGATGTAATAGATACACTTTTCCTTATTCCTCCCAATAAGTACAATCAAAAAACATAGATATTATATATAAAATAAACATAAGGAGAGTCTGAAGAGTACAAAGAAGAAAGAAGTCTGTCTAGGCACTACTGGATCCATGCAACAACACAGTGGTGACTTCTATGGGTTACCTTTTTGCCTTGTATATCCCAGATTTAGAGGTAAAGAAGCTAGAAAACTGGAAATACTAACAGACACATTGGGAAAAAAGTCACAACAACAGCTTTTCTAAACAAAGGAAACAAGGAAGGGGCAACCTAGCAAGGCAGAATACTTTTAGAATTTCTCCACTTCATTCAAACACCAGGGAAAGAAAAGCAAACCATGTGGCTCCACCCCCAATCATGTCAGTAAAAGCCAAGTGAGAAGTCTAGACCACCATTCTTGTAAGGCTAAAATAAGTCACCTTAGTCCCCTCCCTGCCAAGATGGTTTCAGAGATGACCAAGTACACAGCCAAGCTTTTCATCTCTGCCAGCCGGTATCAAGCCAAATCCTGCCATGTCAGTGGAGACCACATGGAGAACTGGAATTCCCAAATTCCTAACCCCACCAAGCAGTACTGAGGACTAGCCCATCATGTCTCAACAGAGCACATTGTTTTAAGAAACTTATACCTCTACTTCCATCTAGCAATACCAAGGTAAGTTTCCTACTAGAGAGCTGTCATTATCCACCTAAAAAAAAGGTTTAAATAAGATAGAATCTCACAAAATAATACAAAAATGTCCAGGTAGAAATCAAAAGTCACTTCTTATACCAAGAAACAGGAAGATCTCAAACTGAATGAGAAAAAGAGACAATAGATACCAACACTAAAATGACAAAGACTTTAAAGTCATAATAAGAATGCTTCAAAAAGCAATTATGGAAACAAATTTTAAAAATAGAGAAACTCGGGAAAGAAATATCAAGTCTCAGAAAAGAAATAAAATATGTAAGAAAGAAGCAAAGGAAATTTTAAACCAAAAAATAGAATAACCTAAATAAAAAGCTCAGTAGATGACATCAACAGAAGAATATAAGAAAAAGGAGAAAGAATAAGTGAGGTAGGGAAGAAAATGAAAGAAACTACCCAACCCAAACAAGACAGATAAAACAAACTGAAATCAAAAAACAAACAAAAGATCTAACACATATGTTCCTAGAGTCTGAGAAGGAGAGGAGAAAAGGATAGGACTAAAAATATACCCAAACAAATAATGGCTGAAAACTTTCTAAATAGGACAAAACAAACAAACAAAACAAAACTTAAAACTACAGATTCAAGAATCTGAGGGGCACCTGGGTGGTTCAGTGGGTTAAGCCTCTGCCTTCAGCTCAGGTCGTGATCTCAGGGTCCTGGGATCGAGCCCCACATCGGGCTTTCTTCTCAGTGGGGATCCTGCTTCCCTCTCTCTCTCTCTGCCTACTTGTGATCTCTCTCCATCAAATAAATAAATAAAATCTTTAAAAAAAAAATCTGCATGAAGCTCACTCAGGATATGCTAAAAGAAATTGATGCCATAATGACATGATTAAACCCTTGAAGCTATGAAAGAGAAATACAACTGTATGGGGAAAACAATTATAATGATAGTGAATTGTCTTGAGACAATGGAGGCTTGAAAGAAGTGGCACAGTATTTTTCAAGTGCTGAAAGAAAAGAACTATCAACACAGAATCATATGCGCAGCAAAAATATCCTTAATGAATGTAGAAATCAAGAATTTTCAGATGAAAGAAAACAATGATGATGTCTTTCCAGCTGACCTATCCTAAAAGAATGGCTTAAGAAACTTCTTTTAGCAGAAAGAAAAATAATAATAATAAAAGAAATCATAAAGAATGCAGCAAACAGAAATATGGGCAAACATAATAAGCGTTTTTTTTTTCTCTTCTTGGTATTCTAAATTATGTTTGACAGTTGCAAAAATTACAGTGCTATCTGATATGTTTCTAAGTATTTAGAGAAATATTTTAAATAATTACATTACTTTAAAAAGAGGATGAAGGAATGTAGAGGATGGCAAAATTTCTATACTTCACTTGAACTGGTAAAATGTTGACACCAGTAGATTGATAAATGTAAAAGTGAGAGCAATCTCTACAAAAAAAAAAAAAAAAAAGCAATATAAGGACATACCTCAAAAATGCTATCGATAAATCAAAATGGATTCCTAAAGTGTTCAAGTAACCCACAGGAAGGCAGGATAAAGAAAACAGGGGGAAAAAACACAGAATACAAAAGTAAAAATAAAATGACAGATTTAAGCCTTAATCCATCAATAATTTCATTAAATGTAAATAGTCTAAAAAATAAATTAAAAGCCAGAGATTGGCAAAGTGGATTTAAAAACGGATCCAACTACATGCTGTCTATTAGAAACTAACTTCAACTATAATGGTATGGGTGATTAAAAGTAAAGGGATGAGAAAATATATGCTATACAAATATTTTAATATAAAAGCATGGGTATATTATAACCATATTAATATCAGATAAAGTTGACTTTGGAACAAAGAAAAGTACCAGAGACATAGTGACATTACACAACAATAGAAGGGTTAATTCTCCAAGAAGATATAGCAATCCTAAATGTGAATACACCAAATGGCAAAGATGAAAAACATGTAAAGCAAAAATTTATAGAACTAAGAGAATAGACAAATCCATAATTATAGTTGGAGACTTCAACACTCTTCTGTCAACAACTGATAGAACAGCAGACAGAAAATCATCAAGAATATAAAATAATCACACCATCAATCAATAGGATCTAGCTGACATTTACACAACACTCTATGTAAAAAATAGCAAAATGCTCATTTCTTCTTCAAGTGTGTGTGGCATATATACCAAAAAAACCATATCTTGGGTCATAAAATATCCTCAGCTAATCTACAGTAAATCAAACTAGAAATCAATTTCCAAACACTTGAAAGCTAAATAAAGCACTTCTAAATAATCTGTAGGCTAAAGAGGAAGTTGCAAGGGGAATAAAAAAGTATACTGATGAATGAAAATCAGCATATGAAAAATCATGAGAGCAGTTAAAGCACTGTTGAGAAAGATTATAGCACTAAATGCTTAATATTTAGTAAGAAGAATACCTCATATCAAAAATCTATCCTTTTGAGATTCTAATTACATGATATTCAACAGTTTGATATTGTCCCATAGCTCTCGAATACCCTGGTACATTTTGTTCACTTTTTTTTTTCTTTTGTGTTTCAGTTTGGTGTTTTTATTCATCTATGTTTAAATTAACTAATCTCTTCTTCAGCTACATCAAATCTATTGGTAAGCTCATCAAAGACATTCTTTATCTCTGTTATCATGTTCTTTAATATTTCTCCTAACATTTGCATTTGTTTCTTTCTTATAGTTTCTATCTCTCTACTGAAATTCTCCATCTGTTAAATCCTACTATTCACCTCACTAGAAATTTTAATGTATTAATCATAGTTATGCCAGAGTCCCTGTTTGAGAGTTTCAACTTCTAGACCATCTCTGGGTTTAGTTTTATTGATTATTCTGTCTCTTAAGAGTAGATTGTTGTTTGTTGGGGGGTTTTGTATCTTATAATTTTTCATTAAATTCCATACATCTTGTGTAGATTAGTAGAGACTGAAGTAAACAGTTATATGCTTGGAAATTTGCACGCCTCTTCTGCTAGCTATTGATATGGAAGGACAGAGACAGGTGAGTCAACATGGCCAGGAGATGAGCTAACTTAGAGGTTTGTTATTGCTATGGTAACATCACTATACTGCTTACTTTAACTTTCTCCGGAATGAGTTTGGGGTGGGGATAGCCCAGTGTTTCCTCTGGGATTTGTTTATGCTATCTTCTCTGTGCACTTGCACTACACATGGGCTCTTTCTTCACTCTCTTTTTTATTTTTAAGATTTTGTCTATTTATTTGAGAGATAGAGAGAGTGCATGAGCAGAGGGAGGAGTAGAAGGAGAAGGACAAGTAGACTCAGCACTGAGCATGGAATTCCCATACGAGACTCAATCCCAGGATCCCAAGATCATGACCTGAGCTGAAATAAAGAGTTGGAGGCTTAAACAATCCCATTGTCCTTTTCTAAGTCAGTGCTAGTGTTTACTACCCAAAGACATGAAGACATAAGGTATTTTACTGTGGTCTGGGTACAGCCTCATTCTTAGCCAAGCCCTGTGCTTCAGTCTCTGAAGTGGGATTTTCATAGTCTTCTTCCCCATTGCAGCCATACTCTGCCTTGTATATTTGATGGATCTTTTTTGCAAGGGATTTTCCTGTCTGTTGCCCAAGGATAGGGGAATATAACTGTTAGTATGGGGTCCTAGTACCAGGATTTTTTCTGTCTTTCCCCTGGAGGTAGAGGGGTTTTTTTGGTTTGGTTTGGTTTTTGGTTTTTGTCCTGCCACCCCCCCACCCCGGCCTTTTACACTTTCTTCAGCTGTAGTAGGTCATCGTCTGCTCTTTGGAGGTGACAGCATTGGTTTCCCTTTCCCCATCATCTTAAATTTTGTGTGCCATTTGCGAGAAAGTTCTGGGAGGGGCTTCATGCTTTTCACATAGACGCTGTTCAGGCCTGTACTTCTGAGGGAGTTTCTCTCAACACTCACTCTTGCTCCTAATATTTGTCATGAACACCCATTAGCAATCTCTGGAGAAGAATCCACAAGTGAATCCATTTGTGTCTGTGACTCCCAAGTTTCAATATTCTGACTTGGCCTTTTGCAATTCATTAAAAAATATAGCTGATAGTAATAGCGTGGATGGCACACAACATCTCTTCTTCCCACACTCTACCAGACATGAGCCAGTGCTTCCACGTTGTCACTCCTTGGAGCAGTCTGCCTGTCTTTATATTGACAGTTGGATTCCCTTTGGCATCAGCTTTCTGATTGGCTCAAAAAAATCTGATTTTGTCATTTATTTGACTTTATTTTTCGGATGGGAGCGCTCTTTCTAAATTTTTATATCCTAGAGAGAAGTAAAGGGCTCAGAATTTTTAATTATGATTAAGATATATCAAATTTAAGTCACTAATCACATAAATCCTTCTATAGAATTTCATTTTTTTCTGGGTGTTCTGAATGATTTTGTCTTTTCAAAAAAAAAATGATTCTGCAAACTGCTGTTACAGCAACATCTCAAATGCTAGTTTTTTGAAACCAAAATTTCAATATTCAATATTCTGTTTCCTTCAGTTGCTTTGTAATTTAAATTAATGTTCTGAGGCACCTAGGTGGCTCAGTCAGTTAAGCTTCTGTCTTTGGCTCAGGTTGTGATCCCAGGGTCCTGGGATTGAGCCCTACAATGGGCTTTCTGCTCGGTGAGGAGCCTGCTTCTCCCTCCCCTCTGCCCCTCCCTCCTACTTGTGCTCTTGTTCTCTCTCTCTCTCTCCCTCAAATAAATAAATAGAATCTTTTAAAAAAAAATAATGTTATTAATTTAACTTAAATTGCAAAATTAATTTAAAAATTAGAAGTATCCACACTTAGTTTTGAAATTTTAAGTGTTAGACATATAAAATTAAAGCTGCTGTATCATTTGAGGAATTTGCAAAGGAATAATCAATACATAAAAGTTTTAAATCTAGAAGGTTTTATTCAAAAGCATATGAACAGAACCACTGTCAGTTTAAATATGACCATACACAAAATGAAAGAATTTGGGTTAGAAAAATAGCACGAACTAAAGGGAGATTTTTAATATATACTGAGTGCTATTTCACTGGTCTGTAAGCAGTTTTATGATTCTCTAGCAATTTCATCAGTAACATATCAATCTTACTTTAGTTAATTTTAGGAAAAGTATATGTCACCAGTAATCAAAAGCAGACATTCTTATAATGTTGTTAAACCATTTCTGTTAAAGCTATCAAAACATTCCTGATAGGATATAATTAGTAAATTCATCAAATTAGATATACTACAAATTGAACTTTCCTTTAATTCATTTCTTGCGAATTTATTTGTGAACTGTATATTAGGCAAATTGTCCATTTTGGAAAATTGAATATTGATCAATTTACCTGATCTCATTAAAGCTTCAAACATTAGAAACTACCTAGTCATCCATCAATAAGGAGACATTAACCACATTACCATATATCTATAGAGCTCAAGTGTCCAAAAGGATTCATGCACTTTCAAACAAACTAGACATGAACAAATATTTAGTAGATAAGGAAAAAAGCAAGTTACTGCCATTAATGTAATTCAGTGATTCTAAAAGTGTAATCTGCAGACCAGCAACATCAGCATCACCTGGGAACTTGTTAGAAAGGCAAATTTTCAAGTCTCAGCCCTGTCCTAGCGAACTGGAAACTCTGAGGGGTGGTATAGTAAAGCAAACTGTTTTAACAAGCCCCCAAGGTGATTGTGAGCCATGCTAAATTTAGTGAATCACTGATATAATTAAAATAAAAACAGTGCACATATGCACAAACACCATACACACACACAAACACACTCACACACAGATCTCACACATCCCTCTAGAATCATAGACTATCCTCTTAAAATACATAAGAATCTGTAAGAGTTGTTCTTTTGGGGCAAGAGAACAGAGGCACTAGGGGTCCCAGATGGGAAAAAAGCTTGCTTTTGATAGAAGCTTGTGTACTTTTAGAGTTAGATTTCTGTGAACAACTTTGACAAGAGTAAATTTTCAAAGAAACCTTCAGACTTAAAGCTAAAGAAATGTTCAGAGCTATTGTTCATGTAAGTTTTTTCCATTAAATTTCCATATTGAAACGAAGGAAAATTAAAACTGAAACAGTGGAAAAGAAAGCATTTTGAAATATTTTCTGCCCCTTTCTTACAGTAAACATATTAAGTTAGAGGAAAGGTAGCATGTTACAGCCAGGGTACACATTTCATTGTTAAAAACTTGAAACAACTGAAGTAACAAATAGTGACTTTAATTAATTGTCATGTTATTACCTTTTTAAAGATATCTCCACATGACATTTTTCAAAATGTCTACACAAAACAGAAAATTGTTTGCAAAACATATCAGAGTGGGTATCTATAGACCACAACTTTAGATGGAATATAAGATATCATATGCATAATTCATCTCCTTCACATTGTAGTGAAGTTGGCAGTAACCTCAATTGAAGCATACAGACACGAGTTCATATTAAATCTCTGAAGGCAAAAGGTTGCAGTTATTTTTTCATTCTATAAGATTTTCTGGATTTGTATGAAATGTTGCAAAAATGTTTGAAATATAACATATGAGCATATCTTTAGACTTATTTCCATTTCTAAAACAATGCAGATGATCAACTAATTACTAGCACCACTACCAAAAAAAATTAAATTAATAGTTTTTCCAAAGTTCATTATGATTTTTATTTTGATAGAGTAAATAATAATCATTTTTTCAAAACACAAATCAGGTAAATTCATGTGAAGAACTGAAAAAATATATATAAATCCTTGTGATTATTATAAGTTGTAAGTTTTACTTATAAAAATCCAGTGGTAGTTTTTGAAATATGTCCACAATCTTTATTTCTCCCTTCCAGAGATGGGGCTGAACTCTTTTCTCTTTGGGTGGAACATGGCAGAAGTGATATTTTATCATTTCTGTTATTAGGTTATAGAAAGGCTTCCATATTACAAAAAAAACTCTCCCTTAGATCATTCCCTCTTGGAGAGTTCAACTTCCATAAGTGAGGAACACTCAGGAAGCTTTTGGAGAGCCCCACATTGTGAGGAAATAAGATCTCTAGCCAACAGCCAGCAAAGAACTGAAGCCTGTCAACAAACAGGTGAATGAACTTAGAAGTTGATCCCATTCTCCCCATTCATCTGTTGAAGGGCATCTCAGCTCCTTCCACAGTTTGGCTATTGTGGATATTGCTGCATGCACATTGGGGTGCATGTGCCCCTTCGAATCACTACATCTGTATCTTTGGGGTAAATACCCAGTAGTGCAATTGCTGGGTCATAGAGTAGCTCTATTTTTAACATCTTGAGGAACCTCCATACTGTTTTTCAGAGTGGCTGTACCAGCTTCCATTCCCAACAGTATAAGAGCTTTCTCCCTTTCTCCACAGCTTCACCAATATTTGTTTCCTGTTTTGTTAATTTTTGATATTCTAATTGGTGTAAGGTAGTATCTCATTGTGGTTTTGATTTGTATTTTCCTGATGGCTAGTGATGTTGAGCACTTTTTCATGTGTCTGTTAGCCATTTGCATATCATCTTTGGAGAAGTGTCTGTCCATGTCTTCTGCCCATTTTTTTATAAACATATAATGCATTATTTGCTTCAGCAGTACAGGTCTGTGAATCATCAGTCTTACAGAATTCATAGCACTCACCATAGAACATACCCACCCCAATGTCCATAACCCAGCCACCCTATCCCTCCCCCCGACCCCCCAGCAATCCTCAGTTTGTTTCCTGAAATTAAGAGTCTCTTATGATTTGTCTCACTCTGGATTCCATCTTTTTCCCTCCCTGCCCCCCACGAGCCCCTATCCTGAATCTCAAATTCCTCATATCAGGGAGATCATATGATAATTGTCTTTCTCTGCTTGACTTTTTTTGTTGAGCATAATACCCTCTAGTTCTATCCACATTATTGCAAATGGCAAGATTTCCCTTTTTGATGGCTACATAGTATACCATTATATATGTACCACATCTTCTATATCCATTCATCTGTTGATGGACATCTAGGTTCTTTCCATAGTTTAGCTATTGTGGACATCACTGCTATAAATATTCGGGTACACATGCCCCTTCGGATCACTACAGTTTTTATCTTTAGGGTAAATACCCAGTAGTGCGATTTCTGGGTCATAGGGTAGATCTATTTTTAGCTTTTTGAGGAGCCTCCAAGCTGTTTTCTAGAATGGCTGCACCAGCTTGCATTCCCACCAACAGTGTAGGAGGGTTCCCCTTTCTTCACATCCTTGCCAACATCTGTCATTTCCTGACTTGTTAATTTTAGTCATTCTGAATTTCTGCCCATTTTTTAACTGGGTTACTTATTTTTTGAGTGTTGAGTTTGAGATGTTCTTTATAAATCTTGGATATCAGTCCTTTATCTGTAAAGTCACTTACAAATATCTTCTTCCATTCCATGGGCTGCCTCTTAGAGTTGCTGACTGTTTGCTTTGCTGTGCAGAAGCTTAGATGTGGTACATATATACAATGGAATATTATTCAGCCTTCAGAAGAGATGACTACCTACAACTTGCATCAACATGGTTGGTTAACTGAAGGGGGGTATGCTAAGTGAAGTACGTCAAGTAGAGAAAGACAATTATCATATGGTTTCACTCATATATGGAACATAATAGCATGGAGGACCATAGGGGAAGGGAAGGAAATCTGAAGGGGGAGCAATCAGAAAGGGAGACAAACCATGAGAGACTATGGACCCCGGAAAACAAACTGAGGGTTTCAGAGGGGAGAGGGGTAAAAGGAGAGGGTAGCACAGTGATGGGTATTAAGGAGGGCATGTGTTGTGATGAGCACTGGGTATTATATGTAACTAATGAATCACTGAACACTACATCAAAAACTAATGATGTGCTATACAGTGGCTAACTGGCCATAATTAAAAAAAAAAGAAGAAGAAGAAGTAGATCCCATTCACACTTATCTCCAGTTGAGTCTTCAGATAACAGCAGCCCTGGCCAGCAGTTGACTATAATAACTTCAAGAGAGACCATGAGCTAGAACCATTCAACTAAGTCAGCCATTCTGGCTTTAAAATTTCTGACACAGAAATTATAAGGGAATTAATATTTGTTGTTTTAAGCTGTTAAATGTTTGAGTAATTTGTTACGCAGAGACAGATGACTAATGTATCCCCTAAACCACGTTATAAGTAAAATATAGTGAACATATGTTTTGTATTTCCCCAACATCCCTTACTTTATAGAATCACTCCTTCCACACTCTAAATAATCCTGCACAATCCATGGTATTCCTGGTATGGCTGATATTTACACACTGAGCAAGGAAGCTCAGCAAATCAGAATATACTGTACCTTTACCTGAGTGATTTCTTCAGAGTCACACATGGCAGCTAAACCGGGCTAATCAGAATCCCCTTAAATAATGTTACCAGAGTAATTAGGAAAGACAATCACCCTTTCTCTGAGATCAACATGGTAAGTTTCACATAAGATTAAAGTGGCTAGGTCATCTTTTCACTCCTTGGGAAGACATTTTCTTGAAAATAAAGCCATGTAGATACACAAAAGCAAGTAAGAAAAAGAGTGTGTGATTTTTATCATGCCCTTTAAACTTCTGTATCCTATTATCTACCTTTTACTTCCCACTTAGTGAGGTCTTTCATATTTCAGCTATTTCAGGAAGTTGAACTGGGTTTCTGTCTTTGAACAAGTCTGAATTAGTCAACTGAATCAGTTCTAATAAATATGACAATTCTATAAACTCAAAATACACCAAAGACTTTTGCTTCTGGCTATGATGGAGTAACAAGAATGAGTTCCTCCCTGGCAACACAAAAAAAAAACTTAAAAAGAACAAACTATATGAAACAAATTACAGGGGCTCCTGGGTAGCTCAGGTCAGGATCCTGGGATTGAGCCCCACATTGGGCTCTCTGCTCAGCAGGGAGCTTACTTCTCCCTCTCCCTCTTCCTACCACTCCTCCTGCTTGTGCTCTTTGTATCAAATAAATAAATAAAATCTTTTAAAAAGAAACAATTTTCAGACACTAGACAAAAGTCATCTCAACACAGTAATCCTTGAAGAAGTGAGGCCTAAAATTTCCCCAGACTATTGTCTGCAGAGTTTCTAGACTTCAATGGTGAAATGGTGAAAACCAAACAGACCCTAAAAGTCATCCTGAATTGAGAGGACAGTTGAGAATGGGGAGTCCAAAGCAGCTAGACTTCATAGGACAGAAGAATGACAGGAGGGTGCTACAGAGGTCTGAAAATATGCAAGGAATTTCTCTTGAGTCTTCAGCTGAGTAGTTTTTACCACATGCATGTGAGATAACTACCTGAGGCTGGTAAAGCAATTCCAGAGATCATAGCAAGCTGGGAAAAATTCATCTTCCCAACAGCTAGACTGTAGAAATTTCTTAATGCATGAAGCAATGGGTTATATACTTAGAAGGAGATTATCTCAACAGTGGAGCCAAATTAGCTCCAGGCTAAAGGCTACCCTGCTATTTTCAAGGAACTTAGATATATCATAGAATAAACTTTAAAAAATATGTAAACGAATACAAAAATCCCAGAACCAGACAACATAAAATTCACTAAATTACTTTGACAATATCATCCAACATTGTACTGGCTGTCTTAACCAGTGCATTGGAGAAGGGAACTGAAAACACACAGACTGGATAAAAAAGAAAATTATCTTTATTCACAGATGACATGATGATCTCTGTAGAAAATCTTAAGGAGTCTGCAAAAAAAATCTGCTAGAACTAATAACAGTGTTTATCAAGATTTAAAAATCAGTATACAAAAATCAATTTTAGTTCTACAAACTAGTAATAAGCAATCAGAAATTTTAAATTTTAAACTATAACATTTATAATAGCATGGAAATTTTTGAAATATTTATGGATAAATTTGATAAAATATGTGTAAAATCTGTATATGAAAACTGTAAAACATTGATGAGAGAAAATTTAAAGACATAAAAAGAAGAGGTATACATCTTCAAGGGTCATGTCAATTATTAAGACTTCATTAAAATGACATATATAAATTCAATGCAATCTCAAATAAAATTCCAGCAAGTTTTTAAGAGACTGACCACCTGACTCTAATATTTGTACAATGCATAAGACCTAGAAAAGACAAAATGATTTTTTTTTAAAAGAACAAAGTTAGAGGACTTACACTATTGGATTTCAAGACATATAACAAAACTGTATTAATCGAGAACGTGTGATATTGGCATAAAGATAGACATGTAATCCAATGCAACTAAGTAGAGAGTAAGAAATAGATCCATACACATATGGTCAATTGATTTTAACAAAGGTGCCAAGGCAATTCAATGGAGAAATCATTTACCCTTTCAACAAATTGGTGTAGAGCAATTGGATAACCTTATTTTAAAAAAGAGAAGTTTCAATCATTCTTTGACACCATATTTTTAAAAACTAATCATAGACTGAAATATAAGAGCTAAACTATTAAATTTTTAGAAGAAAGAATAGGACAAAAATCTTAGTAGCCTTGGGTTTGGCAATGATGCTTGGTATAATATACAAAAAGATATTAGAGGAAACATCAATAAGTTAGCCTTAATTAAACTTTTACACCTTCACTTTTCATACAATACTCTTAAAATAAATAAATAAAGGCATAAGCCACAGACTCGGAGACAATATTTTCAAAACATCTATCCATTGAAGGACTTGTATGTAGAATATATAAATTCTTACAATTCAATAATAATAAGACACATAATCATTTTAAAAATGGGCAAAAGATTTGAACACTTGACCAGAGAAGATATGTGGATATTTATTTATGTATGGAAAAGTGTTCAATTTTTTTTTTATTCTTTAGAGAAAACAAATGAAAATCACAATGATATATCACTACACACCTATCAGAAGGGCTAAGGTTTAAGTCTGAGCACAGAAACTATCGATAAGTATGTGGAGAAGCTTGAGCTCTTCTGCCTATTTTGAGAATGTAAAATGATTTAGCCACTTTAAAAAACTATGGACAGTTTCTTTAAAGTTAAATATGACCGTAACATTTAACCTAATGACTCGGCTCCTAAGTTTTTACATAAGTAAATGAAAGCCTATACCATACAAAAACTTATACATAAACCCTAAATGATTATAGAATTTTTACTTATATTAGCCTCAAACCTGAAGCAATCCAAAAGTTCATCAAAAGGTAAATGAACAGATAGATGTACATATCTATAAAATACTGCTCAGCAATAAAAAGAAATAAACTATTAACATATGCAATATCTATGAATTTCAAAATAATTATACTGAGGGAAAGAATCCAGAGTGCATACTATATGACTCCATGTATATAAAACTAAAAAAAGTGCAAGCTAATCTTTATTGACAGAAAACAGACTAGTAGTTGGTTGCCTTAGGGATAGTGGAGTGTTGGGTTGGAGAAAGGAATCACAAAGGGCACAGGGAAACTTTCAGAGGATTTCAGATATATTCATTATATTGGTTATGGTGATTTTTGTTGTGTTTTGTTGGGTGTCAAAATTCATCAAAGTTTAAAAAAAAATTCATCAAAGTTTATATTTTCTAATATAAAAAGTTTACTGTATGTCAATTATCCCCCAATAAATCCATGAAAATGCTCTTTTTTTCAGTCCCTAACTGGGACTGAAATGTTATGTCTATAAGAATATATAAAAAAAATTTTTTTTAAAGATTTTATTTATTTATTTGACAGACAGAGATCACAAGTAGGCAGAGAGGCAGGCAGAGAGAGAGGAGGAAGCAGGCCCCCTGCTGAGCAGAGAGCCACGATGTGGGGCTCGATCCCAGGACCCTGGGATCATGACCTGAGCTGAAGGCAGAGGTTTTAACCCACTGAGCCACCCCGGTGCCCCTAAAAAAAATTTTTAACAAGAACTAGTACAAGTAGTAGATAGCAGAATCTTAATAACAAAAACAGCTCTCCCTGAACATTTCAATCTACAGCGTACCTTTTACACCAGGTGAAGGCTTCAGACCATGATTAATGATCACATTTAGAGCTAAAAATGACCTGGCAACTCTGGATTTTGTCTAACATTTGCATATTCCCATTGATCTCTGAACATTTGGAGCAAATAATACATTCTTGGGAACCACTTTTATAATCAACATATTCACAAAATAGCTATTTGAAACTAAAAATATTTTCTTTAACCCTCAGACATGATCATTTTTACTCAATATATACATGGGAGATATATGGTGCCATTTTTGAAGTCATTAGCAAATGTTCCTGACTCTTTAATGGAGCTAAAATAAAATAAATACTAGATGCTACCTTCCATATCCACCCCAACACCCATGAAGCCAGAAATGTCTAAAAAATGAAAAAAAAAAAATCTCAAATGAGAAAGTAAACAAGGCTATCTCATTGAAGTATTTCCTGGCTCAGGGAAGGACTGAGTCCCTAAGAAGTGATAAACCCCAGGTAATACACACCCACACACACACACACACACACACACACACACCTTTTTTTTTTTTTAATGGTTACTTATTTGAGAGAGAGAGCACATGTGGGACATGAGAGGGGTAGAAGGAGAAAGAAAGAGAGAACAGACTGCACTGAGTGCAGAACCCCACTCAGCACTCAATCTCATGCCCCTGAGGTCATGACCTGACCCAAAACCAAGAGTTGAACTCTTAACTGACTGCACCATCCAAGTGCCCCACAACTACATCTTAAAATAACCCAAAGGAATGTGGGCCACATTGTTAAAATGAACAAGTTCTGTCTGCTTGGAATTAGAAAAGCAAAAATTAATTCAAGGACAATGAACAATGAAACAGGTTAAGAGGAATAAAACACAATTCAAGGCTTGGATGGAATTTCAATAAAACAGTAAGAGCTAAGTGTTAAGAATCCCTGTCTTTTTTTTTTTTTTTAAATCACTGATATTTTCATCTTCATTGGTATTTTGGCATGATGGCTTTCAGGATATTGTATAGTACATGGAAGTCTGGTTTATACAAACATATCCCGAATGCCCCCGTTAATCACTGTCATGAGAATGTAGAGATCCCGTGTCTTCCCTCTATAGTCCTATCAAGCAAAATGTATAGAAGAATATATTGTTCACTGTTAAAGTCAAGGTCTCCAGAGGTGGTGGACCCAGAACTTCTTTTGTTCCCCTGGAATGCTGGCCAGGCCAAGAGGGGAAGGACTATAAAACAGCTGCTAGGTTAAGTTGCTACACTATAAAACCTTACTGCATGAGATCCCAGCAGCAGATGCTTTGTCTTGTCTGCCATTTCTGGATTCCTGTATATAAGTTTCCCCAAAAGGTCTATGTCTTACTCACTGTCTCTGGGTCATTTCTTCAGCCTCACCAGAGCATCACCCAACCTTGGCTTGGAATCTGCTGGGATGCAGCTACACAGATATGAAGAAATGGGGCGCCTGGGTGGCTCAGTGGGTTAAGCCTCTGCCTTCGGCTCAGGTCGTGATCTCAGGATCCTGGGATCAAGCCCCACATCGGGCTCTCTGCTCAGCAGGGAGCCTGCTTCCTCCTCTCTCTCTCTCTGCCTGCCTCTCTGCATACTTGGGGTCTCTGTCTGTCAAATAAATAAATAAAATCTTTAAAAAAAAAAAAAGAAATGTATAGTAGCCTTTGAGAATTAAGTTTTAAAATATCCAGATATTTTAGATTACTTTAAATAAATTTATGAAAAAATTTTGGTTACAATATATCTGTGTCTTATAGACAAGGTTTAAGGTTGTGCTTGGATAAAATTAAAAGGTACATAGTAATAGTGATGTGTAAAAACCTGACATGGATCAATACTGTTCTATTCTTCCAACACTATCCTAATGTGAGGAAGAGATAGGAGAGATGGCTCACTGAGAAGTAGGCAGATTATACAACAAGAAAAGAACACTAACAAGAATACTTTCTAATATGGAGGAAAAATAACCCTATATATATCAATTTCTACTCCGCCCCCCCTCCTTGCTCAGCCCTGATTGATTTAGTGGATTACTTTTAAGTCTACCGATGACTATGTTCTAGTCACTCCTGTTTAGCTGAAGCACAACTTGTAGGATAAAGAACAAGTCTTTGGCTCAATAGACTAATCTCTTTTGAGAAAGAGGGAAAGACTGTTACTAAGTACACCCATCCTTAGCACAAAGTCCTCTCACAAATTTAAAGGGTTACCCTTAGTCTCCTCTCATATCATAAATCAACAACTAAGGTTCTTAACAAGTCATATTGTGCCCACCCTACCCATGTTCTTTCTTTTGCATCATTCTAATGAGGAAATAGCTTACAGAAACTAAACTCTTACTGGACAACCTTATACCAAAACTATGCCTTCCCAAAATCAGCCTTATTTCATGTCCCTTCTGCTGTGGAACGTAAAGAATAACACTGAGTTAGAACTTACAAAGGATAAAACAAGTTTGTAAATGAACCTAACATTCCTTACCTGTGACTTTAATTCTTCCCAGACATTAATACCATGGAGGCAAATGGCCAGTGCCTGGATTTACATTGCTTACCCTCTTCCAGCACCCATCACATGCATGCACATAGGCACACACTTTCAGTTGGGTTCCATATGTTTTAAAATTGCTAACTCTTGGTAATTAAACATGTTTAACATTTTATTTATTTATTTATTTGGCAGAGAGAGATCACAAGTAGGCAGAGGCAGGCAGAGAGAAAGGAAGGGAAGCAGGCTCCCCAGCGAGCAGAGAGCCCGATGTGGAGCTCGATTCCAGGACCCTGAGATCATGACCTGAGCTGAAGGCAGAGGCTTTAACCCACTGAGCCACCCAGGAGCCCCCATGTTTAACATTTTAAAAATGAAGTCCTTCATTAGAAGCTGAATAGCTCAATTAGTTGCTCATTTTAGAAAGTATTAACTAACATCTACTGAGCACTCACTGTGTGTGTGCCAAGCATAGTTTCAAATACTCCACTTGCATTATCTCATTTAATCCTTCTGAAAATCCTTCATGAGGAGGTACTACTATTAACGTCCATTTTGCGGAAGTGAAAATGAGGCACAGTAAAAAAAACTGCTCAGAATCAGATACACTAAAATATATTATAGCATATGTTTAAATCCTGGCAATCTTGACTCCAGAACCAAATTCTGAGTGCTGCATAATATCATTCTGAAGAAACAAGTGAGAGTGACAAATATATTCAAAAACCCTAAGCACCGTAAGTATTCTTAACCCATGTCAGTCACTTTGACTTGAAAACACAAGGGTAAAATCAAATGTTCCAAGATTATTTTGTCAAATCAAACTTAAATCCATGAAGGAGTGAAAGTATATCACAGTGGTGAGCCCTCAAAATTCCCAGGGGAAACTTTCCCCTGGAATCCATCAGGGCTATGGATCAGACATTACACCAATCCAAGCAAGCCAATTCTCAAGCATCTGAGCTGTCTGAAGCCTTTTGCTGTGACCATGGCAACCCTTGCCTTCCACCTGTGTCACACCTGCCTTCCATCTTGACAAGAACATTTTCACCCAGCTAAGGAGCTCTATATTCCTGCAAATAGTGAATTCAGCAAAATGGTTGATCTCCAGGTTGTAACTCAGTTTTTCAGGTGGGCAAACCGAAGACATTTCTTGGCTGTTCTTCTGGAATGAAAAAAGAGAGGAAGAAAAGGAGAGAGGATCACTTCCAAATTACATAAGTGGAATTTAATCTTATTTCTGAGACTCAAAGCTTAATCTGAGTATACATGTTTTGTTCCTTCACTTATCCAATCTATCTTTGTCAATTCAAGCTATTTTTATTAAATCAGAGACAAGTTAAAGTATGCTATCATTGAAGTTTAAAAAAAAAAAAAAAAAAAAGAGGATTTTACTTCTCCCAGGGCAGTGATTTGCTAGTCTGAGTAATTGTGAGGGCATGAGAATTCCCCATTTAGTTATTTACAAAGTAGATTCCAGGCTCCTCCCTCCTTGAAGATCATGATTCTTTACGTACAAAGTGAAGCAGACAGTAATCAATTTGGAATTTGGGATTATTTTCCATGACAATCCAAATTTTAGTAACTTTTTTCTCTTTTTAAGTTATTAGTTCTTCAGTATTTTTAATCTTCCTCAATGTTAACCTATTTCCCTGTCCTTTTATGCAATGGAGTATACACATACATTGGCACACTAATAGGTATTTGCTCAAAAGCCATGAATGCAATTACAATGTGCCTCCCTGCTTCTGCACCTCAAGGACATGCTTTCTGAATCTCATCATGCTTTCCTGTGCGATACCTGAATAGTATTTACAAGTATATAAAGAGTTCAGGGGTCTGTGGGTGGCTCAGTCAGTTAAGTGTCTGACTTTGACTCAGGTTATGGTCTTAGCGTCCTGGGATTGAACCCCCACGGAGGGCTCCCTACTCATCATAAAGTCAGCTTCTCCCTCTCCCTTTACCCCTCCCCTTGCTTATGGTCTCTCTCAAATAAATAAATGAATAAATAAATAAATCTTAAAACAAACAAAAAAAAAGAGACTTCAAATAGGTCCATGTGGCTGTGGAGAGCTTACCCAGTGGCTTTATCAGTCATCATGTGGCAGAGAGGACAGAGACCCAGACATGGTGGAAGGATAGACTGACATCTAGGAATCTTCTTCATAAAAATGGAGAGAAGGAATCTAAGAGAGACCTGAGCAGCAGGTGATCTCCAGTTGATTAGGGGCTGCATTCACAATACGGGAGTATAGGTTAGAAGTAAAGAACATGGCCTTTGGTATTTGAATCCCACCTTTCATCTATGTGACCTTGGATCATTTATTTCACCTCACCATACTTCAATTTTCTTATATGTGACAACAGCATGGCAGTGAAACTCACCTTACATGGCTGTTGTGAGTTTAAAAACAATGCGCTAGTACATGGAAAGTGCTTGATGGCATACTTGGACTATAGAAGTGATAAGTTATTGTGACTATTACTACCAAAAAGAAGGAACAGGAGAGCTTCAAATATCAATATTTTTGGCTAAACAAAGTTGGAAATTATATAATCCATCTTTCTTCACTCCTTTCAGCTATGCTCATCATAAATGTCTACTCGTTGATAAAAACTCCCTTTTGACTAAACTTTAGTCAGACTTCTCTGAGACCTCTTCTCAATTAATAGTTGTCCTAGGTCAACTGAGCCCGGTTTTAGCAAGAATCTTGCTAAGTTGGTTTGGTAAAAATCTTCCAATCTTTGATATCTAACCAAATTCCTCTTAGTAATTTCTATCCAGTGACTCCCTCACATTAAACATTCACTATAAATCCCCAGCTGTCCTTCTTGTCTTCAGGGTTGAAGTCCATCTTTTTCTCTATTGAAATAGTCTTGACCCCTATTTCAATGGTCTTAAATAGAGTCTTTCTTGCCTATTTAACTTCATCCAGTGCAATATTCTTTGTCATTTGTCAATGAAAAGCCAACATTCTCTTTGGAGTGTCTTTGACTGGGGTGAAAGGGAGAAAAGGAGAGACAAGGGGCACCTTGCCCTTAAACTTTTCCTTGTCAAGTCCTTCTCACTCAAATGTGGTAATCCATCCCTGGATAAGTAGTTTCCAGTGTAAATGAAGTCACTGGAATTCATTCGTAGTAAGGTATAATTTATCAGTCATCACATTAAAAGAACTTAAAAGTGAGAAAGCACAGGAAAACGGGCAAGAATTGGGGCACTGGACCCATAAAAGTAGGAAAGGGAGTCTGTTTTGAGTAAAAGGGGACAAAGGGAGAGGCTGAGTATTTGAATCATGAGCTGACAACTTCACAATGTAGTTTACATCAGAGAAATATTCATATTGTGCATAATTTTTCAGAAGCATAAAAGGAAAAGAAATGGGAGAAATTCTTCATGAAAAGAAGAGAAATCTCTTAGATTTAATAATGATTCCTTGGGTATGGTTTCACAATAAGAAACATTGGATGCAGTTGTACACAAACATTTTAAACAGCCTTTTAGAAAGCAACACATAAAATAATTATACTGTAAAGAATACCTGCACTCAGGGGCACCTGGGTGGCTCAGTGGGTTAAGCCGCTGCCTTCGGCTCAGGTCATGATCTCAGAGTCCTGGGATCGAGCCCCGCATCGGGCTCTCTGCTCTCTAGGGGAGCCTGCTTCCTCCTCTCTCTCTGCCTGCCTCTCTGCCTGCTTGTGATCTCTCTGTCAAATAAATAAATAAAATCTTAAAAAAAAAAAAAAAAAAAAAAAAAAAAAGAATACCTGCACTCAAAAGAATGAGAAAAAAATGCCCTAATACCCTAAGGTGTAGTGGTAGACTGACATAAAGTTTTCTATGACAGCAGCAAACACAAAAAACATAATGTTATGTCTCAGCTTGAGATCCAAGCTATTGAGCCCCAAATAACTGCTTCAAATTATTCAAAAAGTATGTTTATTAATGATAAAGACAGAGATATCAAATGTGAATGGGGAAAGTATCAAAGTTTGTCTTTGTTTTTCATGAAAAGCTAGCAGAAGAAATTACTACTTCTAAAAAATGTCAGATATTACTCTGAGCCAAACACTTTTTAACACTTCAAGTAATATACATAATTACCTGTAGGGAGAACACTGAAAGTTCCTAATTTGCAGGTGAGGAGATGGAAGCATAGAGAAAGGAGAGATTTACCAAAGCCATCTCACAATGAGGAGGCAGGACCAGAACTTGAAGCAAGATGTGGTGGATTTAGAGTGCACAGGACCACCAGGCTTTCCTTGTTTGCCTGGCTGTGCTCTCTAATCCACCCATGTAAGGAGGACATCTTTCTCTAACTCCCACCAAGGTGCTACGTAGACTATCAGTCCTAAGAACACAGCTACATAAGCACACACACACACATACTTGTAATAATAAATTCAATATTACACTTTATGAATTACACTCAATTTTTCTACATTCCTAGACGGTTATGTATTCTCATCAACCAAAGAAATTTTTTGGAGCTTCTCATCAGGAAAATGAAAGTAGAGCATCTATATCTTCTCCATGAAACCAGTGTTGCTCAGTAAAGATATTCTTATATCAGGTGCTAAGACAAACATTTTTATCCACATCATTATAAGAAAAGTGTTCAATAAAGGAAACATCCAAAGCATGAGGAGAACATTTTTAAAATAATTTTTAACATTGAATTTGACCTAGTTTCTCTCAAAAATGTTGTTCATAGATAAACTTTGAAGAGCTAAATCCCATTTAGGAACTTGTGACTTTTTTTTTTTTTTTTTTTTTTTTTTTGTCTACATTGCAAGAAGCCATCAGGTAAAGTGTACATAGATTTTGACTCTAGATTGTCTGGATTCTAATTTCTACTGCCTAGGTAAGCAATTCTGGGAAAGTTACTTAATCTGCCCATTTCCTTGTCAGTAGAATAAGAATAGTAATAATCCTTTCCCTCACAGAGATAGTGTGAGTATTACATGAATTAAAAGCGCCTTGTAGATGTTCATATAGCCCAAATCAAAATAGCTTTCAAGTAGTACATAACATACTATCTTTATTTTTACTATGCTTTTACAAGACAAAATTTCAGAAAAAAAAATGTCTTGTTTTCTTAAGTGATATGAAGCCTTCCCCTTGTAAAACAAATACTTTTCCCATTAATTTTCTCCAATAGGCATCTGCCCCTGAAATACCATCAGACTCACTGACCTGGAAAAAGCCTTATTCTCATTTAGATGTAATTTTCCTCTGAAAAAAGAAAAGGAAGTTATACAAATTTACTTCAGTTTTCTTTTTCAATTTACTGCTTAAAAGAAAATGCAATCAAATCCAAAAAAAAATAATGTTTAAGACATAAATTTATTTCATATAAAGGAAATAATGCTCACAAAGTTATCATTCAACACACACACACACACACACACACACACACACACACACACACACAGCTTTCACTTAAAGGACAACATTGCCTGCCAAAAGCAACTATCTAGTATTTTGATTACCAAGCTCTCTTTTTTCATTTGTTTGTTTTTTGTCTATCTTTAATAAGTGCTTTAGCCATATGTATGTTAGGAAAAAGCATTTTATTCCAAATTTCTTCTTTCTTTTGTCCAAATTCTCAAATGATTTGTATATAATTTCTGAACCTGTTCTTTTCTGTAGATTTCCCTTTGAAAATTTTTTCTATCACCACTCTTCTTACGTAATGCTCTTTTCTTACGTAATGCTCTTTCAGGAGCTTACCAATGACCTTTCAGTTAAAAGTCAAGCCTTTTTCCCCCATTGTTGTTTTTGTTGTTTACTGGGACCCCTTTATTCTTCTCTTCTGACAGCTTCCAACCTCATCCTCCACCCTTACCAAAGCTCCCATTCTAGCCCCTCCATTCCTCTCTTCATGCCTGCTCCTTCAGAGAAACAACACACCTATCAGAGCTTTAAACATCACTCCTACACTGACTGTCTCTGGAGTTTATGTACTATCAGTGCTCCAGGGTCATTTCTTCAATTCAAATGGCAATCACCGACTCAAGTCTCAAACACCTGAATTCAACAAGTTCCCTCATCAAAAGAATCTCTTCACAGTCCTCTATTTGCACTGCTGCCACCATTCTCTGAGCTCCTAATCCTCAAACTGGAGATATGATCATCACCACTGTCAAAGCAAAAACTGCACTGAACAAAATTAAACAAGCAAAGAAGACTTTATTGAAGACTATGACAATAGGAAAGAGAGTCCAGAAGTCAGTCTGAACCAACTTTGCTGACAGAAAAGGTAAGAAGGCTTTTAAGCCCTGGGGTGAACTTGTTGAAAAGTATGATGTTACTGGAGAATGTTAGGAAGAAATCATAGGTCATATGCATTTTCTAACTGGCTATTTCCAAAGGCAAAATAAACCTCTCCTAACTTGATGACAGGAAGTGCTGATGCAACTTGGAGCAAGGTGTCCAATGAAGTGAGGCACCTACCCTCCCACAGAGACTAAGAGAAGATATTGCTAAGAAGCACTATCTTCATTGATAAATACATTTCAAAGGGTCCTTGAGAGAAGTGCCTGGGTAGCACAGTCAGGTAAGCATCCAACTCTTGTTTTCGCTCACATCCTAATCTCAGGGTCATGAGATTGAGCCCCACGATGGGCTATGCACTGAGCTCAAAGTCTGCTAAAGTTACTCTCTTCCTCTCCCTCAACCCCTCCCCACTAAAATAAATAAATAAACCTTTTTTTTTTTTAGGGTCCTTGGGAAACAAAATTGGCAAAAGTCTTTTAAAAGATTTACATCTCAAATACATTATATGTTTATAAAAAATAAAAATAAATAAAATTTAAAAGAAACAGATTTACATCTCAAAAGAGCAAAGAAAGAACTTACAGTTACAAATTTTCTAAAGTAAATGGTCTAAGAAAAGGGAGTCCAGTGGCCTACAGTCAGGAAGAAGTCTGTCAAAGTTTAGTCCTGCTGAAAGAGACCTTAAAGCCTTCTTGGTACATCATCATCCACCAACAATTACAGAGCTTGTTATGAACACAGCTCTGGGTCATGAGAATTTTAGACACATTATATCTATACTTCCCCTTCATGGCCAACAATCCAACAAAATAAGCAGCAGTCCAGCAATCTATAGGCTGCCAAGTAACAGGGGTCAGTGCAGGAAAGGGACACTAAGACCAGACTGCACAGCAGGTGGAACTGAGCACTATAGTCTTGGGTTCTGAGAAAACGTAAAAAAAAAAAAAAAAATCTTCTCTTTCTGTGGGGGTCCCACCTCCCAGCAGAAAAATAATGTTACCCAGATCCTCAGTTAATAGGACATAGCAAACATTTGATACACAGATGAGGATTTATTTTTAGTCTTTCAGGAGGCAGATTTCCTGAGAGGAAAAGACTGATTTCTTCCTTTCCAAGAAACTAGAATGCAGACCATCAAGATTTAAATATTACCCTAAATGTGGCTGGATATAGCTCTATTACTCTAAATGTTGCTGGAAAGTGAATCCCAGAATGTGAAATTTCAAGTCTAAATTACCAGTAGAATAGAAGTTAGTCTTCAATGATGAGGCCTCGGCATACCTCTGGGCATGATTTGGCCTCTGAATATGAAGGGATTTTGTTTTTCCCCTTCTCAATATCTCTGTTTAGTCAAGCACATTCATACACATCCATGCCCACAGATTACAAAAATCATTCATGTTTACTTCCATGAGAACATAAGAACCAATATCCAGCATTCCAAGTTAGGGAACACTGGACATGAAACATTGCAAATTAGAGCAATGTGCTCTACAGAACTTTTTGTTCAAATGATGACAGGACAGAAAATCTGTAAAAGATTTTTAAAAATATGTTTCTTTAAATGTTTAACTTTTTTTTTTTTCATTTGGCATTGTCTTCACCTCTTAGGAGTGAAAGAAAATTACTCTGTCTTAAATTTGAGAGAAGAAGAGAGGATTTGGCCTGTCAGTGGATGATTTAGTTAATTTGTAGTGTTATTCATTTGTTGATTTGCTTTGCTATTGGTTGCCACTTCTATGCACCTCTATTTATATACTATAGGAAGTAGGGCATAAAAATATACAATGCACTTAGCTATATGTGATGTCATGTTTCTCTTTTATTTATTAGTGTGACCCCAAAAGTGACATAGAATCCTTAGGAGCTGTTAAGAAAAGAGGGTGTCTTTATCATAACACATATAACCAAAGCAATGGGAATCTGAGGGGAAAAAAGAGAAAGGAAATAGCTTTAGAAATTGAAACTTTCTTACAGATATGGGAGATATGATTCTCTGAAAAAAACATTTTTAGAGATGAGAACATAGGACCAAACTAAACTTATTCCCCAGCCTAATGACCAGCACACTGCGAAGAATACCACATGACCTAGACTAAAGTAACTTTTAGTCTGTTTTCTGAGTCCTGTCCAAAGCTCCTGAGGTAGCTTATGGCAGATGACTCTCAAAGGCATCAATGCCAAAGGTCCCAAATAGCATTTTACTAGTGTTTTCATAAATGGAAATACACGGCCTTCAACAAATTGAATCCAAGTATCTCCTTAGGTCCATTTCCCCATTTTCACCAAACTCTCAATTCTAGCCAGATTATTCCCTGCTATGCCTCTCCTGTTCATTTCTACCTCCAGAGCTTTGTTCAGGACTTCTTAACCTGAAATAACTGCCATCTTTCTCATCTAAATCCCACCCATTTTCCAGGCTCTGTTTATCAGTCTGGGTAAAGCCTTTCTCTACTAGTGGGCCTACAAAGTGTCCTTCCTTCTTAAATTCCTAGAAAGTTTTGTGTTCACAATCTTATGAAAGTACCTTTCTTTTTGTCTTGAATTATTGTTTAAATATAGTCATAACTGGAAGCACCTGAGTGGCTCAGTCAGTTAAGCATCAGCCTTCAGCTCAGGTCATGATCTCGGGATCCTGGAATAGGAGCCCCACATTAGGCTCCCTGCTCAGCAGGGATTCTGCTTCTCCCTCTTCCCCTCCCCTTGCTCCTGCTCTTTCTCTCTCTCACTCACTTTCTCTCTCTCAAATAAATAAATAAAATCTTTAAAAATAAATAAATAAATAAATAAAATCATACCTGTCTTGTGATTTTTAGTGTATCTTTTAAACTTGTCTTTTAAATATAGCCTCTGTCTTTAAAGAGTTCACTGTCAAAAAGCTCCATAGTTTCAGGAGCCATGTTTTGCATCTTCAAGGATACCAATAATGTTTAGTCTTTTGATGCACTGAGAATACACCAGATGACCTATCATCTTCTGGAAGTAACAAATGTTAATAATAAACTCTGGTAATCCAACCCTCTCTCAAATTCGACACCTAATTCATTTTAGACAGATAGAGATCAATCAGATTTTTCAAGATCAATCAGATTTTTCAAAGCCTCTTCTGATCTTTGCTATTCATTTGAAAATTACCTCCATAGTTGGTCTCCCTGCAGATCCCAGCAAAGTTTTCCCAAATTCCCTAGCTCAATGGATCTTAAATGCGAGGGATTTTATCCTCCTCCAGTGAGGAGTGGGGTGGCAATATTTGGCAACATTTTTGGTTTTCACAGCTAGGGATAAGCTACTGGCATCCAGTCAGCAGATGCCAGAAATTTTGCCAAATACCCTACAATATACAAGCCAGCCTCCCTTGACAAAGAATTACCCATCTCAAGAGGCCAATAGTGCTAGGGTTGAAAATTCCTGTCCTAGCTAAGATATGATTTCCCCTTCTAGATGCTTAAAGTACTTTGTCTCTGGCTTCCTTATGGGAAATAATTAATCTTTACTTTGTAAGTTGGTGAGAAGATGTCATGCCTTTATCATCTTTTGATCTCCCTGTGCTTGGTACTTAGCACCATGCCTTATAATCCCATCTAGTTCCAAAGACCATCAGCAAAGCCCAGAACAGAAGAAGCAGACCCACAAAATAATAATGTCTAACATTTATTAAAAATTATTGTTCTCTGGGGTGTCTGGGAGGCTCAGTCAGTTGAGCATCTGATTCTTGATTTTGGCACAGATCATGATCTCAGGGTCATGGGATCCAGCCCTATATCAGGCTCCACACTCAGCAGGGAGTCTGCTTGAGATTCTCTCCTATTCCCTCTCCTTCTCCCCCTCCCCCTGCTCTCTCTCTCTCTCTCTCTCAAAAGTTAACTGAATCTTAAAAAAAAAATCTTGTTCTCTTCCAGATACCCTAAGTGCTTAACAAAGATGATCCCAGTTAATCCTGAAACAACCCTATGTATGGGCATTGTTATTCTATAGATGGAACAACCAAGGCATTAAAGAAGTTATTTGTTCAAATTCAGTTAATAAATTAAAGATCCAAGATTCAAATATACAAATTCTCACTCCAGTGATCATCTTCTTAACCAATGATTAGTACCATTTGCACTCTATTGTTTGGACAATAATCCTCAAATATAGACCCCAGAATTTTTGGTAATGAAGTTAGGAAGAGTATGTTTTCAAATAATAACAGGATATTTTCAAACAAATGTATGAAAGCAGGTTTTTTACCCATTACATTAACCAGATGAACAGTGTCCAGAAATAAAACTTGTTTCTCATAAGCCACATTTATCATATGCCTTTTGCTTTCTGGAAATCATGTTAAGATGAACAAGAAATAGTCCCTGACCTCAAAGCACTCATGTTGTATTAGCAGAGAGAGAAAAGAGATTCAATCCAGTGAGGCTGGTACTCACCTAGACCTATGAACGAGGTGTGATGGGAACGGAATAGAAATAGAGAAAGGCAGCCTATCTCAGCCTGGGAAGGCAACGCAGCTATTAACTCTTCACAGAGTAGTAAAAAACATAAAGGTTATGCCAGCAAGGCAGAAAGGACAGACCTCGGGATGTATATGCTCTTTGTAGAACTGCAAGTAATTCATCTGGCTGAGTAAAAGTTAAGTATAAATCAGAAGCAAGATAAAAACTTTGAAAAGAGAAAAGTCAAGTGATGATGTACCTTATTTGTGAAGCTGATTGTAATCCTCAAAACAATGGATTAAGGATTCTTCAAGAGAAGAGTGTTACAGTCAGATTTGTCCTTTTAAAAGGTCACTTGGGCACCAGAGTGGAATATATATTTAAAGAGGACAAGATTAAAGGAAGGAAAACTAGGTAAGCAGCAAGAAATGGTAAATGCCTGAACAAAGAAGTGGCAGCCAAGGTAACAGGAAGTTCCCTGACAATAAACAGATGTTCTTTACCTGAGTTATTTCCTAAAATTTACAACCCAATACACTTCACCATCAAAACAAAGCACTTAGCCACCCTCATAAATATCTTGTTCTTCAGCTAAACATTCAGCACTTCTGTGATTGCCCTTGGCCATTGTGACAAAAAGTCTAGATCTTGCTCTCTAAAAAATCCTAGTCAAACCCACATTTTATGAGGGACATGAAAGAATTTAACAGTGGGTAAGCTTTAACAGTGGGTAAGATTCTCAAAGAATAAGGAGAAATCAGCAACAAATCTTAAATTTCTCACATATACCTGGCCTACGGTAGGCCTTCAATAACATTGACTGAACAAATGATTTAAGAACGTCTTCCTGGTGGTTCTCAATAATATTCCATCTAAGGGGTGCCTGGGTGGCTCAGTGGGTTAAAGCCTCTTGCCTTCAGCTCAGGTCATGATCTCAGGGTCCTGGGATCCAGCCCCACATCGGGGCTCTCTGCTCAGCAGGGAAGCTTCCTCCCCTCTCTTTCTCTGTCTGCCTCTCTGCCTACTTGTGATCTGTCAAATAAATAAATAAAATCTTTAAACAATAATAATAATAATAATATTCCATTTAAATCCTTCATACTGTACCTAGAGTTCAACTGGTCTTTCATTTTGCATTATTTCTTTGCATTTTAAATGCCACACATACATTTATTTATCTTGATTAAGCTTTTTCCAGCTATTTATTTTTAACCACAAATTAAAATTTTCACTTTTGAAAGCTTAAGCCTAAAAAAAAAAAAAAAAAAAGCTAAATCACTTCAAAGCCTAATAATGCTAAATGTGCTCAGATATATTTGATAGAAATAAATGATAAATCACAGAAACTACTTAAATATGACCACATTGTTTCATATCTGCCTCCAAAGCCTAAAATAGTTGACAGACTCTAAGTCCACTGCCTTTCTTCCCCAGGTTTTAGTGTACATATCATTTCCCTAAGAGAGGCCCTTTACAACCCTCTAAGTAAAGTTAGGGACCACTGCTGGTGCTCACCAGCACCTGTACTTCCCCTATCACAACACTTACCACCCTCAGGAGAATGCTCACTTAATTAATATCCCTCTTTCCCCACTTGCCCCAGAAATTCATTGAGGGCATATTCTTAAGTGGCCTTTATCATAGCATTCCCAGAACCAAGCATAATGCCTAACACATATGAAGTGCTTGATAAATATTTGCTTGAATAGAACATAATCTACTCATTCATCCATCCAGGCTGTTTATAAGAGATTCAAGGTGGGGGGAAAAAAAAGAATTATTGCCAATGAGGAGTGAGGCTGTGTTGTAAGTTAGGAAAAGGACCTACTCTTTCTCCACACAGTTTTTCCATTGTTTGTTTGCAGGACTCTTTTCATAATGTGAAACCTTACTAATTAAAAAAAGGTTTTTTTTTTAAACTTAAAATATAAAATAAAATAAAATAAATAAATATCTTTAAATTCAATAGTGAATACTTTTCTTCTATTTGATAGATCTGAGAGAGGAAACATGGTTGGAAAACAGCACATTTACTGATTCATAAATACTAATGATGAGGGAGCAGGAGGCTGGCTGAGGACAAAGCAGAAGCTGGCACCTTGCACCCCCTCTCCACCCGCTCCCCTCGGTAATATGTGTAACATTCCTCAGGCACCCCTGACCGCCATAAGAGACAAATAGTTAACTTGCAGAGATCACAATCCTGCAAAACAGGAATCTCCCAACTATCTTGATGTTAATGGCTTGCTAAAAGACAACAGTGGTCTCCCCGCACCTTGTAGGCCCTCTTTAGCATATGAAAGTTCCATTGAAACCTCCCTTCCCCTCCCCTTCCCCCCAGTCGCAGGGTACATAACCTGCCATCCCTCAAAACCCGGGGCAGCAGCTCTTCCTGCCGAGGGGTCCTGTCCCTGTGCTTTAATAAACCACCATTTTGCACCAAAGATGTCTCAAGAATTCTTTCTTGTTCATCGGCTCCGGACCTCAGCCCACCAAACCTCACCTAGGTTCTAGAACTTCATCACTAAGAACCTCTATATCTCAGTATAGTTAGATATAATTGTTTTAAAAAATTCTTTCTTGAATGTGTCTCAGTTTTATTTTATTTATGCTGGGGATAATAGCATTTGTGCTTTTTTGCTTTTTTTTTTTTTTTTTTAAGTAATCTCTACACCCAGTGTGGAGCTTGAGCTCACATCCCAGAGATCAAGAGTAAATCATGCTCTACTGACTGGGCCAGCAAAGCACTGCAAGTATATCTCAGTTTTAGAACTATCATAGCACTCATATCAATTCTCCAGTGTTCTTTAAAGTAGGTGTTCATTTTTTTATCACTAAATGTCTAGGTCAGAAGAAAGCATTTTCTTAAATTACATTGTCTCATTGAATACCCCTCCTAATCCATCTTATCTATAATATTGATCAGAAGTTCTCCATACCTCATCAGCATTTGGGGACATTTGTCTCAACCCAATCAAAAGTACTCGAAGGGGGCGCCTGGGTGGCTCAGTGGGTTAAAGCCTCTGCCTTCGGCTCAGGTCATGGTCCCAGGGTCCTGGGATCGAGCCCCGCGTCTGCTCGGCGGGGAGCCTGCTTCCTCCTCTCTCTCTGTCTGCCTCTCTGCCTACTTGTGATCTCTGTCAGTCAAATAAATAAATAAAATCTTTAAAAAAAAAAAAAGTACTCGAAGTCTGATTGTATCTGATAACTGGTTAGGCTTTATTTACTAATCTTTTTCTAACAAAATATAAATGTATAATTCTATCCCTATATGCATCACTAGGCCTATTATGTCCCTTATTAAGAAATGATTCTGTAAGAGTAGTAGTTTGGACTGCAAGTAACAGAAGACGTATTCCTTTTAAAAATAAATCAATTTTATTATTTCATGTAACAAGAAATTGGAAGCAGTGTTTCTGAGGGTGGATGCTATGGTGATTCTTTTCTTATTTCCCCTCTGCTACCCTTAGCCTGGTGGCTATTGATCTGAAAGTCCCCAAATGGCTTCAGAAGCTCTAGACATCATACCCTCAATCTGCAAAGTCCAGAAGAGAGAAGAGAGTAGTTCCTTTTCTTTGAAATAACTTTCTTGGCCTGAGATAGGGCCGCCTCTGCCTGGAACTAAGATAACTTTTATGTCCCTGTAAATTCTCCACTAGGCCAGAAATGCAATATATCCAGGCAACCAACCCCCAAACACCAAGCCAACTCTGGTTCTATACTTGTTTTCTTTCTCCTCACCCCAAACAAGTTTGACAGTCAGATACGTTCTGTTTTTCTTTATCCTATAAAGGCTTCCTGCCTCCCACCCCATGTTGCAGTTCTCTAAACGGAGAATGTTTTCTTCAGAAAACTTTAAGTAAGTAAACTTTTTGGTATCACCTAAATTGTCTTCTTTAATTTTTTTTTTTTTTTTTAATCAGCTTGGGCCCCTTTTCTTAAGAGAGAGGAAAACTTTCTCAGAGTATGCTGGCATGCTTATTAATGCCCATTCCTTAATGAATCATTGGCAAAGGGAATGGAATTATCAGGATTATATTTCACTGATCATGATGACACTTGGTGCTAGGGATGGTTCTCCTCCCTGCCCAAGCAAATGGAGGTCTAGTATCTGAAAAATCTCAAGGTTCTATTTACAAAAAGGTTGGGAAATAATACGAACTTGATAACCAATCAGATGTGTCAATCCCATAAGTATTTTTCTCCAATTTGCCCCTTTTAGGGAATAAAATCATGATCATAATTTACCCTACTTAAAAAATAAAGGGCATATTTTTCTTTTTTTTAACTTGAAGATTTATTATAAGTACAAGATTATTACAAGTACAGTAATCAATACAATGTGATATTACAATAAGGAAAGATATATACACAAATGGAACTAAGTAGACTCAAAGAATAGCAATAAGCACATAACAAGATATTCAATCATCAGATTGATACAACAGGTATATGCAAATTATAACCAGAATTAGGTACTATCACATACCTACTAGAATGACTGAAATTTTAAAATAGTGATGATATTGATGAGGGAACAAAAGGCTGGCTGAGGACAAAGCAAAAGCTGACACCCTGCAACCTTCCCCCACCCCCTCTCCTGGGTGGGACATATGTGACATTCTTTAGGAATCTCCCAACTACCTTAATGGTAATAGCTTGCTATAAAGGGAAAAAAAAAAATGATCTTAGCAAGGCCTCTGGTATCCACTATCTTGTAGGTCCTCTTTAGCATATGAAAGTTCTATTGAAACCTCCCCTTTTCCTTACCTCTCCCAACCCCATCGTACATAAACTGTCACCCCTCACAACCCCAGGGCAGCAGCTCTTCCTGCCCATGGGTCCTGTCCCCATGCTTTAATAAACCACCATTTTGCACCAAAGATGTCTCAAGAATTCTTTCTTCATCATCGCCTCCAGACTCCACCCCACTGAACCTCACCTATATTCAAGAACTTCATCAATATCAAGTAAGGTGTGAATATGGAGCATCTGAAAATCTCATATGTTACTGATGAGAGTGTAAAATGGTATAACCAATTTGCTTTGTTTTGGGTTTTTTTGGTTTTGGTTTTCTTATATTTCTATTTTTTATTTTTTCCATTTTCCATTTCCATTTCCATTCCATCCAAATTTAAATTCAATTAATTAACATATAATGTATTATTGGTTTCAGAGGTATTATTGGTTCATCAGTCTTTTATAACACCCAGTGCTCATTACATCACGTGCCCTCCTTAATGTCCATCACCCAGTTACCCCATCCTCCCACTTCCCACTCCTCCAGTAACCCTCAATTTGTTTCCTATGATTAGGAGTCTCTTACGGTCTGTCTCCCTCTCTAATTTCATCTTATTTTATTTCTTCCTTTCTTCCTCTATGATCCTCTGTTCTTTTTTCTTAAATTCCACATATCAGTGAGATCATATGATAATTTTCTTTCTCTGATTGACTTATTTCACTTAGCATAACACCTTCTATTTCCATCCACATCATTGCAAATGGCAGGATTTCTTTTTTCTGATGGCTAAGTAGTACTCCATTGTGTGTGTGTGTGTGTGTGTGTGTGTGTGTGTGTATCTCACATCTTCTTTATCCATTCATCTGTCAGTGGACACTGGGCTCTTTCCATGGTTTGGCTATTATGGATATTGCTGCTATAAATACTGGGGTGTAGGTGCCCCTTTGGATCACTACACTTGTATCTTTGATGTAAATAGCCTGTAGTGTAATTGCTGGGTCATAGGATAGGTTTATTTTCAACTTTTTGTGGAACCACCATACCGTCTTTCAGACTGGCTAAACGAGCTTGCATTCCCACCAATGGTATAAGAGGGTTCCCCTTTCTCCACATCCTCGCCAGCATCTGTCACTTACTGACTTGTTAATTTTAGCTATTCTGACCTGTGTGAGGTGGTATCTCGATGTGGTTTTGATTTGTATTCCCCTGATGCCAAATGACACTGAGCATTTTTCATGTGTCTGTTGGCCATTTGGATGTCTTCTTTGGAGAAATATCTTTTCATGTCTTCCACCCATTTCTTGATTAGATTAGTTATTCTTTGAGTGTTGAGTTTTATATGTTCTTTTTTTTAAGATTTTATTTATTTATTTGTCAGAGAGAAAGAGAGTGCGCACAAGCAGGTAGAGTGGCAGGCAGAGGCAGAGAGAGAAGCAGGCTTCGCCGCCAAGCAAGGAGTCCGATGCAGGACTCAATCCCAGGACCCTAGGTCATGACCTGAGCCAAAGGCAGTGGCTTAACCCACTGAGCCACTCAGGCATCCCAAGTTTTATACGTTCTTTATAGATTTCGGATACTAGCCCAAAAAGGATATTTTTATTCGTTAATTTATTCAATGCATTTAAAACAGCTAAGGCACTAGAATAACTGATAAATACACGGTCTTTGCTCTTGTGAAGTTTATACTGTAGTAAAGGAGACCGACAAAAAATTAGCCAACAAGTGAAAACATAATCACATTTGGGAAAAGCACTATGAAAGATGAAACCATAAGTGGTAAAATGATAATACAGGGATGAAGCACTTTGATTCAGTGGTTCAGACTTCTCTGAGGAGCTGACATTAAGCTTGAAGGATGAAAGGGAGCTGAGTGGAAGATAGCCACCATGGGCAGAAGGAAAAGCATGTGAAGGTCTTGAGACAAGGCAGAGGCTATCATATTTGAGAAGGGACACTTCATCTTCTGACTCAGAAGAAAGCAAGATGGTTCCAGGTGCAGACAGTAGCAACAAGTTGAGAGGTTCCCTTTGAATGGGTTCTGTGTCTTTCCTGAAGCAAGACATTGGGTGATTTACCTTAGTAATTTGCTGCTGATGGAAGCCCAGGAAAAAACCCTTAAAATGAAGAGGGGAAGAGGGATGGGATCACAAAGCTCCTCTAAGGAAAGGAAACTATCCTTTTTTCCTCTACCTTTTTAAATTTTCAACTGGGAACCCCAGAACAAAAGGCAGATTCACAAAAGAAAAGAATGCAAATTTATTTAATCTAAATTTTACACAACATCAGAGCCTTCATAAGGAAATGAAAACCTAAAGAGAGGTTAAATCACGGTGTTTTTATGCTGGGTTTGATGAAGAGTGGAAAGGTATGATAGGGCAAAGAGGAACTAAGTGCATAAACTGAAGGAAACTTAGCAAGGCCTGTCCATTCAGATCCCTCTCTGTGTACCTTCTCTTCCTCAAAGATAAGGATGCTCTTTTCCTCTCAGTATAGGGAGGGCACCTCCCTCAGGAAGGTTTTATGACCTTCAGGGAAAGATCAGAAGGTCCTTCCCGTGCATGCTGTTTCTCAGTTCCTTCAGCTTGATATACTCAATAGGTAACATTGCCAGATTTGGGGGTAGCATGTCCTGATCCCCACCACTCCTGTGGCAGCCACAGAATGAGAAGCTCTGCACAGCAACCCTCAGGACTCAAGAGACTCTCTCAGTCTTGTCTTTCCCCAGGGCATCAGTGGCTCTCTCTCAGGCCTTCTTGTGAAATGTGACATTGCAAAAGGCAGTTCTGTAGGCAAAAATGTATGATTCTACAAAAAAGAGAAAATAGATCATTCTCTACCACTTTCATTCAAAAAGAAAAAGAAATAAATAGTTTAACACATCCCGGAATTAATCACTGTGGCCATGACAGTGGAGCACTGTTACTGACTCCCTGTGTCACAAGGGTTGGTGTCCATTGTCCAAATGGAGAGGACATGAGGCATGGAGAAGAGAGATTACACTCCAGCTCCTCAAAAACACAACTCAGGTGTGGCTGATAACTAAATCTATATTTCATAAAAACATCATTTACAATTAATCTATGTAAATAAACTACAGAAATCTTCTGCAATTCCAGTATTGAAGTTCTAACCCATATCACAAAGGAAGAATCGATAAAGCCTTAAGCCAGTCATAGCTTGAAGAACAGTTTCTCCTGTTTGGAACCTGTTCTTTCACTGTGCTGGTTCTGTGACGCTAATGTCTCTCATTCTGTGTCCCAGTTTATGCCACATCCTGCACCAGACCTTAGAATGTTTCCTCCCCTGTCTCTCTACAAATGCTTAAAATGTCACACTTTTTTTCCCCAGCTATTGTGGCTCTTAATTGGCAATTCCACAAATTTGTGCAAGGATGGAAGAGGATAAAAATATAGATGAAATCATGAAAATAGTCATCCTTGATCTTTATCAGACATCATATAATCCACATGAAATTTGCTTGATTTTCATTTAAAGTGTTAATAATTTTTCTAATAGAAAAAGATCATATGACTAACTGTAAAATTCACCTTTGATTCAGATAGCACCACCTGCAGAGTCCTTATTGAAGAGTAAGAGACAAAACTAAGAGGTCAGATTCTTAGTTACATTTGTTGTTGTTGTTGTTGTTTTCCAGCCCTGCCTTTACTCTCTGCATTGCAGTTTTCCATAAGCATATTTTCCAGAAAATTTCAATGTCTAGGGCTTCAGTATCTCAACTAAATTCACAGACCTTGAAATCTAAAGGCTTAGCTCAAAAATGTAAAATAGAATTTAAAGGATTTAAAATATTTTACTACTCATCCTCTTACTCTGCATGACTTTCTTTAAAAGTTAATGGAATTATTTGCAAATTTGGAGAAATGTCAAACAAAACTTGAGCAAGAGCAACATAGAAAATGTAACTACGGACTAGACTGAAGAAAAAAAATTTCCTTTCCTCCTAATTATTGCAAGTTATCGATGTAGTTCCATCTAGTGTCCATAAACAGTTAAACCTTTTAGTTAAAGTATTTATTGGTTGTTCTCTACAGTACATTAAAAATGGTTTCCTACACCTTTAACTGTTAATTAGCTCAAGTATTTGGTTCAGAAACCACAGCTCTGTTTAGTGTGACCTCACTGGTATGGCATCTGGGCAATTATCTTCGAGATAATGAGCCTTTTCATCCATAACAGAACAACAACCTCTCACTTGGATTGCAAAAGATCAGAGCCAATCTGCTGCACACCAGGGTGCCTGCCATCCCTTTTGTATCATACCTTATTTTCAAACTAACCTTTCACATTTTGAATTAATTAAAGTGTTTTCAGATTAAAAATTAATGAATTCACTTTAGCATCATTTGGGGGGATAATAAGCACAAAATACCATCCCAACAATGTTTTGGATTTTAATACCACAGCCTAAAATAGAAGGAAAACTACATCTCTCACAGAATTTCTGACATGTGTCACAGCCTAGCCAAATCCTGATACTCAGGAAAAGGAAGGCTCAGAAAAGATTCAGTGATACAGTGTTGTAGGGGCTCAGTTGCTCTTTTGATACATTTTAATTACATTCAAAAATTAATTTAGAGGTTACCAAGTTTTCTATCAGGTTGTGATAAGAGATTCCTAACCTTAACCATCAACTGCTCCTATTTATTCATGTTCTGCCTCCTTGTCTTACCTGTCTTTCAACACTAAATGTGTCACTCCTTCGTATGTAACAAAAATTAATTCTCAAAGGGTCAAGCCCTCCTTCTCAGACATCTGCTAGAACCTCACTTCTTTAAAATGCTCTCTTCATGAAGAAGCTTAAAATGGGTAGAGTCTGTTAACCTGAAAATAAAGAGCTGCAAAGAGAGGCTGTAAGGACCTATTTAGCCAGAGCCCTTCCATCTGGTTAAACAATAACTTTGTTGTTTAAAACTTAAACTGTCCCTCCCCCCCTTCCCCCAGGAGACTTACTTAAAAACAAGTCGGGGAAACCAGTCCCAGGTAACAAAGCCCAAATACAAGGGTGGGTCAGGCCAGGTGGAGGTATCCAATCAGTGGGGGGGCACATACTGTCTCCCTAGTTACCAAGGAGTATGGGCCCCGCCCTTCGGGCACCTTTTGGGCACCAATTGTGACCAAGGTGATAGGCTGGTACAAATATCTACTAGGGTAAATTGTAATTCAATTGGTCACTTATGTGTGACCTAGCATGACTGTGCAGCTTTCTCTGTGTGTTACAATTTCATTGGCCACCTGTGCATGGCCAGGCCCAACCACATGGCCTTTGCCCTTAAAATCTAGTCTGTGAAGCAGAGAGGGGTCGCCCTCTCTATAAGAGGTGCGGCCTCGAACGTTCGGTTTGATTCTTGATGCTTGGCGTGAAATAAAGCTTTGCTTGACCTTCGCTTTGTATAAGTCTCGCTCCTTTAATCATTGACCCATTATTGGGGGACCTTTCAAGGCAAACAAGGATTTTATTTTGGATTAAAAATTGCAATATGGGGAGCAAAGATTCAGGGAGAAACCCAAACAGTATCTCACTTGTAGGGTAAAAGCAGAGGGTTTTTATGAGGAAGAGTAAAAAGAGGGCAATCACATGGATTGAGAGGGTGGAAAATAGTTTTCTGTGGATATTTTAATGAATTAAGCTACTCTGGGTAGCGATGGAATGTAGAAAGAGTCCAGAGTGATCACCTGGGTGGATAAGGATGGGCCCAACAGACAACCCACCTCAAAATATCCACTGGCCCTAACTGACCAATGGACTACTTACAACCAGGTAGAGTTCCCAAAAAAGGAAAACTCCATATGGCCCCATACTTCCTCACTTCCCCTTTTAAAATACATCCCTGGCCCTCTCCTTCTCGCAGACAGCCTCTCCTCTGCAGTCCTGCCCACCACTCCCCTATGGTGTACTCAATAAGCTTTTATCTCTTTTGTTCTGCTTAAGATGAATTCTTTCACTGCTGAACCATTGGCTTTCACCAGATCGTTGCCCCACATTTGGGGGCCCCCATCCTACCAGGAGAAGCACCACAGTTATACATTGATGGACTGCTGATTTTATCTCAGAAAGTGCACAGCTGTCAGTCTTATATCAGGATGTCCTTTCTCCTGCTGACTTCTCAAGCAATTGCCTAAAACAATTGCCACTTTGCCCAGTCCTAAGGTTTTGGTGCAATTCAAACAAAGGCAAGTAAAGTCGTTTCTCTCCAGCGGCCACTCAGACTCCATTTTAAAATAGCTCCAGTCATGTCACTTTTTTACAATTCCATCTAGATCTACTGTTAAAGTTATTCAGATACTTGTTAAAGACAGTAATGAAGGGGCACCTGGATGGTTAAGTTGCTTAATTGTTTGACTCTTGAATTCAGCTCAGTTCATGATCTCAGTGTCTTGAGATCGAACCCGGCATCAGATTCCAGCTCAGCAGCGAGTCTGCTTGAAATTCTCTCTTCCTCATGTGTTCTCTCTCTCAAATTAATAAACCTTCAAAAAAAATTTTAAGGAAGACTTTACTCAAGAGGGAATACTGCAATGGAAGTTCTGCAGTAGGGGAGAGAGACTGAGCTTAACTTCAAATGAAACAAAGAGAATAGGAGATTTACAGCCCAGGAGCAGGGTGGAGTCAAGGGATGCAAAATTACTGAGAAGAAACATTATGACAAGGGGGACTGTGGGTAATCTGACTCAACAGGATTCTTGCTGAAGGCTGGTCAAGGTGGTAAGACATGGAGGGTGGGGGAAGAGAAATTTGACCAAATACAGAGGTTGAGGAATTTGATAAATTGATTTAACTGGAATCTTGCCAAAACCAGACCAAGTGAGCCAAGGACAGGCCCAAGATGAGAACTTAGCCAAAAGAGGGCTCAGAGAAGCCTGACACAAGTTTGGTCAAAGGAGAGAGTCTTTGTCAATATTAAAACTCCTCAATATAATCCTAAAATGATATGTCAGTTCTCTTACTGTTGCATGCTTGACTTTACTTAATAAGGGAGGAATGAGAAGAAAAGTGATGCTAACCACTCTGTCATCATTCCCTTAGTCTTAGTCAAGTTTTTTCTTGGTTGTGAGGAAGAGAAATCCACTCAAATTAGCTGAATCACGGGGCACCTGGGTGGCTCAGTGGGTTAAAGCCTCTGCCTTCGGCTCAGGTCATGGCCCTAGTGTCCTGGGATCGAGCCCCACATCGGGCTCTGTGCTCTGCAGGGAGCCTGCTTCCACCTCTCTCTGTCTGTCTGCTTCTCTGCCTACTTGTGATCTCTGTCTGTCAAATAAATAAATAAAATCTTATAAAAAAAAAAAAATAAAATAAAATAAAAATTAGCTGAATCACAAAGGGAGAATTATAAAAGAAATATTTATAAGAGGACTTAGTTTAACCAAATCTCATAAAGAATAAGATCCAAGGCCAGGAAAGGAATCAAAGCAAAAGCATTTCTCTGTCTCTCTCTATCTCTTTCTCTCCGTGTTTTTGTTTTTGTTTTTGTTTTTGTTTTGTGGGGGAGGAGGGTTTATAGGCTGGTTTTGTCTCTAAGGATGAATCTGACTTGACCACTTTGGTTTGCTGCAGCACTACTGCTGTTACAGGATTTCTTTTCCTTTAGTGCCCATGTTCTTGGTCACACCACTACGAAAAATGAAGAGGTAGACCAGATGAATCAAGAGTGGTGAACTGCAAAGCAAAGTTCATTAAGTGATAGTATAAAGCTCCCAAATAGGGAGGGCATCTAAGAGGGTTGCCACCAGTTTCTAAGTCTAGGGATTTTTAATGGGCTTGTTGATGGGCTGTTTTAATCTGATTAACCCTCTAGGCACCCACCATCCAATCAGGTTTTTGTCATCTGCCTATCAGAAGGGAGAGGGTGGAGGGCTCCTTCCAGGATGATGTAAAATCGTTTTAAGGGTGGTTTCCTCTTAGGATCAGGGTCCGTTGTACACGCCTGCCTTCTTCTTCCGGCTATCCTGCATTACTGTTCCAAGTCATTTTTGTAAGAAAAAGTAAGAAGATACTAATGGGGAGCAAAATATACTACCCCAAAATATGCCTCTTTGGCAATTGATTATTTTGAGCTGGTTTTTTTTTTTTTAATTAAAGATTTTATTTATTTTTTTGACAGAGACCACAAGTAGGCAGAGAGGCAGGCAGAGAGAGAGAGAGAAGCAGACTTTCTGCTGAGCAGAGCTGGATGCGGGCTCGATCCCAGAACCCTGAGATCATGACCCGACCTGAAGGCAGTGGCTTAACCCACTGAGCCACCCAGGCGCCCCTGAGCTGGTTATTTTTAAGAAACAGTAGATACAGGTAAAGCTCAAAACTTTGTGGAAGTTACC
Organism: Enhydra lutris kenyoni; assembly: GCF_002288905.1. Classification (NCBI taxonomy): domain Eukaryota; kingdom Metazoa; phylum Chordata; class Mammalia; order Carnivora; family Mustelidae; genus Enhydra; species Enhydra lutris. The sequence continues at coordinate 51,076,420 of NW_019154087.1, read as the reverse complement.
CTTTTGTAAGAGACATGTAAATTTACACAAGGTGCCCTCCTCTTTGGAAGAGAAGAGTGACTCTAAATCTCTAGAAATCATTATCAGTAGACAAGACAGGGACTTAAATTCACATAACAACATGACTCTTGTTTACCATGCTTTTTCTGGTAACCTCGCATAACTGATCTCCCAGCCCCAACATCTTCTTTTGTCCTTAGGTGAAGATGGTATTTAAGGTAATGCCTTTGGCCCATTTCAGAACCTTAACTCAGTTTTCCTGAGTGTCTCCCATGTATATGGGAGGTATACATATTATCAAACTTTTGTTTGCTTATCTCATGTTAATCTGTGTTATGTCAATTTGATTACTAGACTAGCCAAAATACTTAGAAGGGAGGAAGAGAAAGTTTTCCTTCCCCTCCATCTCCTTGATACCAGTGGAGTTAGGAATTAAATTCAGCTGGAATGATGACAACGCATCTTAAAAATCACACCTAGAAATCTGGCTGATTAAGTCACACAAAATTCATATAACTCCTTTGCCCTTTTAAGAAAACTCATTCCTGTCATCAGCTAATCTAATAAAAGGTTTTTGCTCACATTAGAAGTTATTTATATGCTTATTTTATAATTCTGAAACATGTGGCAGTAAAGTACACGCATAACATAAAATAACTAGAAAATGTTAATAGTTGATTAACCATTAAATTTAAAAAGAGGGCTATGGAAGATAGATTTCATTTTAATGCAGTAAATTTAGAGACTTCACTCCATTTCATTTCTTCTCTTCTAACAATAAATTCTTGCTGTTGGCTATTATTTTTAAGGACCATTCAGTTGAACTCTGTAGTGGTTATAACTTGGTATTTTAAAGGACTTTTCCTCTGAGGAGCTCTAGAATTAAATCACTCACTTACATGAAGCAAGGCAGTAAAGGAAAGATACACACTGAAATATCAGGAAATTAAAGATCTGTGCTGACAGCCATCTATAAGCAATACAGGGAACAGGACTACATCTGTTTTATGTGTGATACCAAGCTTTTCTACACATAAGATTAGGCTTTGCAGAGCAAGATTGAATCTATGAAATATTTATTCAGATTAACATTCATTCTGCAATATTTGTACAGTGAAAAATTTTGCACAATTGTTCCCACCCCACTTTCTACATCTTTCCAACTCTCTTCTACAAGCCTCTAAGGCAACTTTAAGCTTTGAAATCCATTTCACTTGTGAATAATACCAAAATGTAAACTCTGTGGTTATGGGTGAAAATCATAGTATACAGACCTCATGTAGTAAAGCTAATTTCTATAGCTAGTAAATAATAAATATTGTACTTAGATTTCTTGTCCTAAGTACAATGCTCACTGGGAGCTTATAAGTCATTATTTACCACTTAGTAGACACTGAGGTTATGTTAGCATGTTAGTACATTGAATAAGCCATGACATCTTCTAGTTCTTTCTAGTCAAGACCACAGCCTGCTCCCTTGTCTTGATTCTTGTGATTTCTCTCTCCCACAGTCACCATCCTGGCCCGAGCCTCTGTCACCACTTCTTAGAACTGTCACAACAGCCTCCTATGGGGAGGCTGTTGCTTCCCTTGCTTCTCTCATCTGGATGTCAGAATGACATTACATCACTATTGACCTGCCAATCCCCAGAAAATAGTCCAATCTCTCTCTGAACCATGTACAATATTTCAGATTTCCTATGTAGGAAATTTGAACCCATTGTAAAAAATAAATAACTAAAAAGAATGCATATCTCTATTTCTTTTAATCTGGAAGAGCTTAACAAGTGCTCCATGGTAAAGAGAGGTCCTTTTTCAGGTTAAGTGCTACCTAAATTATCCTCCCTATATAAGCATTTTCACTAATCCATTGGGATTCCACTCAGAGAGACAGAGAGAAAGATGGGCTGATTTGGGAGACTGTGATCTGTGATGACATTTTATTTTCTGTATTTTTAATTTTTATTAAGATTTACTTATTTATTTGAGAGAAAGAGCAAGCAACCATGAGCAGGAGGGGCAGAGGGAGAGGGAGAAAGACTCTCAAGCAGACTCTGTACCAAGTGCAGAGCCTGATGTGAGGCTCGATCTCGCCACCCTGAGATCTGGACCTGAGTAGAAACCAAGAGTCCGTCGCCTAACCGACTGTACCACCTGGGCACCAATTCTTTATTTTTTTTTTAAGATTTTATTTATTTATTTGAGAGAGAAAGAGAGAGAGCATGAGCAGGAAAGGGGCAGAGGGAGAGGGAGAGAGAGAGCAGACTCCCCACTGAGAAAGGAGCCTCATGCTGGCCTGGATCCCACAACCCTGGGATCATGACCTGAGCCAAAGTCAGACACTTAACTGACTGAGCCATCCAGGTGTCCCTCATTTTCCTTTTTGAACCAGAAATACTTTGCCAGAAGAGGTCTCTGCATTTCATTCAGTGTGGTATGAGAAAAGTGTACTATTAATAATGGTAGCTATAATAAAAATTGCTATAATAAAAATGGCAACTTTGGATTGCAATGTATCACATACTTAATAATGGCTATGCAATCTTAAATAATGTAAGTATTTGACACTGATTAAAATAAAAATATCCCAAGCTCTGAAAAGAATCTTCTTACTTTTAGAAAAAAAAAATAATTTAAATCTTTTTGGTATTCTTTAGGCAATCAGTATTTAAGATTTCTTTTATCAACTACATCACTATCATAGTTACAAAGGAGGATTATTATGCTTTGTTTTGTGTTTTTTTTAACTAATCAAATAAGTAGCTAATTTTTATTATATACCACCTGCAGGTATTTCATTACCACATTGAAAAGGTGAGAAAATAAGTCATTAGTATGTATAGATGCTTTCCTTAAGCAATTTAGAAAGGTATATACAATAGGAACTCTTTCCAGATCTCCACTATTGCAAAGCTAAAAAATTATATTGAAATTCAGCTATTTAACCTTCATAAATGAAGTAACCTGCATAGCTAACATTAAATGTTTGATTTAATTTACTTGCACAGGTAACTCACTGAGAAGGCGTTTAACCTTAAAGTTAATGATATCAGATCTATTCCACAGTGTATGTGCCTCCAGTTGCTTTCTACAGCACTGCACAAACTAATAGTAAGTTCTCCTTTGAGTAATATCCGTGGGCAGGAGGGAGACATTATCCTCAATTATACATGCATAACATCTTTGTCAACTTCTGATGCCTTCCATTTCAAGAGCTGTAGGGGAGGAAAGCAGGGGCAGGACCCAGTTCACACCAGATAACCCCTGAAAATGGATTCAAGGAGAAACCTTTTAGAACCAGGCATGAGTGTCTGTTTTCAATTGTTTCTAAACCAGAAGAGCCTCATTTTCCCTTTTGATATTTGTACCGCAGCCACCTTTAGGATGATTGGGTAGGGGAGGGGGTTTCCCAAAGTGGGGAAATAACTATAAAAGTATTAGAAGATATCTTTGGAGAATTTATCATAATTTCAGAGGTGGAAGGTTTTCCTAATCGTGATTTTAAAACTCAGAGGTCCTAGGATTAGAAAATGGATAAATTTAGCTACATACATATCAAACATTTCTGCATACCAAAATTCACCAAAGTCAAAACACATGACAAATTGGAGGAAAACCAAAATCATGTGTCATAAAACACTTATCTCCTGTTTAATATATAAAGAGTTTCTATAAATCACTTTTAAAGTCTGATAGCACGTTAGAAAAATGGCAAAGAATGTGAGCACAGAGTTGTCTTTAAAAAAATAAATATGCATCTGAAACAAATGAAATAATGCCCAAGTTCATTCACAGCAAGAGAAATACAAGGTACCAAGACTCCAGCATTCCATTATCAGACTGGCAAGGACCCAGAGGTTTAATAAGGTACTGAAGGTGTAGAGCAACAGACACTTTTACACATTACCAACAAGTATACGATTTCATAACTTCTATGGAAAATAATTTGCCAATATCCAGCAAATTCACAAGTCTATCTGCCCAGATATCTCACTTTTTTTTTTTTTTTGACAGAGAGAGACCACACGTAGACAGAGAAGCAGGCAGAGAGAGAGAGGGAAGCAGGCTCCCTGCTGAGCAGAGAGCCCGATGCGGGACTCGATCCCAGGACCCTGAGATCATGACCTGAGCCGAAGGCAACGGCTTAACCCACTGAGCCACCCAGGCGCCCCCAGATATCTCACTTCTAAGAATAGTATATCCTATAGATATACTCACACATTTAAGAAAAGACATTCATTGTTTTCAACACTTTTTATAAGAGCAAAATGAGCAAACAACCTAAAGAACTCACATAGGTGGATTTGCTAAACTAAGGAATACACACAAAAGTAAACTGTGTAGTCATTTTAAAAAGAATGAAGAAGCTGATTATACATTAAGATAAATTGAGCTTTAAGACATACTATTAGGTTAAAAAAAAAAGCAAAGTATAGAATAGTATATGCAGTGATAGCATGTATATATCTGTATAAAAAAAAATAAGGAAAAAGATACCCAGAAATAAATAAAGGACAAACAAGAAACTGGTCATTTTATTTTGTTGCACTGAGAATTTTGTACCTGAGGGACAGAAGTGGAAGGGAAAATCTGCGATGAATATCCTTTACATTTTTAAATTTTGAAGTTTATAACTACCTCCTATACAGAAAACAAATAATTTTTAAAATCAAAAGAAGGAAGCAGAGGTGCCTTAATGTCTCGGTCAGTTAAGCGTCTGCCTTTAGCTCAGGTCATGATCTTGGAATCCTGGGATCAAGCTCCAGCTTCTCAGTCTCCCTGCTCAGAGGGGAGTCCTCTTCTCCCTGTCCCTCTTCCTCTCACCACACCCACCCCTGCTTGTGCAGATATATCGCTCGCTCACTCTCTCTCTCTCTCTCTCGAAAATAAATAAATAAAATCTTTTAAAAAATAAAAATTTAAAAATTTAAAAAATAAAGAAGGAAGCAAGCAGATTGTTAATTGCCTAAAATAAGGCATGTAGATTTTCCATGATTTTCAATTATTAAAAATTTAACTTTTTTTTTTTTTTTAAGATTTTATTTATTTACCCGACAGAGAGAGATCACAAGCAGGCAGAGAGGCAGGCAGAGAGAGGAGGAAGCAGGCTCCCTGCTGAGCAGAGAGCCCGATGCGGGGCTCGATTCCAGGACCCTGAGATCATGACCTGAGCCGAAGGCAGCGGCTTAACCCACTGAGCCACCCAGGCACCCCTAAAAATTTAACTTTTATGCAACAAAGGTAATCAACATTATTTTTTGAAAGAAAAATTAGGAATGCCTTTCTGAGAACAACTGTCTGTGTTGTTTATGAGAACTCCTCCTGGAGAATTCTAAATGTTTTCTCAGCACTTTCCCCACTCAGTGCCTCTTTTCCTTTCATGGCATGAACCATGATTACATAATTTTTCTAGAAAATATCAGTAAGGACTTCCAATTCTTGCTTGTATGGAATTAGCCAGCTTGCTCAGTATCAAATTGTAGTCTTTCTTGGGATGTAATTTCTATATTTCTCCATTAGAGAGGCCTTATCTAACATACAGTCTGGCACTACGACAGGACATTTTAAATGGGGCCACTTAGACAATCATGGATAAAAAAACAAGAGAATTTTTTTAATGTTCAATGTTTAAGGTTAGAGATTTGATAAGAAACGAGATATTCTTGGGTTTTTTTCTGTTCTCTTTATGTTTGATTTTCATGTTTGTTTAATAGAGAAGCTCTTTAGTTATTGATCAGAGAAAAGTGTTCAGTCCTAATTGAATGCCATGGACTCAGTCCAAAATGCCATGGACTCTTCCCCAAGGTGAAGCCATGGAGGGAACGGAATGGGCAGGAAGAGGCAGGAGTTGGCAGCAAAGGCACATGTGAAAGAGACAGGTGCATGATTATTTCAATACTGCATGTGGTCCAGAGATGGAGGATGTCTGGGAGAGTAGGAAATGAAATGTGACTCCAGTGATTACTAAAAAATTATCACTACAATGCTTGTCTATTTTTGAAACATAAAGTTATCTCCAGTCCAACAGGACTGCGAGGTGTATGTTATCATAATTGAAAATAGATAGTTTTTAAATACCACCTGTAACAGCAGTGCAGGACAAGCCAGGAGGGTGTTTAGTGCAGCATAACACATTTAGCCTACACAAGAGAGAAGAGATACTGATCAAAATAAAAACTCAGCCAGAAAGATAATTCTCCACATTTACATTTTTGTGGTCACAAGAATTTTTCCTTGTGGCCCAACATCTTTTTCCTTATAAACTCAGGCTGGGCACAATATGTTCCTTCCATCTTCTTTTTGTTCCTCCCAGCACACGGTTTGACATTGGTTTGTTGTCATTAGCATCACCTTCAACAAATCATTTTTTTTACTTGTCCAATTACAGACAACATAAAAATGCCTGTCCTCCATGTTTCTTATTTCAACACTGGGCTTGACATGACTCTACTCTAAATCACAGAAGCTTCTTGTCAGTTTCTATGACTTAAAGTTAATTTTCACTTGGTTTTCTCTTCTTTTTATTTCACATTTCTTAGGGGTAATGGCCAGAGTGAAAATGATGGTTTAAGAGCTTCTCTCCTTCAGACCCCTACCTTCCCCATCATGGATTTATAGCACACTTTTCCTCAGGGAAATTTTAGTGTATCTCCCCTCCACTCAACAATAAAAGCAAAAACACTATCATAAACCAGTGCAGATATCCTCTTGCACTCTTTAGGGACAGGTCCTTCCTTTACACTAAACTGTAGAACAGCTACATCAATCAACAAAGAAAATGGAGCATTTGATGTCTTAAGGAAATCACACGTGTTTCTAATTCTTTTCATCCCACTGCTCCCAAAACAGGCTTAGAGATACACGTACAAAAAGTAACTACCTCTGTGACTGCAAGCAAGGTAAATACACAATAATATTGGCAAAAAAGGGGAAATAAGAGATCACTTTCAGTTTGAAGAAAAACATTTTACTGAAGAGGAGACAAGCTAAATAACTTGAATTTTACTAAATTAGTTGTGTGTTTTTAATTCTTATTTTCTGCATAAGAGCAGCAGCAATGGAAATATGGGCTAACTACTCAAAGCAGAAAATAAACTCAGGAAAAAGTTTGCTTATTTTATTTCAATGCACGTTATCTTGGCCTCTCTTGAGGTCACTGGTTCTTCACTGGGAACTTCCATTTTCCTAATTCCTTTTTTTTGGTCCCCTTTTTAAGGTTTTTAAATGCTTGATTTGCAATACACACTTGTAGATTTCTATGGGGACTATGATTCACCTTGAAATTAAAACAGTATTCTAATCAGGGTTCTGAAACACCTCCAGGGCTCCTATATAGCACTGCCCAAGCTTTTACTGTCAGGCTTTTATGGGTGAATTTCAGAGCTCCCTTGGATTAGTTAAAAATGTGAGTGTCTTGAAGATGAAATATCTTTCAATGCCAATGTCTCTCACTTTATCTTTGATCCTGTGTATTTCTATTTTACTTTCTTTAAGAAAAAAATAGGATCATTGCAATTCAGACTCTGGGAATTTACTTCAAACTCAGTTAATACTACCCTAAAATTTAAAATCCAGCCATTCTATAAAATCCAGAAGAAAAAATGTTCATCAGAGATAAAAATGCATCAATCCCCAAAACTATCTCAATTACAAATGCTTTTATAATTTGTTAATTAACTATAACATCTTCGCCAAAATAAATGATTTAAACAATTTGTTCTCAATATTAATCGTTATGTTGGGAATACCAACATGCACTGATTTAGAGAAAATATCCAAAACCATTTCACTAAGGGCAGAGGGAACTATGTTCCTTATATTGCATGGGTTCTATTTAATCCTGCATTGTGTTACAGTGTTTGATAACCTTCTGTTTTAAAGGAGACTGCACTGTTCACTATGGTAGCCAACAGCCACATGTGTCTATTGAGTAGTAGAAATATGGCTAGTCAGAATTGAGATGTGCTCATTGAGAATGATACACATTGGATTTTAAAGACTTAGTATGCATTCATACCAAAAAAAAAAAAAAAAGGCAAATATTTGAGGTGATGAATGTGTTAATTAACTTGATGGGGGAAATCCTTTCATAATATTCATGTATACCAAATCATCATGTTGTATACATTAAATATCTTGCAGTTTTATTTGTCTATTATGCTCAAGAAAACTGAATAAGTTAAAAATTTAGTATACAAATAAGAATGTAAAATATCTCAATGATTTTTATACAAGTTATATGTTGAAATGACAAAATTTTGAACATATTGTGCTAAATATACTATTAAAATTAATTTCACTTGTTTCCTTTTTTACATTTTTGGTATAACTACAAAAAATTTTAAATTACACATTTGGCACATTTATATTTCTGCTGAAGAGCACTGATAGAGACATTTTAATAGTATCGTGCAAGGGTTAGGATCATTGTTCTTAATTACTGTATCTCAAAGCCTAGCACATGTTCTAAATAACCCCAGTTCCTGGCATAATACAGGTGCTCAATTCATATTTATTAAATAAAATAATAAATGAAAGTAAATAAATAATATTTTAGCTATCAAGTATATTTTCTCCAAGGATATCAAAATGTTCCTTAAGTATGCAGAAATGAATAATTTGCATGTTTGAGGCCTAAAGGAAGACAAGTGCTAAGAGAGATGAATTTGGAAAGTAAAGAAATTGTACTTAGAACGAAGAGTAAGTATTGGTTGAAGTTGCAAAATCAAAAGCAAAGAAGGGAGAAATATTTGTAAGGTTAATGCATGTGATAAAGAACATCTATATATTGTTTCTAAGAAAGGAAACAAAGTAATTGAAAGATCAACATATCTTATGTAAAATTTGGGCCATTTTTTTAGAGTAAATTATACAAAGTCATGATTTAAGGAAGTTAAATTATAATTTAACTATAGTAAATACAATAGTCTTAAATGGTATGAAAAGAAAAAATGGTTTAAAATAAGTGACTAGTGACATCAAAACTAAGCTAGCTACAAATACTAAGTAGGCAAAATTTGCTTTTTTAGAACTTTAACAAGAAACAAATATCCATCAGTTTTACCAGACATTAGAAATAACTTGAGGGGCGCCTGGGTGGCTCAGTGGGTTGGGTCTCTGCCTTCAGCTCAGGTCATGATCCCAGGGTCCTGGGATTGAGCCCCGCATTCGGCTCTCTGCTCAACAGAGAGCCTGCTTCTCCCTCTCTCCCTGTCTGCCTCTCTGTCTACTTGTGATCTCTATCTCTGTCAAATAAATAAATAAAAATCTTTTAAAAAAGAAAAAAAATTAGAAATAACTTGAAAGTGAACTATTTATCATGGGGGAAATTCTAAATGTTAAAAAACAAATTAGGCAGTTTGGGAAATCTGCAAATATCTAAAAAAGGAGAAACCTCTTGAGTTGGTTCCAATTGTGAAGTCATAGGATACTAAATATCTAGAAGGGAACAATGGTATGTTTAACTGATGGAGTTATAGTGCTTAAAATATGTCAGTCAGAGTCCTAAGCAATTAATATAAGTTAATTCATTTAATTTTCACAAGAATTTCATGATATAAGGACTATGATCTTTCCTATTTTACAGGTAAGAAAAGTGAAACAAGAGGTCAACTAACCTGCCCAGGGTCACACAACTGAGTTGCATAGTCTGAATTCAAACCTGGGCAGTCTAGATTTCGTAACCCTGCTTCTAATCACTCTGCTACACATTTATGAGAAAGTGTCTTGTGATAGGTGATTTACATAGACTACTCATTTAATCTTTGTACACTCCTAGAAGGAGGTGTAATTATTAGCAGTTTAAAAATCAGGAAATCAGGACTGAGAGAGGTTAAGTCAGTTATTCAAAATAAGTCATTTTGAGTATCAGAGTTAAGATTTGAATCTAGATCCATCTGACCCCACAATTCTTTCCCCTACCAGTTCAATAGAGTTGAAAAAATATAGCCTGAATAGCGAATCTGAATAAACCTTTTGTCTCTAAGCACCTATCAATGACTCTGTTTAATTAAAGCAGATCTCTTAGATTACCTGTATCAACCATTCCGAAACACTTTTTCTTGTGAGAAATACAATAATAATAGGTTATTTTCTTTGAAATATATTGCTCTTGTGAAATTGCACAGACCTATACCCTGGTATTTACTATATATTCTTATTTTCAAATCTTACAGTATCTGCTGATATAAGTATAATACAGAGTATACGAAACTTTGAATAGGATAGAGCTCAGGACCTTGGAAAGCTACACCAAGTTTAACCTCCAAAAAGGATTGCTGGATTTTGAGAAAGTATTTGCAAGCTGCAGAAAGCTCTTCTTTCAAAGAAAAATATTTTCTATACTCCTTGAAACCTGACCCATACATACCTAAACAGACTCAAATGTCAGTGAACAATTAAAACACAGAGATATAGTCATCTCATTTTTTCCCATATTTTTAAAGAAATAAGATCAGGAGAAAGCAAAGGAACTACTGCTAATTGTGCCAAAGAATTAGTATGTAGGAAAGTTAGAAATGAAAAGTTATGCTTCCCCTAATAACTATAACTTGGCATATTCTATATAAGAACATAAATATAACAGCAAATATAGTACATAAAATACTATCATGTGTGCAAGGAACGAATAACAATAACTGGGAGGACCATAATTTTTCCTTTCTTGACTTTTATGAATTTAAATTCTCAGCCACAATGTTGCATTAATACATACAAGTTTTTTAACCAATCTTGACTTAATTTTTTGCCTCTTTCTAGGCAACTGTCCTCTAAGGTTTTTTGGCACTAGGCTAGCTAAGGCAGTAATATTTGAATGCTGACCTTCCAAATTTGATTCTGATTCAAGTCTTGACCTTTAAGGAGAAAAACAGGAGGAGTGAATATTTCATCTTGGAGCTCATTTAACGAGGAAGAGAAAGTAAAGGCAAAGCTTTCAGCTGCACATGATTGTTAAACAGTGGGGGAATGCAGAAACTGCTAAATAAAACAAGTCACGCATCAGGCCAGAAAAAAAGCTGAAGCAATCGTTTAAACCTGCACACTGCTGTTTTTTATTTAATGCTGAGAGGTGTTTACAATGCTGTGATTGCTGGAGAAAGGTTAATCCAGAAGAGTAAAAGAGTTGCAGTGTATGAGACTGTTTCACACCAGCTCTTTGCAGTGAATATTTTAGTAACTATTGTGAATCCATGTCAGCAGTGCAACCATCGAATGAAACAGGAAAAAAAGCAAATATTACCCTAAAGAATGAATTCTGATTTAAAATAGAAGCAGAGGCATTTTCATTGCCCTCTGCTGTAGTGATGATGGGGTAGAAAACAGTTTCCATCAGAGTGAAGTGCCCTTTTTGAGCTCCTATATTCTCAACTCACCATCCTATTTGTGAATTTGAGAGGTAGGGAGGAGTAAAAACCACCACTCATTCTCCTTCCAGTTTTCATTTAGTTTCTTTTCCCCCATGAGATTCAAACTATAGTAGCAATTCTCTCCTTGGAGAGTATTACTTTGCCTCTACATCAAGCTATGTCAAAAACTATTCAATATTCTAAGCAGCTCCACCAGGGCACGTGTTCCTGTCTTATTTCCTTCCCTGAAAAGAATCTGTATCGATCTCTCCAAAACCTTGGGGCCAAATGAAAATAGTAGGAGAGGCATTCTGTAGGGGGGGAAATGCAGATTTGTACTGTCCCCTCCATTTTTTTCTCGATCTCCACAAGATCAGTGCAGACAGAGCAATATTGGAAACTCAACACTAGTTTCTTTCTTCCTTCTTCCCCAAGGCTATGTTAATAGCAGCATTTGTGTTCCTGCTTTTACAGCTTCAGGACCAAAGATCAATGAGAATCATTGTTTCAACTTTTCCTTTGAAAGAACCACTGCCCAACCCATAAATAAAATGCAAATTTCCCCTACTATTGGTCAGTGCTACTGATTTCTATAAGTAATTACTTCAGCAATTCGACTTTGAGTTTTTTTTTGTTTTTTGTTTTTTTTAAAGATTTTATTCATTCATTTGACAGACAGAGATCACAATTAGGCAGAGAGGCAGGCAGAGAGAGAGAGAGGAGGAAGCAGGCTTCCTGCCGAGCAGACATGGGGCTCGACCCCAGGATCCTGGGATCATGACCTGAGCTGAAAGCAGAGGCTTTAACCCACTGAGCCACCCAGGCACCCCTGGAGGCAGTATTTTTTTTTTTTTAAGATTTTATTTATTTATCTGTCAGAGAGAGAGAGGGAGAGAGAGCGAGCACAGGCAGACAGAATGGCAGGCAGAGGCAGAGGGAGAAGCAGGCTCCCTGGCGAGCAAGTAGCCCGATGTGGGACTCGATCCCAGGACGCTGGGATCATGACCTGAGCCGAAGGCAGCTGCTTAACCAACTGAGCCACCCAGGCGTCCCACGACTTTGAGTTTTTGTACCCAGTTTACATTATTCATAATTTTGTACTCTGTTAAAGAAAAAATTATTTAGACATTTGTTGAAGACAGTAAGGCAGACTTTATTCAAGGAGGGCTACTACACTGGCGTCTTATAATAGAGGAAAGAGATAAAGCACACCTCAGTATAGGACAAGAAGTGGAGATTTATAGCTATTGGAGAGGAAGAACTCCCTCTGCCCTATAGTCCTTCTAGCTGGACCTAGAATCAAATTGACATGAGACAGATTAACAGAAGAAAATCAAATTTAATAGGGATACATGCAGGGAGTTCATACAGACATGAAATTCTAAAGACAATGAGGCAACATAAAGCTTATATGAACTAAGACAAGGCCGTAGAGTCTTAGGATGCAAAGGAGGGGAAGACTGTAAACAAGAAGGTGAAAGGAGATGTTTGGAAAAACAAAGATTGCTCTATTATGCAGATTAGTGCCTTTGGTAAAGGAAAGTCACAGTTCACAGCTTTCTTCCTGGTAGAGATTCTCCTTTCTAGTGTAAATTTAGGCAATAGAGAGGGAGGCATAGAGCTTTTTCTTCACCTACTGGGTTTTGATTACTTTTAACTCAAAACAATCTTTATGTCAAAGTGGCCCATCTCGAAGTAGCCTGCACTTGGCCCCTACATAGACAAGGAGCAGGGTGAGGTCAATAGGTAAAAAATTACTAAGAAGAAATACCAGGGATAAAGGGACAATGTCAAGGGCTAAACTAACTTGCCAGAATTTTTGCTGAAGGCAGGCAAGGATGATAGGCTATCAAGGGTAAAGGATAAGGAATTTAAAGAGATCATCAAGAGTGGTCATTTACTAAGGATAGGGTAAAGAATTTGATCAAAATGTCAGGGGTGGGGGATTTTTAATAACACCACCCAGTAGCAGAATTCTTGCTAAAACTGGACTGAGTCTAAAACAGAGCGCAAGAGAGAGTCAAAAAGAGAACTCAGAGGATCTGAATTAATGATTGGTCAAAAGAAAGTCCTCATCAACTGATTTTTTAAAATTAACTGCATACTTTTAGACAAGAAAAGGAAAATATGATCAGGCATGTTCAAAATATTATTCTGATATTCTGATACATTGCAAGCAAATGTATTTTTGATTATATAAATTTTATATTAATGATTATTTTTAAAACAAATTTTATTAATAAAAACATTCCAATATCTACTACATAAAGCAATGTCAAAAGGTTAGGAAAAGAATCAAAGTCCTTTAACAAATTAGATAACTGGCTTATTATCTGAATGATAAATCAATAAAATCTTATATTTGTGAAGTCTTTTGTATTTTAAGTTATTTTCACATAATACTGCTAGGGAGTCCTCTTGCCCAACTATAACTCCCAACAACTAAAACAAAAATAGACAAGATAGATTAACTCATGCTCTAACTGAAACCCACTGTTCTCATTTCTTATCTCACTTATTTGAAGCATTTTTGAAAGTGTTTTTGCTATGACTGGAACATTTTAGCCACCAGGCTAGAAATGCCCTGATAGCTATGGAATGTGTAGAAGACCACACCCCACAGGCCACTTTCTTGCCCATACTCATGGCCTGACCACATACCAACCCCCAACTATGATCATGCAATCTCTGTCTCCTCTCTTGCACATATCCTCTCCCTATAAAATAGAGGGTGTCCATCTTGCCAGTGGAGAAGTCAGTTGCTAATGTGGGAAACAAAGGCAGAAGAAAAATTATTAAATTTCCTTATTACCTATAGCCCATTGATAAGTCCTTGAAACAGGCAGAGTAACATTCCTCTAGGGACTCTAGGAGTCTAGGGACTCCTCTACCTTAATGCTTTGCTAAGGGCAAAAGACAATCCTAGCCTGACCAACACCATCACCACTACCACCAGGATCCTGTAAGTCTACTTTAACCTACAAAAATTCCTTTGGAAACGTCTTTCATCTCTAAACTCCCCAAGATTTGTGTTGGCAGGCATCCCCCAAGCATATGGCCCACTGATATGCATCGAAAAGGTCTCATGACAAAGGTTTTATCAGATAGTAATAAATTACCTTTTCCCAACAATAGCTAGTCCACTCAAAGTCCTGGAAACCTTGCTTCCAAAATTCCTTAGAGACTCAGGCTATCCCTAACCCCCACCCAACTTGAAAGTATTTAATGGGTCACTTCTCAGGACCTCGGTGCAGCTCTTTCTACCCATAGGTCCTGTCCCTATGCTTTAATAAAATCTCCTTTTTGCACCAAAGACATCTCAAGAATTCTTTCTTGGCCATTGGCTTCAAGCCCTAGCATCATCTTTCCTACATCACTGCCACTTCCCCTGCTTGCTGACACCCACGATAAATTTATTTCTTTCTCTTTTCCAAGCCCTGATATCTTGAGTTATTAGTTTCTCTTGAATTTGTTCAGCCAGTTTTGGCAAACATAGGCAGAGCCATGCTTTTGATTTGTCTAGCCTCCTTGGGATTCCTGGGAACAGAGCCGTTGGCCTCAGTAGCACACCAGAACTCACCATTCATTTCCTGAGTTAGCAGTTGTGATAGACTGGTCAGTAAAAATACTACTAATAACTTAGACTGACTGGGTGTTAATAAGTATCAGGCCCAAACAGAATGCTATGGAGATTACCTCACTTAATTCTTTTTAGATTGACACCATGATTACCCCCATTTAAGGATGAGAAAACTAAAGCAAAGAGTATTGCAAAAATTTCAGTGTTAGAGTTAGGATCCAAACTCAGATGTGCAATGGGTCACTGTGGTATAATGCATATCCATAATTTCACTTGGAAATTTATACATTTTTACAAAATAAGAGAGCAAATGTTATTTCTACCTGGCAGATATGCAAACTGTTGGGAAAAAAGGAATGACATTAAAGGTCATTGCACTGAGTATGAATGAGGACTAACATTCAGGGATATAATTCCTGTAGATGCATTGGTCTTTGAACAATTCCATGCGCTTTAACTATACATGGCTTAAAAATCCTTTTAATTATGAATATGAGAAATTCAACCTCATAACACTAAAAAAGGCAAATTAAAGTATGTTGCCAATTACATCACTGAATAGATCATCCAAACAGAGTATTGACAAGAGAACATTGGCCTCAAATAACATATTAGACCAGACGGACTTAATATATACATACACAAAATTCTATTCCAAAACAGAATATACTTTCTTTTTCTTTAAGATTTTATTTATTTGACAGAGATTTATTATGTTTTATTTATTATTTTATTTATTTTAAGATTTTATTTTATTTATTTGACAGAGAGAGACACAGCGAGAGAGGGAACACAAGCAGGTGGGCAGAGGGAGAGGGAGAAGCAGGCTTCCCACTGAGCTGGAAGCCCAATGTGGGGCCTGATCCCACGATCATGAACTGAGCCAAAGGCAGATGCTTAATGACTGAGCCACCCAGACGTCCCCAGAATGTACTTTCTTCTCAAGCACACATATAACATTCTCCAGGATAAATCTTATGTTAGATCACAAGACAAGCCTCAATAATTCAGGAAGACTAAAATCACAGCAAGCATCTTTTCCAACAATAGTATGAAATCAAATACAAGAAGAAAACGGGAAAAAAAATCACAAGTATATGGAGATTAAATAACATGCTACTTAACAACTGATGGGTCAATGAAAAATCAAAAAAGAAATCAAAAAATAATTTGAGATATATGTGGAAATATAACATATCAGAAGTTATGGGATGCAACAAAAGCAGTTCTAAGAAGGAAGTGCATAGCAATGTAGGCCTACTTCAAGAAATAAGAAAAATCTCAAATAAACTATCTAACTTTGGAACTAGAAAAAAAAGAACAAACAGAGCCCAAAGTTAGCTGAAGGAAGGAAATAATAAAGATAAGAAAGATAAATTAATGAAGAGACATTTTAGAGACTAAATGGGCAATGGAAAAGATCAATGAAACTTAGAGTTGGTTCATTGAAAGGATAAGCAAATTTGACAAAACTTTAGCTAGACCCTCTAACAAAGAAGGGGACTCAAACATTTAACATCAGAAATAAAAGTGGAGAACTTACAACTGATACCGATGAAATACAAAGAATCTTAAGAGACTATTTTGAACAATTATACACCAACAAATTCAACAATCTATAAGAAAGGGACAAATTCCTAGAAATATACCATCATCCGAAACTGAATTAAGAAAAAATAGAAAAACTGGAGTACATAGGTGGCTCATCAGGTTAAGAATCTGCCGTCAGTTCAGGTCATGATTCCAGGGTCCTCAGATTGAGCTCCACAACAGAATTCCTGCTCAGTAAAGAGTCCATTTCTCCCTTTGCCCCCACTCTCCTCCCCTGCTTGTGCTCTTTCTCTCATGCTCTGTCTCAAATAAATAAGTAAAATCTTGAAAAAAGGAAAAAATAGAAAATCTGAATAGACTTATTAATAGTAAGGAGATTGAATCAGTAATCAAAAAAACAAAAGTTTAGGACAAGATTAATTCACTGGTGAATTCTATCACACATTCAAATAAGATTTAATACCTATTCTTATACTCCTCTAAAAATGATAAAGAGGAATAAACAATCCCAAACTCATTTTATGAGACCAGCAATAATAGCCCATGTTGGAGGTTATGGCATGGTTGGAGTCGTGGATCAAACCAGGCCCTGACTTGTGTCTCCTTCAAAGTCCGGACACCTTCACAAGGTTAAGGACGGGAAAGTTGAGTAACACTGAGAAAGGGTCTGTGCTATGTGTCGTGCACTCGCCTATGTGACTTCCCACACACTCTCCCTACAGAAGGAAATAATGTTGTCAGGGTCATGAATTCTTAGTTGGTCCTTGTTGTTCCTGTACCTCCCATAACCCACTCCCTGGTTGATTGTCTTGCTAACGGCTTTAGCCGAGACTACCTGGCATCACGAGGTTTGCTTGTAGTTAATGTAAACTTGTTATAGGAACTTGCGGTCATCTGACTAGGTACTGATGTATTACTCCTTCTATTGTGGTCTGCCTTATAAATGCTTGTAAGATGTGGAATAAAAACGGCAATGTTGGACATCCTCCTCAGTGTCTCTCCTGCCCCCATCTCTTTGTCTCTTAATTTCTTTTCATCATCCTCTTACCCTCACGTTTCCTGGTCAATTTGTCGCGCAGGCCGCAACAAGCCCAATACCAAAACCACACAAGGGGGCGCCTGGGTGGCTCAGTTTTTCATTAAGCATCTGCCTTCTATTCAGGTCATGATCCCAGGGTCCTGGGATTGAGACCTACATCAGGTTCCCTGCTCAGTGGGAAGTCTGATTCTCCCTCTTCCACTCCCCCTGCTTGTGTTCCCTCTCTCACTGTGTCTCTGTCTGTATAAGACAAGACTACAACTAACATCACACTCAATGGTGAAAAGCTGAATGCTTTTCATGTAAGATCAAGAACAAAACAAGGATGCCCATTCTTGCCATCATTATTCAACATAGTATTGGAAGGCCTAGTCACCATAATTAGGCAGGAAAAAGAAATAAATTGGGAAGGAAGAAGTAGAGTTGTCACTATTTGTGAATGACAAAAAAAATCTGTTGTATTATTATACACTAGCAATGAATTCTCAAAAACAGAATTTTTAAAAATTCCATTGACAATTGCATCAGGAAAATAAAATAAGTAAGGACAAATTTAGCCAAGGAAGTGAAAGACTTATACACTGAAAACTGTAAAACATTTTTCAAAGAAACTGAAGAAGACACAAATGAATGGAAACAAATATTTTGTGTTCATAAATCAGAAGATTTAATATTATTAAAGTGTCCGTATGACCCAAAGCAATACACAGATTCAGTGTAATCCTTATCAAAATTCCAATGACATTTTTCACAGAATTAGGAAAAAAAAAACTTAAAATTATATAGAACTCCAAAAGATCTCAAGCAAACAAAGCAATCTTGAGAAAGAAGAACGAAGTTGGAAGTCTCACAACTCTTGTTTTGAACTGTATTACAAAGCTACAGTAATCAAAACAATATGAAACTGGCATAAAAACAGACACATAGATCAATGGAAGAAAATGGAGAGCCCAGAAAAAAACCCCATGTATATGTGGCCAATTGGTTTCTAACAAAGGAGCCAAGAATACACAATGGAGGAAAGGACAATTTTTTCAATAAATGATGCAGGGAAAACTGAACAGCCACAGTAAAAAATAAATAAATAAATAAATTGGACCATTATTTTACCATACGCAAAATTAAACTCAATATGGATAAAATACTTAAGTATAAGACCAAGAACTATAAAACTCCTAGGAAAAAACATAGGTGGTAAGCTCCTCAACATTTTTTTTTTGCAATATATTTTTTGGATCTGATTCCAAAGGCAATGGCAGCAAAAGCAAAAACAAATGGGACTGTAGCAAACTAAAAAGCCTCTGTACAATGAAAGAAACCATCAACAAAATGAAAAGGCAGTTACTAAATGGGAGAAGATATTGATTTCAAACATATTTTGGATGTTAACCCCAATAAAGGGTTAACATCCAAAATATATAAAGAACTCATATAACTCAATTACAATTAAACAAAGAATCTGAACTTTAAAATGGGCAGAAGATCCGAATAGACATTTTTCTCAAAAAAGACAGATGGCCAAAAGCCACACAAAAAGATGTTCAATATCACAAATCATCAGGGAAATGCAAATCAAAACCAGAATGAGATACCATCTCACACCTGTCAGAATGGCTATTATCAATAGAACTAGAAATAAAAAGTGTTGACAAGAATGTGGAGAAAAGGGAGCCCTCATGCAATGTTGATGGGAATGTAGATTGGTACATCACTGTAGAAAACAGTATGGAGTCTCCTCAAAGAATTAAAAATAGAATTACCATGTGATTCAGCCATTCCACTTCTGGGTATACATCTAAAGAAAACAAAAACCTTAATTTCAAAAGATAATGTGCATTTATGTTCATTGTAGCATTATTTACAATAGCCAAAATATGGAAACAACCTAAGTGTCCACTGACGAATGAATTGACAAAGATACGGGATGTATGAAAAAAGTAAAGGGGATCAAGAGGTACAAACTTCTAATTATAAAACAAATAAGTCATTGGATTATAATGTGCAGTATGGTGACTATAGTCAATGTTATTGTATTGCAAATTTGAAAGATGCTAAGAAAGTAAATCATAAAAGTTCCCATAATAAGAAAAAAAATTGTAACTCCGTATGATGTCAGATGGTAACTAGACATTTTGGTGATAATTTCTAAATATACACAAATGTTGAATCCTTTTGTCATACACTTAAAATTAAAATAGTGTTGTAGACCAATTACACTTCAATAAAAAATAAATAAGCTATCATTGCCTATCAAATTAACAGTGATTTTCAAATAATAATATTTAATGTTGAGTCAGTATGGTGCAATCGGCAGTCTCCTATGCTGCCAGTTGAGGTATAAAATAACATAAATTCTCAAGAAAGGCTTTATAGTATGTAGAAATAGCTTTACAATATTGACACTCTAACCAGTAAACTCATTTCTAGGATCTCTCTTAATGAAATAACCTGAGATGTCCATGAAGATTTATTTATGAAATTGTTCATATCAGCATGATTTAAAAATAGCAACAAAAGCCTATCTAACATGAGGAAAATAGATAAATTATGGAATACTTTTGCAATAGAATATAATGTAGGCAATAAGAAACAATGTTTCTAAACAATTTTTAATCACTTTAATATTTATAATCAAAACTGCATACACAACATGATTCTAATTTTATAAGAGAAAAAATAAGTTTATCTCTGTATATAGATAATAAATGCAAAAATACACAGGAAAAAAACTGAAAGGCGATAGACCCTGGTATTAACAACATTTCTCAAGAGGTTTACAAATAATTACCTTTCTTTCTCTCTTTTTTTCAAGATTTTATTTATTTATTTGTCAAAAAGGGAGCGAGCACAAGCAGGGAGAGCAGCAGGCAGAGGGAGAAGTAGGATCCCCACTGAGCAGAGAGCCCAATGCAGGCCTCAATCCCAGGACCCTGGGATCATGACCTGAGCCAAAGGCAGGCTTAACCAACTGAGCCACCCAGATGTCCCAAACAATTACTTTTCTTTATACTGTCCTCTATATCCCAAATAAATACAAATGCACATGCATCTATTTTTTTGTCTGCATAAAACCAAAATCACTATTTTAAAGAAAGAAAATTCTTACTAATTCAAGAAATGTAGGGGGAGGTTATTCCAGAATTATCAATAGTTTGAAAAATATACATTTTTTTAAAGTGCAGTTTTTGTTTTCCAGGTTTGAAATTCAGCTAATGTAGCTTCTTATAAGTCATATTTAAAATGATAAAAATAATCTCAGTCAGTTTTTCAAAGCGTGATCTATCAGTTTACATGCAACTACGTTGCTTGCAAATTAGTATTTCTAAATTAGTTAAGAGAGTTTACATTTTTATCAAAAAGGAATAAAGATTCCCCTTGCAACATTATTTACTGAATGCAATTGCTTATTTTCTTTCACTATACCCATATCCTGTTTCCCTCATAATATAAATGTTCTCTTCAGTCTATAATATTCTTATAAATCTTAGTTAATGAAATCTAAACAAATTATCTAATACTGTTTTTTAACAGGCTGCTAATACCTCTTTAAAACTTTCTTTTAGAGATATGATATGATGTTTTCTACCTACTCAAAATAAATTTTAGTTTAAATAGTGTATTTTGAAGATTGATACATAGAAATAATTGGGAAATTTGTAGGCAAGAGATTAAAAACTTAAAGTTTTTAATGTTTCTACTCAGAATTTACTGTGTGTAGTTTAAGAATGTATAATGTCATCAGAATAACAAGATTAACTTGAATTTAAAAAAAAAATTTTCCACTTTAAAAAGCCTTTAAAAATCATAAGTTTCAAATATTAGTAGCAGATTTTGTAGCTTTTTCCCATATGGCAAATACTCTGAAAAATGAGCAATCATTGTAAGAATCCTCAACACCAAATCATCTACTTTGCATATTCATATGGTGAAGGCAAATATATGATTATAGTTCATGGTCATGTATTTCCAAGTTTCAATTTTTTATGTTAAATCATATAGGCAAATGGATCCCAAATGTGTGTATGAGAGACAGACACTAATGCCAGATAATTTTAAATTACTGAGAAAACTCCAGATGCTGTCTTCAAACACATTTCAATCTCAAAATATTTTATAGGGGCAAGTTTGGGATAAAATGCTGTGGCTTTTTTTATGTATAAATAATAGTTGTTTAGTGAAGTTTTTATACTAGCTCTTTAAAAAGAAGAGGGGAAGAAAGGCTTTGAACAAGGCTACACACTTAATTTATTTCCCTCATGAATTCTCTGCTACCCTCTGGGCCTTAAAAGGTAGAAGTTGGACATTGACAGTAATTATTTTGGATTGCACTGCATGAAGGCAGCTGAGTGCAATTCTATACTTCAAAGAAGTGTAGCCATGTGTCACTTTGAACAACCATCATGAATATAACTTGAGGTGTTCAGGGATGCCTTTAGAGAAATAATCTGCGTAGATAAGTGATTTTCTTTAGATGTTAGACGTAACCACATGCATGTACACATAGAGGTTTTTAAAAAAAGAATAAGTAGAAAACTTGTGACTGTGAACCAAATTATCTTTTGAAAATGTTGAATCAAAATGAGATTTTAAGTGCACCATTAAAAGGAGTTTAAAATACCAAAAATAGTACTAAAATAGATGTTGAACTTTTTAAAACCAGTAATATATTAGTAAGATGGCTTTCTTTTGACTCCTCACGAAGGCAACCCTACTGAAATTCAACTCTGGATAATTGGAAAAAGAAAGTCTTTTCATCTTCTGGAGTTCATGAATTTTACTTTTGTCTTCAAACTACTGCCAGATTTAAGTATAAAACTAACTTCTCTCCAGTGAAGAATTGAAAGCAGCAGGTTCTACTTCTCTTAAACATATACAAATATGTGCATTTTACACACACACACACACACACACACACACACACATTCCTATATTATTTTTCTAAAACCAAATCATCTGAAGACTTGACACTCATTCATAAAACATTTGTAAGCAACTTCTACAGCTGGCACTGGACTAGAAATTGTGTGGATTTAATGACAAATAAAATGCAAAAGGATCCTGTCCTAGAAAAACATTATCTAGTGTTTGAAACAGACTTGGATTCAAACACTTTAATTCTAATCAACCCCAGGGTTATCTTACTGAAAAAGCACAGATATTGGCAATATTCCTGGAAAGATCAGTGTCTCATGGAAAACAGAAGGCAAACAACAAATTATAACTGGTTTTTAACTCAACAAAAATACAAGTTATAGAAGTCACCTTCTTCCAAAACAAAAGAAGAATAAGTGTTAAAAACCTGCCTGAGATGGTAACATTTTCCTGGACCACCCCACTCAATTATTTACTAATAGTTGTATACCATTATGATCTGCTTATATAAATTCTTCTTTGTTTTATATTAATTTTTTAAATTTTGAAATCAGGCTTTACCTTATGTCTTTTATTACTATGTAATGAGGCGATGTTTTGGGATATTAACTGAGACCACTTTTCAGGCTTTCTTTTCTCTGTTCTTTTCTCAGAGAAGAGCTGGTTTGTCCAGGAACAGGCAAGTGTTCAATTTTAATTCCAAAATATGCTCTTGAATCCCATAAAGAAAAAATGGGAGAGATAGTAGTATTCAGAGCCAAGACTTTCATTGGCAAAAGCCAGGTTTTTTGAAGAAAGAAATCACCTGTCAGTGGGAGGTGTACAAAGACCTATAGCCATCAGTAATCCAATAAATGTGATGATTTACTTTTTTCACCTAGAATACCTTTATTACTGAACATATGTTTCATACAACAGAGAAGTAAGCTGGAAACCAAAATAGTTATATTCCAACATCGAATCTGCCACCAATGAGCAGTCTTAGTCAAGGTATTTAGTTATTCTGATTCTCACACATATGATATATTTCTCACGCATATGATATAACAATGAGCAGGGATATCTAATGCCACTTTTAGTTCTAAAATCCAAATATTTGAAAGACAGTTGCTATATCACATCCTATGGAAAACATAAACATATATAATCAGACATTGAGCAAACCCTATCAAAGAGCTTAAAATACCTTTGTAAAATCAGGATAAATAAACACAGACACAGAATTAAAAATATAAAACATGACCTTGTTTTATATTTAATGTAATTTATATTATATGTAATGACCTTGATTTTTAAACATTTCCCCTCACTAAACAAAAAAAAACTTCTTCAAAACATGGCTGATTCCTGGGCTATGGTAAGGAAGAACAAGATAAGGTTAGATCATTATCATGAGCTAAAAAGGAAATATTAAAAAAAAAAATTACAGAGGTGTGTCAAAAGGACATGGAAATCAATTTAAAGTAGCACTCACTAGCCAAATCTGGCAAAATTTGAACATCAAAATGAACAATAAAAGTAATGAAGTAATGACACTTATATATTATAAATATCTCTCAATTCATACCAAAAATAAAGAAATAGCTCTTTCTTATAGTAGACTGTCAACTACTAAGTGTAAAATTAATGACAGGCATAAAATCACCATTTCTAGCCATTATAAGCAAAAATCATAAATGGATGCTAAAAAAGAGAAAAGACTATTGAGCTGATGTTTAAATTAAGAACAGGATATTTACATAACTACAAAGTGTCTTCACAGAGAAAAAAAAAGGACATTATAATGGAGAAAATTGGTGAACCCCACTTTACTTAATTAATCAATGTTATCATTATTAATTGTTGAGCAAATTAGCATCACGTCTCCTGTGATGATGTATAGAGAAATACAAAACATCACTTAGATAATGTTTCGGCTCAAAAACATACTCTGAATTTTGTAATAAAGAAACAATAGGCAAACTCAAATGAAGAAACATTCCACAAAACAACTGACTTGAATGCCAAAATATCAGTACAATGAAAAACAAAACAAAACAAAATTAAACAAATAACAGCTGAGAAATATTCCATATTGAAAGAAACTAGGAGACTAAAGAAACATGCAAATTAAATGCAATGTATGATACTCTGTTGGATCCTGAATGGCGGGGTGGGGGGGAATTTGCAATAAAGGACATAATTAGAACTAGTGAAGTTTTAATGTTTATTAGATAAAAATTTTGGTTCTACATATAAACAGTTTAAAAGTTACCTTCATTTCTCACAAGGAAAAACTGAACTTTGTTTCAGTTTTTAGTTTAGTTTAGATTTTAGTTTAATCAACAATTTTTATTAGATCCATGAAAGAATTAAAGTCACAGGGCAACCCACAATCCTCAAAACTAGAAACACAGGTAAATACAGAGAATCACAGTTTTACAGGAAGGGAAGCCCACAGCTGAAGCCAATCAGTACTGGTAGGAACACAAAAACAATGACTAATGAATTGCTAGAGGCTCAGTGTTGATGGGCTCCCCAGTGAAAAATTCAAGAAAGCCCAGCCTTAAAGGACTCCCACACTTTGAGATTTACACATAGGACTGCCATCAAGTTCTCAGGCTAAAGATCACAGAAAAATTCCCTCATACTTCTGACAGGGAGGGAGGAAGTAGCTATTTAAAATAAGCCCAGATCATTCTTTCATATTTTACAAAAGCCTGCCCTGAGAGAAATTATTTTGCAAGAGGCAAATCCACTCAGATTTTGCCAGATCCTAACCACTTGAGAATGGGAAAACACCCAATTCTAGCCACTTGTATCCTTCCTGTCTCTTTTAAATGGGGAATTCTAAGAAGTACATGTTTAAGTCACAGCCCAAAGGCCACAAGCTTACTAAAAGATTGACAAATATAAAACAGCAACGTGATAGAATAGGAAGCTCTAGACCTTCCTCTCCTCCATGAACACAGTAATTCAACAACTCAAAGACAAATTCCTTTAGTGAGATCCAGAAACTAATTGAAATGCTCCTGCACACCAGGCAAGTGTGAAACCAAGCACATTGAAATCAGTATGGATCAAGACATTTTCTCACTATAGTTCCTACCCCTGGCACAGCACCATAGCAACTGGGAGGAAACCCCCAAGCTCCCAGTTTTCAAAAGGGATGTCATATACCCCAACTTTTCTGGAAAGTTCACAAAGGATTGGCTTCTGTCTTACTTATTTCAGAGTGCCAACAGGACAACGCAATCTAGCTAACCGGCTAGACAAAGGTTTGAGCTGACAGTTACCATAGTCCTTCCCCCAGCTCAATACAGAGAAAGTGTTTGAAAACTTACAGATCCATTTTCCTCCACAAAGAGAAAGAGAGCATCCCATGAGCCAACATGTCTGGAAAGTGCCCAAGGAACTACCATCGCTCTTACTTGTTGATGCGACTTGACATACTCTAGACAACTTAGGGCTGCTAAGAACAAAGAAAGGAGGCTGGACTAGTGTGAAGATCTGAGACACACCCAGTATCTCTGGGCTAATTCTGAAGGGTCTTCTGTTGTACGAGGCAGTCCATGAAAACTGGAAGAGTTGGCTGTTTTGCCTAACATGCAGATATAACAGAGTGTCAAGGAAAATAAAGAAACAGGGAAATAGGCTCCAAACAAAGAAAAAAGTAAATAAATCTTTAAAAACTGACCCTATTGAAATCAAATTATATGATTTACCTGACAGAGAATTCAAAATAACTGTCATAAACATGCTCACCAAAGTCAGGAGAACAATGTAGTACAAAATAAGAATTTGAAAAAGAAAAGTAAAATGTTAAAAAACCCAAAAAGAAATTATTGAGTGAAGAATACAACAGCAAAATTACAACATTCAATAGAGGATTCAACAATAGACTAGATCAGGCATTTAAAAAGGCTCAGTGGACTTAAAGATAAGTCATTGGAAATTATTCAGCTAGAAGAGTAAAATAAAAAAATAAAAACAAGTTAGGAAAGACTAAAGGACTTATGGGATACCATCAAACAGTGCAATATACACATTATAAGAATTCCAGAAAGAGGGGTGCCTGGGTGGCTCAGAGGGTTAAGCCTCTGCCTTCGGCTTGGGTCATGTTCTCGGGGTCCTGGGATCGAGCCCCGCATCGGGCTCTCTGCTCAGTGGGGAGCCTGCTTCCCCCCCCCTCTCTGCCTGCCTCTCTGCCTGCTTGTGATCTCTGTCAAATAAATAAATAAAATCTTAAATTAAAAAAAAAAAAGAATTCCAGAAAGAGAAGAGAGAGATAAAAGAACAGAAACCTTAATCAAATAACTACTGCCTGCAAACTTCACAAATCTAGGGAAGGGAATGGACAACCACATCGAGGGAACCCAAGAGTTCCCAAATAAGATGAATTTAAAGATATCAACACCGAGACACATTACAAATTGTCAAAAGACAAAGACAAAGAATGAATTATGAAAGCAGCAAGAGAAAAGTAATTTGTCATACACTAGTGATCCCCTGTAGACAATAAGCAGTTTTTTCAGCAAAAACTGTGAAGGTCAGAGGGGAGAGGGATGATTTATTCAAAGAACTGACAGAAAGAAGCTGCCAAAAAAGAATACATGTACCCCATACCAAAACACCTAAATATACAAAGCAACACCTACATTAAGAAAGAAGAAAGATCTCAAATAAATAAGCTTAACCTAACTTTTGTACTTCATGGAACTAGAAGAAGAAGAAGAAACTAAGCCCAAAGTTAGTACAAGAAAAAAAATAATAAAAATTAGAGCAGAAATAATGAAATTAAGAATGGAAAAACCAAAGAAAATAAGAGTTGGCTCTCTGAAAAGATAAAATTTGCAAATCTTTAGCTGGATTAAGGAAAAAGATTGAAGACTCAAAGAAAAAAATCAGAAACAAAAGAGGACACATTACAATTGAAGTCACACAAATAAAAAGATCATAAGAAACTACTGTGAGCAATTACATACAAACATACTGAATAACCTAAAAAAAAAAAAAAAAGATACATTCCTAGAAACACACAACCTACTAAGACTGAATCTTGAAGAAATAAAAGTCTGAACAAATCTCTAACTAGTAAGGACATTGAATCGGTATCAGAAACCTCCCAAGGAAAAGCCCATGTCCAAATAACATCACTGGTGAATTCTATCAAACATTTAAAGAAGAAGTAACACCAATCCTTCTCAAAAACTTCCCAAAAGTGGAAGAGTAAAGACTACTTCCCAACTCATTTTATGAGGCCAGTTATATCCTGATAACAAAACCAGACAAAACCACCACAGGAAATGAAAACTACCAGTTAATAACCGTTATGAATACAGATACAAAAATCCTTAAAAAAATACTAGCAAATCAAATTCAAAGCACATTAAAATAATCATACATCACAACTAAGTGGGATTTATCTCTGGGATTCAAGGATAGCTTAACATACAAACATAATTGTGATATAACACATTGACAGAATAAATGATAAAAATTATATTCTCATCTCAATAAATACAGAAAGTGTTTGACAAAATTCAACACTCTTGCATGATTAAAAACTTTCAACAAACTAAGAATCAAATAAAATTTTCTCAACATAATAAAGTTCATATATGAAAAACCCACAGCGAACATTTTACTCAAAAGTGAAAAACTGAAAATTTGTCTTTGAAGATCAGGAACAAGGCAACTATACCTAGTCTCACCCCTTCAGTTCAACACAGTACTAGAATTCTTAGCCAGAGCAATTTGTCAGGAAAAAGAAACAAAAGGCATTCAAACCAGAAAGGAAGAAATAAATTTTCGTTTGTAGACAATTTCTCTTATGTGTAGAAAAATCACAAAAACTCTATTAAAAACACAATTAGAACAATTAGAAGCTGAAGGATACAACCTTAAAATACAAAAATCATATGTGTTTTATACACTAAAAGTGAACTATCTGAAAAGGAAATTAAGAAAACAATTGAATTTACAATAACACCAAAAAGATTAAAATACTTAGAAATAAACATAATAGAAGAGGTAAAAAATGTGTGCACTGAAAACTACAAAATAGTGATAAAAGAAATTAAAGAAGATACAGATAAGTGGAAAGACTTTCCATGTTCTTGAACTGGAAAACTTAATATTATTAAAATGTCCATCAAAAGCAATCTACAAATTTGATACCATCTATATCAAAATCCCAATGGCATTTTTTACAGAAATAGAAAAAACAGATTCTAAAATTCATATAGAACTTTATCACAAAAGACCTTGAATAGTCGTAGTGATCTTGAGCATTAAGAACAAAGCTGGAGGCATCATACTCCCTATTTAAAAATATACTTCAAATTTACAGTAATTAAGACAGCATGGTACTGCTGGCATAAAGATAAACATATAAACAAAGGGAACAGAATAGAGATTCCAGAAGTAAATCAACGCATATACAACCAACTGATCTTAGACATGGGTACCAAGGATATGCAATGGGGAAAGTAGAATCTCTTCTACAAAAGTTGATAGGAAAACTGGATATCCACATGTGAAAGAATGAAATTGAACTCTTACCTCACACGATACATTAAAAACACTCAAAACTGATTAAGGCCTAAAACTGTAAAACTCCAAGAAGGAAACATAGGGGACATAATTTATAGCATTAGTCTTGGCAGTGATTTCATGGTTACACCACCAAAAGCTCAGGCAACAAAGTCAAAACACACAAGTGGGATTAATCAAACTAAAAAGCTTCCTCAGGGCAAAGGAAACAATCAACATAGAAAGATACGTCTACAGAACAGGAGAAAATATTTGCAAACGATGTATCTAATAAGAGGGTAATCTCCAAAATATATAAAGAACTTCTATGACTCAATAGCAATAAAATAAAATAATAATAAAATAATAAAGTAAAACAAAATGACCTGGTTTAAAATTGGGCAAAGAATCTAAATAGACATTTCCCTAAGAAGAGTTTTTTATTTTCCAGAAAACATTTTTTAGTTGTTCTATTTACAATGACAATAAAAGTTCACTAAAGTAGACAATAAACTAGGCAGATACCACTTTAAAAAAACATAAAAAGTCTAAAATGCAAATTTTATAGAAAACCTGCAATCCGTGGGTTTTTTAAAAAAGATTTTATTTATTTATTTGAAAGAGAGAGGGGCGCCTGTGTGGCTCAGTGGGTTAAAGCCTCTGGCTTTGGCTCAGGTCATGATCCCAGGGTCCTGGGATGGAGCCCCACATTGGGCTCTCTGCTCAGCAGCGAGCCTGCTTCCTTTCCCTCCCCTGCCTGCCTCTCTGTCTGCTTGTGATCTCTGTCTGTCAAATAAATAAATAATTTTTTTAAAAAACAGAGAGGGAGAGAGCCACTCACAATTCAGTTTTATTCAGAGCAAAGAAAAAATAATTTTTTTGGATTTTAAATGTATTTATTTATTGCATGTTTAAGCTTTGTTTCTATTCAGCTTATTTAAATCTCCCACCTACACCTCTGGCAATCACCAGTTTTCTATACCTATGGGATTGGTTTACATATATATTTACTTTCTCTACATATAAGAAAGATCATGTAATATTTGTCTTTCTTTGTCTCACTTATTTCACTTAGCATAAAGCCCTCAAAGTCTATGAGGTCTATTGTTGTAAATGGCAAGATTTCATTCTTTTTTATGGCTGAATAATATATATATGTATATATAATATGTATACATTATATATATCTATCACATTTTCTTTATTCATTCAGTTGTCAAAGGACACAGGTTTTTTTTCCATATCTTGGCTATTATAAATAATGCTGCGATAAACATAGCCATACATAAATCTTTTGGAGTCAGCAATTTCATTTTCCTTGGATAAATACCCAGAAGCAGAATTTGTGGGTCATTTTGTAGTTCTGTTTTTAATTTTTTGAAGAACCTCCATAATGTTTTCCATAGTGGCTACATCAAATTACATTCCTATCAACAGTGAACAATGGTTCCCTCTCTGTATCCTTCCTAGATAATTCATTTCTAGGTTGTTGGGGTTTTTTATAATAGCCATTTTTATAGGTGTGAGATAATAATTCACTGTGGTTTTAATTTGCATCTCCCTGATGATTAATGATGTAGAGAATCTTTTCATGTACCTGCTAGCCATATGTACGTCTTCTTTGGAAAAATGTCTATACAGATCTTCTACTCATTTTAAATCAGATTGTTTTTGCTATTGAATTGTATGAGCACATTATATATTTTCAATATTAGCTCCTTAACAGATGTGTGATTTGCAATTATTTTCTCCCATTCACTAGGTTGCTTTTCATTTTGTTGATTCTTTTGCTGTACAGAAGCTTTTTAGTTTGATATAGTCCCACTTACTTGTTTTTGCATTTGTTGCTTTTGCTTTTGGTGTCAGATTAAAAAAATTATTGCCAAGACCTATGTCAAGGAGCTTACTGCCTAAGTTTTTTATTCTAGGAGTTTTAAGGCTTCAGGTCTTATGTTCAAATCTTTTTAATCCTTTTGGTGTTAATTTTTGTGTATGATGTAAGATAATAGTCCAATTTCAGCCTTTTGTGGCTCTCCAGTTTTCCCAGTACCACTTGCTAAGAGACTGTCTTTTCTTCACTGTATGTTCTTCACTCGTTAGCATAAATTAATTAACCATGTGTGCATGGGCTCATTTCTGGGCTCTCTATTCTGTTCCATTGACCTATGTGTCTGTTGTCATACCAATACCATACTCTTTTAATTACTATAGTTTTCTAATACAGCTTGAAATCAAGCAACCTAATGCTTCCAGCTTTATTTTTCTTTTTTAAGTTTGCTTTGGTTTTGGGGGTCTTTTATGGTTCTACACGAATTTTAGGATTATTCTATTCTTTGTGAGAAATGCTTAAATTAAGTTTTAATTTAATTTAAGTTAAATTTTGATAAGAATTGCAGTGAACCTGTAGAGTCCTTTGGGTTTTATGAGCATTTAAAATATTAT
Organism: Enhydra lutris kenyoni; assembly: GCF_002288905.1. Taxonomy (NCBI): domain Eukaryota; kingdom Metazoa; phylum Chordata; class Mammalia; order Carnivora; family Mustelidae; genus Enhydra; species Enhydra lutris. Next base: position 51,045,079 of record NW_019154087.1, on the reverse strand, counting down.
TAGTTCCTTCAATAAATGAGCATGGAATATCTTTCCATTTATTTATGTCTTCAGTCTCTTTCATTCATGGCTTATGGTTCTCAACATACAGCTCTCTCACCCCCTTGCACCTCCTTGGTTAGTTTGTTCCCAGATACTTTATTGTCTTTAATGAAATATAAATGGGATTTTCTTTCTTTTTTAATTTTTTTTTTATTTGAGTATAGTGGACACATGATGTTAATTTGTTTCAGGTGTGCAACATAATAATTCAATCTCTTTCTAACTTATGCTATGCTCACCACAAGTGTAGCTGCCATCTGTCACCACACAACACCATTACAATACCATTGACTATATTTCCTATGCTTTGCCTTTCATTCCCATGATTTATTCATTCCATAACTAGAAACCTGTATCTTCCACTCCCGATCCCCAACTTTGCCCATTCCCCACTCTTCTCTATTCTGTCAGCCATCAGTTTATTCTCTGTACTTATGGGTCTGAATCTGCTTTTTATTTGTTCATTTATTTTTTTTTTGATTCCACATATGAGTGAAGTCATAAGGTATCTGTCTATCTCAATCTGACTTGTCACAAATGGCATATATGGCAAAATCTCATCTTTTTTTATGGCTATGTTATATATATATATATATATATATATATATATATATATATATATACATATATGTATATATCCTTTAGTCAATGAGATTGTTTTCTCAATTTATCTTTCTGATACTTCAGAAATATAATAATATATTATATAATAAATATATAAATATATCATATACTAAATATATATTTATTAATATATATTCTTTATTCAATGGGATTGTTTATCTTTCTGATGGTTCCTTGTTAATATATAGAGGCACAACAGAGTTTTGTTTATTGACTTTGTACCCTGCAAATTTACTGATTTTTTTTTTTATTATTTCCAAAAAATTTTTAAGGGAGTCTTCAGGGTTTTCTATATATAATATCATATAATCTGCAAATAGTAACAGTTTTACTTCTTCCTTTCTAATCTGTGTAACTTTTCTTTCCTTTTTCTTACCTAATTGCTCTGGCTAGAATTTCCACTACTACGTTGAATAAAAGTAGCAAGAATGGGCATTCTTGTCTTGATCTTAGAGAAAAAGGTTTCAGCTTTTCACCAGTGAGTACAATGCTAGCTGTTGACTTATAATATATGATTTTTATTATTTTGAGGTATATTTCCTTTAACCCTGCTTTGTTTTGAATTTTTTTTATCATGAATGGAAATTAAATTTTGTCAATGCTTTTTCTGCATCTATCTAGATGACCAAATTTTTTTATTCTTTGTTTTGTTAATGTGGTGTATCACATTTGCTGATATTGAACCATATTTCATTCCTGAGATAAATGCAACTTGATCATGTTCTGTAATATTTTTTAAATATTATATTTGCTAATATTTTGTTGAGGAGCTTTGTATTTATGTTCATCAGGGATAGCGGCCTGTATTTTTATTTTTTGTGGTGTCCTTATCTGGTTTTGGTATGAGGGTAATGCTGACCTCATAAAATGAATTTGAAAGAGTGCCCTCCACTTCTATTTTTTGAAGAGTATGAGAAGAATTGGTATTAATTCTCTTTGAATATTTGATGGAATTCACAAGTGAATCCATTTGGTCCTGGACTTTCGTTTGTAGGGAGGTTTCTGATTACTGATTCAATCTTCTTAGTAGTAATTTGTCTATTCAGATTTTCTCTTTAATCATGATTCAGTGTTGGTAGGTTGTGTGTTTCTATGAATTTGTTTCTCGAAATCTATCAATTGCTTCTAAGTTATCTAATCTGTTAGCATATAATTGTTCATAGTAATTATAATCCTTTGTATTTCTTTGGTAACAGTTGTAACATCTCTCATTTCATTTCTGATTTTATTTACTTGAGTCCTCTTTTTTTCTTGTTAAGTCTAGCTAAAAGTTTGTCAAAAAAATAAAAAATAAGAGTTTGTCAATTTCGTTTATCTTCATAAAGAACCAGCCCTTAGTTTCATTTATCTTTCCTATTACCTTTTTGTCTGTTTCACTTATTTTTGCTCTAATCTTTATTATTTTCCCCCTTCTACTAATGGTAAGTTTGGTTTGTTCTTCTTTTTCTAATTTCTTGAGGTATAAAGTTAGGTTGTTTTGAGACTTTTCCTGTTTCTTGAGGTAGGCATGTGTAACTACAAACGTCCCTCTTAAACTGCTTTTACTGCATCCCATAAATTTTGGTATGTTACATTTCCATTTTACTTGTCTTAAGGAATTATTTTAGTTCTCTTTTGACTTTTTCTTTGTCCCATTGGTTGTTCAGTAGCATGTCTTTTATTCTCTACATATTTGTGAATTTTCCAGTTTTCTTTAAGTAATTAATTTCTAGTTTCATATCATTGTTATTAGAAAAGATGCTTGATATGATGTCAATCCTCTTAAATTTATTAAGATTTTTTTGAAGCCTCATATCTTGTCTATCTTGCAATATGTTCCATGTGAGCTTGAGAGCATGTTTATTCTGTTGTTTTTAGATAGAATGTTCTACAAATATCTGTTATGTCCATCTGGTCTAATATATTGTTGACTTTTTGATCAAAACAAACTTTTTGTCATATCAAAAGAAACTCAGCCCTAAGTTTGGAATCTGCACTCAAACTACACATGCAATGAGAACAATATTCTGCCAAAATAATTGATTTATTTCTGCATTTGTCTAATATTTGTCTAATATTATTAATTGTATACAGAGCAGTACAACTAGTATTTGGAACAATCAGTACAGTGTTATAGTGTCAGGCATAACATTTAACTTCTCTTCACACCATTAGTTTTTTTTGTTTACCTGGGCTTTAGGTACATACTGTGGCCAACACATACCTGAGAAGGTACTCAGTATCACTAGTTATCAGGGAAGTGGAATATCAAAACCACAATGAAATATCACCTCATACCTGTTATGGCTATTATCAGAGAGAGAGAGAGAGATAACAAGTGTCAGCCAAGACTTGGAGAAATGGCAACTCATACACACTGTTGGTATAAATGTAACCAATATAGCCATTATGGAAAGCAGATGGAAATAGAACGATCATACGATCCAGCATTCCCACTTCTAGATATTTATATTAAGAATTGAAATCAAGATCTGAAAGATATATTAGCACTCCCATGTTCATGGCAGCACTATCCACAGCAGTCACAATATAACGTGTGTGTGTGTGTGTGTGTGTGTGTGTGTATCCATAAATGAATGTAGAGAGATGTTTTATGTACACATACACATGTACACACACATACAATAGAATAGTGTTCAGTGTTTAAAAAGAAGGGAATTCTGCTACATGCAACAACATGGGTGGATCTTAAGGACATAGTGCTAAGTAAAATAAGCCCGTCATAGAAGGACAAATACTATATGATTTCACTCACATGAGGTTATCTAAAATAGTCAAACTCAAAGAATTATAGAGAGTTGACTGTTGATTGCCAGGGGCCAAGGGGAAAAGAAAATGAGTAATCGCTAATCAATGAGTGTTAAGTTTTGGTTATGTAACATAAGTTAAGTGATTTGCTGTACAACGTAGTATATACAGTTAATAATATTGTGTTACAGTTTTTAAAATTTGTTTATAGGGTAGGTTTCATATTAGGTGTTCTTTCCACAAAGAAATAAAATTTTAACGAAAGACCAAGATCTAATCATAAGAGTATAGAATGCTTCCTCTATCCCTATACCTTATCACCACATCAATCGGATTCCTGTCTAATAACAGATGATTATAATTGAAATAACTACAAACTTCAGACTCTAAGAAACAGTTTCTAGAGAAAGTTAAAGACAGTAGGAGAGACAAATATAAGACACTGAGGACCTTTTAGGTCCCGAAACCAATAGCTACAGCAAACAATAAACACAGACTAACTTCTAGCTAAATAAACATAAAACACACACTAAAGGCCTATTTATCTCAGTTCCTTTTACCCAATATATCACAATCAACTAACACCAAAAAATTGTAAGACATGCTAAAAAGACAAAAACAGTCTTGAGGGACAAAGTAAATGCCAGAGCCAGACTCAGATATGGCAGAGATTTTAGAATTATCAGATGGGGGATTTAAAATAACTGTGATTAGTATACTAAGGGCTCCAATGGAAAAAGTGGATGCCCTTAGTATATTAAGGGCATTCAGCATGCCAGAACAGATGGGTATATAAGCAGAGAGATGGAAACTCTAAGAAACAACCAAAAGCAAATTCTAGAACTCAAAAACATTGTAACAGGAAGAAGTTTAATTTTATATCAAAGTTGTCAGAGTTAATTGAACTGTGATTACCTGAGACTATGTCCTTTTCTTAGAAAATACATGTTAAATATGTAGGAGCAGAGGAACTCTTGTCTGCAACTTAATTTCAAATAGTGCAGAAAATAATTATAATGGTATGTACGTGTGTGGATGTGGGAGAGGCTATAAGTATCTAAAACATTAACTTCTGGTGAGTCTAGGTAAATGATATATAAAAGTTCATACCATTTGTATTATTTTTCTGAATGTGTAAATTTCAAAATAAAAAAAGAGACATGTGTATATGACAATATAATGTAAATTCCAAATAAGTGCTTTAATAGATACCAAAGAACTGAGTAGAGTAGGGTAGGCATAATATAGGATATGGAACACAAGGGGAGCTGTGAAGTTGGAAAATTTTCAGGAAGGCAAAGAGAAACAGAAGACTTAAATGTGAGGAAGTGACCTTCACAAAAGCAATACTCAGGAATGTGCACTGCATGTTCAAAAGATGATGAAGAGAGCAGTGTGACTGGGAAACAAATACAGAAAATGAATGAAACGACTTGACTATACATAAAAAATAATAATTAAAAAATCACCATATAAGGGTGCCTGGGTGGCTCAGTGAGTTAAGCCTCTGCCTTCAGCTCAGGTCATGATCTCAGGGTCCTGGGATTGAGCCCTGCTTCAGGCTCTCTGCTCAGCAGGGAGCCTGTTTCCCCCTCTCTCTCTGCCTGCCTCTCTGCCTACTTGTGATCTCTCTCTGTGTCAAATAAATAAATAAAATCTTTTTTTTTTAACCCACTGAGCCACCCAGGTGCCCCTAAAATCTTTTTTTTTTAAATCACCATATAGAGAGACAGGTTACCAGTATTAGGAAAAAAACAGTGCCTAGAGATAACCATATTCCTCATTTATAGGTATTCACTGACTTCCTTTCAACCAGCTGCTTGAACACTTTCTATATTCAATCTTTTTGCAGCACTGTTTTCTGCCCAATGACCTGAACTCATGGGGTTGCAATTGAGAGTTTCTCTGGGAAACTTAAAGTTTGTATTCTAGACAACTTCTACTTACTCTTAATTGCCATGATAAACAATTTGATCCTCTATGGATATTAAGAAGCCACAGACAAAACTGATCAAAGTGACAAACTAAGAAGTTTAAGTGCAGTTGGATCTGGGTGTGAATCTTGACATGGATACTCATCAGGTCTGACACCTTGGGCAATCTGCAATCTTCCTAGCTGCAGTTTCTCCTCCTAAAATGATTATGATAATATAGAATCCTTTCAATATATTTATTTAAGAATAGACTAGGTAGAGGCCTGGCACATGGAAGGAACTCACTATGATTGTTAGATAGAATACGTAATTCAAAGAGCATCCAACAAATATTTCTCTAAACCAGAAGCAGGCAAATTGTAATATACTGCTATGACCATAGAAATTTATTTTTAAAGAAGAGAGACACTAAAATATCTGCCTACCTAATTTGTTCAATCATTTGCAAGAAAGCAATAAAATTTTGAGTGAAAAATTCGTTCTAATGTGAGGTCCAAAAATTGTCTGCTGATATTTTGCCTACCTGAGCTATCTTCAGAGTCGATGTAAATCAGGAAGAAAAACCCACTGTGACTAATAATTGAGGTAACAATATTTCTCAAACTATGATCATACAGTTTTAGCTAAGGAGACTTAAATGTATCCTTCTCATGGAAAACATTATCAGCCATTATTCCCACTCTGCACATTCTCTTCACAAATATTCCAAGCTCTAGAATTCCAAGGGAAAGAAGTGATAAAATACTTCAGGCAAGATGCCTCTAAATTAGACAAGGTAGAAGGGGTAAAAATTCAGGTGCGGGTTGTAGTACAAGAGCTAAGATCCAATTCTGATATGCTTCTGTCCCAGAAACTGTTTATTTATTTTCTTTCCTGTAGAGATATTCTACAACTGAATTATCACAAGGCAAGAAAAAAGGAGAAAAAAAAGGTTGAAAAGCATCCAAATAGAAATTGCTTACAAATGCTTGAAATACTGCATGAAATCCCTATTTAATCTTCCAAACAGATTTTAAGAATCACTGTCTTAGCCATTTTCCACAGCTGTTCTAAAAGCCCCACATCTTACAGTGCCCTGCCAGGCAGAATCAATTTTTTTGCTGTTACCTCCTAGGAGAAGGAGAGGGTTTGGGTGATGTAGGTCAGAAAACAACTCATGTATGAACTACTTAATGCTTATTTGCCAGATTCTATGGTAGACTATGGTAGATTTGTGATTGTTTGATTGATTAGTGAAGATTTATGTTGAAGGGAAAAAGAAGTGTTGAATTTGCCAACACCTTCAAACAAATAGCCTCTTGGCACTTTGCTATCATTTTCCACAAGATGAGGATCCCTACACCAACAGAGACCCTGGGATACCAGAATGTCTCTGAAGGTAACAGGAAAAATGAAAGATCAACCATCTCAACTATCATATTAAAGAAGAAAGTACTCCCTAAGGACTGCATTATTGTTGCAATCGTTCCCATTGTAACAAAATCTCCTTTCTAAGAACCATAGAGTTCAAGCCATTTTTCTCCCACTTCCTCCAATTCATTCTTCCAACTCAATAATTTTTTTTTATTCCCTTGTATATTCTCCTTACATCTATCGAAGTTCTTTTCCTCTGTGGGGGCGGTCCTCATTAAAAATCTCCCCTCCTTCTTAGCTAAAGGACAGCTTGTTTTTAACCCACAAATCACTCAACTATTAAACGGATTTCTTGAAATAATTAATTGATGCTCCAGTCATCGCAAGGTGTTCTTGAGAGATAAAGAGAGGAATAAGATAGTGGCCCTGCCTGAAGGAGATAACACAGTGGAAGGCACAATGTGACGAGTTCTATTCAGCAGTGAGAACAAAATGCTATGGGATCACAATATATACATGTGCTGAAGTGATTGTGTGCTGTCAGCATACGTTCTTTTTTTCTTCTTTCTAAATTTCTTGGCCCTTATATTAAAGACTTCCCAAATATCAGCTTTGTCAAAAGAAAATATTTATAAAGCTTTTCCAAAATGTGAAAAGATGAAAATGCTTCCATATCATGCCATAACTGACATATATGAATTAATTCCAAAGAAGGAAGAAAGGAAGGGAGGAGACGAAGGAGGCAGGGAAGGGAGGGAAGGAGGAAGAACTTTTAACCAGCGTACACTCAAGGCTCTGCCAAGGATCACATTCTGATTCACATTCCGTAATGATTTGAGTAACCCTTTAATTGAGTGCTGACATTTGTATGGCATCAAATGATATCTTCTGCAGGCACTTGTATTTTTCATATTCTCCCTGTATTCATCAGAAGGCCAGAATTATTAAAATACTCTTTCTAATGAACAGACTTCCCTGTAATTTGAACATGTCAACCCCTTAGAACAGTGGCAATAGCCGCGTGCAAACTCAGTACGCTGGAGACAAGGAGAAGAGCTTTTTTCGTCCACTTATTCTTTTTCATTTTATCTCGCACTATCTTTTTACAAATTGAAGACTAGAGTATAAATTTGTGATTCACATTCCACCTTCAAAACTGAAAGGCTGATATTATGATGGGTGAAAATATTTCCCTCAGGACCTCTAGCCACAGAGCCATGGCACATTCCCAGATAATGAGGTCTCAAGATAAGTATGGTAGCAGACAAAATAAATGCATCTTACATAGCACGTCTAGAAGGAGTAACTGAGCCCTCAAGTTTTCCTAAAGTCTTCAGTAAAGTCCTTGAAAGTTAACTGAATAAGATAATTTCTTACTTCTAAAATGTTAAAGTGAATCACAATACCTTTAATGGAAGCCAGGTTTATAAATTTTCTGGTGTAGGATTATAGACATTGAATAAATATTTACTGAGAAATTCAGCCATTGTATCAAAAAGTTTATAAGCCTTATATTTTTTGTCAGTGGCTTGGAACATAGTGAATATTTTCCCAAAGGAATGACATGGTTTCTGTAGAAAGAGAAGGCTATACAGAAGGATTAATCATTTACATTATATTGCCAAATATAGGGCTCTGATTCATATACTTTTGAATTCCAACAGATATTTAGAACAGCTTCCAAATATATATTAAATTTAGCAAGGAATTAAAAACAAAAAACAAAAACCAGTAGTCTAGTTCTGGCAAAAGTATGGGGAAATAGGACATCTCATGCATTTTGAAAGGGGATGTAAAATATTCAGTATTTCTGGAGGGCTATTTGTACCAACATTCAAAATGTGCATACCATTTCATCCTGAAATTCCATTTCTCATTACTTATCTTAAGGAAACAAGAGTACAAGTGTAGAAATGTGCTGTATAAAGATGGTCATTGAATACTGTATAATACAGAACACTTAAAATAATCAAAACAGCCAATGATAAAAGATTGAGTAAAACAATGCTATATCCATACAATGGAATACTACTTACTGTTTTTTGGGGTTTTTTTTTTTTTGTTTTTTTTTTTGAGGTAGGTTTTTATACTGAATGGAAAGATGTCCACAATCTTTTGTTGAATTGAAACAGCAGGTTCTGGATTACAATGTGTGGTGTAACTACGTTTATGTAAAATATATACATTATAGTTTACACTTGCAGAAGCATCTTGAAAGATATAATGAAAGTCTTAAGAGCAATTATTTCTGAGGAGATAAATAAGGGATGGTTTATATTACTTTTAAACAGAGATGTCCTCCATTTTCAGAAAAAAATGCAACACGATAACTCATTTTAAATTATGTTGAAGGAATATTTCATTACATTGGAAAATGTCCACCATCAGTTTTTACATGAAAAGAAAGCAGTTTCCTAACCAGTACCAACAGTATAATCATGATTTTCTATGTTTACTCATACATAAACATTAAACCTAAAAATTTTGTAATGAAACATTAATAGAGTATCATTTTCATGGGAAGAGTTGATCCAAGTTGTATATTGAGAGACCCAGTGAGAACCACACCTGCCCTCATGAAGCCTGGTGGTGAATGCAGCATTCTCTCCTCATCTGTACGTCAAGTCAGAGCAACAGGAGCAAGATTCCCCCTGCGGCCAGAGGGGCCCAGAGAGCCGAGGGGTGATTCCCAAGCTGACCTAGCCGTAGCTAGAAAGGGAGAAAATCCTGGGAGACAGTACCCGCACTGTTCACAGCAGTGAGGGAAGTCCAAAGTCGAACTGACAAGAAGAGACATATATCGAGAACTTGCTACGTTATACACTCGGCTAAGAGATTTATATATGAATTATCTGTTTCAGCCTCAAGAAAGCTTTAGGAATCAAATACTAATAGCTCCATTTTGAGATGAAGATACCAGGGCTCAAAGGAACTGATGCCAGAAAGTAATGAGTGAGTGGTAAAACCCAGTCCAGAACATAGCCTGCTTGCTTGTCAAGATCATACTTAACCATTTTATGTGCCCGAGTAAATAATGGTAGGCACTGCCTTTGTACCTTTTTTTCTTGTTTTTAAGGTCTTAGTTAAATCAGGGCCGTCTGCTATTCTGTCTTGGCTCAGACCAATTTCACCTGGCTGCCGTATGGATAGTCACGCAGGGGCCATGCAAGAGCATAATGCCGTACAGAAAACTCAAGGCATTTCCCTAAAGTGTGCAGTACAGTCTTCAACTGAGAAATCAGACAGAGAAAATGACCATCCCCGAGATTGCTATTCTGAAAGAGATAATTGCTGTTCATCTCACTCTGCTCACAAAGTGCTTTGCTATGGTGACACTTACACCCTTGGAGGTCAGCCCACACTTCACTGACAGCAACCAGTTCAGCTGTGTCAATTCCACCTGACTCTACTTGCTTGCAGGGTTTTCAGAGCACACAGCTTACCAAGCCATTATTATTTTGTACCCGTGCCCAGAGAGCTCTACAAAGGGTGCATTGTAATGAGCTTGAAATAGGTAAATAAATAAATAGCTCATAGGTAGTATGTAATTTACTAGCAAAAAAACAACTATGACTTGCTGCCCTCACAGTCCATAGCCTGATGCCTCTGGTGATTACTTGCAGAATTATATGGAGCAGAAAAGCTGAATTTCATTTTTTAGCTTATTCCTTAAAATTGTAGTTGATGGATCTTTCCTCAGCTTGCCTCAAATGTCCTTGTTCATCTCCACTCTAAGGTAAACATATTTCACTGAAAAACTACATCTATGCATGGATAACAACGCATTCAACATCCTCTGCATGCCTACCCATTCTATATAGGGAAGGCAATCAAGTGTTTAGAAATACCAAAGCATCTTTTCCTTGCTTTACTGTTTAGAGAATGAAGGAATTTAAAGATTTTCTTATCATTCACCAGCCACAGGGTCAATCTACTTTGTAACTTTCAGTCAGATCAATGATGTTCTGATTTGATGTTTCTGGCAAAGTTGGTTGAAACATTTCAGAACACAAGGGATATTAAAACATAGTTGCTATGCAATACCAAGATCAAAATGCTTAAAGTTGCATGGACCCTCTAGCTTTGGAATATCTAAGAACTCCCTAAAGTGTATGTAAAATTTTGTGTTAATGTGCATTTTCTACCACTTACTAAGTTTTCGAAGTATCTGCTCACCAGAATAGATTAAGCATCACGGGATCATTCAGAATCCTGGTGGGGGAGGATTCTGTTCATTCATTATTCACATCGGGCCAACCTCTATCCCATTATACACTCTGCCCATTTCTACTACTAACTTCTTTTATTGACCCATCTCCCTGTTGGGTATGCTGTGCTTCCTTGAGAGCAAACTCTAAAGTATTTTTCCTCAGTAAAGCTTTCAGTGACTGTCTTTAACCTAGATCAACTTTATCTGATTTCTGAATTCTTACTGTATGTAGAATCTGGGGAAATCAGAAAATGTACGCATGTGTGTGTGTGTGTGTGCCATAGATGTTTCATATAGGAAATTTCTCCATGCATATTATAATATACATCACATATCTTTACCTATATCTTAATTATTGCTGGGGATCCAATAGCTCATCAAAATCAGGGATAAGTCATACTTTTTGTGTAGCTCTATGACTAAAACTACCCTTGCTTGCTTAATTCCTACTAGGAGTTATCAGTAACTCATAACCCATAGAAATGCCTATAGTTTCAGCATTCCTCTCTGTAGTCGAATTACCTTTCAATATATTTTTCTTCCCTGAAGTTAGAGACTATGGTACAACCTTAGGGCAAATATAAATTAGAGATGAATTTTTTGAAATATGAAATGTTCTACCAAATTATAAACTCTGTACCTAATCTGTACAATTTACCAGCAAATCCTACTGTCATTTTTCCCCCATCACCTGACCTATCTTTCCCAGGGTATGACTCTTGCCCTAGTCTTACTCTGATCACTGCAACAACCTCCTGTCCAGCCTCTCCATTTCTGCCTCTGCTCCCTTGCAGGTCTATTTCACAGAGCAATAAAAGTGAATCTTTTAAACTGTGAATCAGATCATGACACCCTTCTCCTCCAACTTTCCCCATGACCTCCTATCTTAGAATTAAAAAATAGAGTCTTTAAAATGGTCCCTAAGACCCCGGTTATTCAGCTGCTCATACTTCACTTTGGGTAAAACTGCTATGATTTCAACTTTCCTTCTGGTCTAGTCCACTTGAGCCAATGATTCCTAGCTGGTTCCTGAGCCCCTTAATCATAGTCCTTTCTCCAGGAATTTGTACTGTTATTGCCTCAGTACATTTCCCTCAGATCTCTTCTCACTACCGCCTGTTGGAGAGTCTTGCCCTGATCACCCTCCAAAATTAACACATACACAGAGTACCTCCAACTCATTTTCCCTGCAAACCTATTTTTCTCCTAACCTATCTCCATTTAATGTATTATATATTAACTTATTATCTTTCGTTCTCCAACTAAAGGACAAATGTTTTTGCCTATTTTGTTCATTGCTGTGACCTCAGTGGCTAGAACACTGTCCAACACATACAAAGTGCTCAATACATTTTTGTTGAATGGTTGATCCGTATTAGCCAAATTTCCTTTGAGCAAAGGCAACCATCTGAAAATAGTTTAAAGAACAAAATTATTTTTTTAAAGACTTATGTATTTTAGAAAGAGAGAGTGTGTGTGCATGTACAGGGGGAGAGGCAGAGGGAGAAGAAAAGAATCTCAAGAAGACTCCACACTGAGTGTCGAGCCCCACTCAGGGCTCGATCTCATGACCCTGAGATCATGACCTGAGCTGAAATCAGAAGTTGGATGCTTAGCCAATGGAACCATCCAGTGCCCCAAGAATAAAATTAATAAAATGTATCTGCAGAGGGCGCCTGGGTGGCTCAGTGGGTTAAGCCGCTGCCTTCGGCTCAGGTCATGATCCCAGGTCCTGGGTTCGAGCCCCACATCGGGCTTTCTGCTCAGCAGGGAGCCTGCTTCCTCCTCTCTCTCTGCCTGCTTCTTTGCCTACTTGTGATTTCTCTCTGTCAAATAAATAAATAAAATCTTTAAAAAAAAATGTATCTGCAGAATAAAGATTAGGAGGCAAAACACCAAAAATGTCCACAATATGGTCAGTGATTTGCCATTTCCTAAATTTCTTTAATGGATAAATAGAGAAAAAAATGAGGAGGAGGCAAAGAGGAGGAATTGTTTAAAGTACCAGTGAGATAGATCATCTGGATTTTTTTTTAAGATTTTATTTATTTATTTATTTGACAGAGAGAGAGAGAGCGAGAGATCACAAGTAGGCAGAGAGTCAGGCAGAGAGAGAGGGAGAAGAAGGCTCCCTGCTGAGCAGAGAGCCTCATGTGGGACTCAATCCCAGGACCCTGAGATCATGACCTGAGCTGAAGGCAGAGGCTTAACCCACTGAACCACCCAGGAGCCCCTCATCTAAAAATTTTTGAGACTAAAAATCTACTCTGGAGACTACTGCTCAGAGGTAGTGGGAAATGGATACTACCTTTGCTGTCTAACATACCAAAAGAGGCCATTCCTTCTGACAATTAATTTTTTATTTGCTTATCATCTACCATTATCACCCATTTGGAAGAGAGTTTTGGTGCTCCTCCCGAATCCTCTTAGACCCCTACAGTTTTGTGCATCCTATGTCCACCAGTGTGCTTTCACTCCCAGCAGCAAGGGACCATACCTCTTTTTGAGAGGATGGACCTCAGGAGGCCAGAACTCTTAGCCTGCACACACAAAGAACCAGAACCGCCTGGGAATTGAGGTTCCAGCAATGACAGCTGCCTTCGCCAGTGTCAGAGCTGCAGAGGAACAAAGATTCCAGCTCTCCTGTCTCCTGGTCATGCATGAGAGCCCTGAGGTATAGCCACATGTCTTTTCATCTTCCCCACATGAATGAGGCCAAGTTCTTCCCTCTAGTTCTGCCTCTTTCCCTATCGGGCCTCACTGTCCCACGGCCCTGCCAGTCTTCCTGGTAACGCCTCCTCCCATCACTTTCACATATATCCTTATTTCAGGAGTTGCTCCTGGAAAACCCAGCCTAAGACAACTGATACCAGAAATGATCCTTGAGATCGACACCCACCGTAGGTTTCTAGAGTTGGGTGATTCACTAGCTAGAAGGCAATAGGAATCCCATTGTTTATGGTAAATAGAGTGACAAAAACCTGGGACCATTGGTAAAACTTCCATGTGCAGTAAATTGGATGGGATGCAATGGAAAGGGTGTATAGTGATTGTACAATATCTCTATATCTCTAGCATTTTATATGTATGGTAGTGAAGCTAATTATTATAAAAACTGTGGGGATCAAAGTTATTATTAAGTGTCACTAGTGGAGAAAGAGAATTGCAAATTTAGGTGAGCCAATTACCAATTCGAAACAGAGTGTGAAAGCCCCGTCTTCTCCATAGCAGCATATTTAAGGGGATCATCACATCTGGAGCTGCAGGGAGGACTGCTGAAGCCAGGACCAGAACCTGACAGTGAGAGTAACAAAGCTGCAAAGAAGGTTGATTTGTACCTAGGCAAGTTCTTATGCTAAAAGTAAGATTGTGATAAAGAAGGAATGGGATCCTGAGACTTGGAACAGAGATACCTGGGATGCATACAAAATCATTGAACTCCCAGTGCCCTTAATCCCCTGGGCCTGAAAATGTGACTCAATTCATCCAACTGGAGGACTACAGGTTCCTCTTGTTGAAGACTGTATAGAACTCTCCACTGAGACCAACGCTTTGTAAAATTATACTTGTCCCTCAAGATGAGTCAATTCCTCTCTTCCTATCTACTAGACCAACATGATTTTATTGGCAAAGTATAGCCTCTGCAAAGGGAAGAAAAGCATTATTCACTCAAGAACATACAAAATCTGGCTAATAGGTACTGAAAGGAGCCAAAAGAATATACCTGGAAATGGACATTGAAAGTCCTGGAATGGAAAAGATTTTAAGGCTCAGTAGGGGGGAATTTCTCGCTATGGGGCACACTCTTATAACTTAAAACCCCAGCAGGGGTACTTACAGTCAATATATTTTGTTTAGTTTGTTCCTAGAAGCTTTGAAAAACCAGTGACTCATATTAATTAAGGTAGAAATACCAGAGCGTCTTTGGTAGAGTTTGAAAAAGAGATCAGCAGGCTCAAAGAAGTGGACGAGCTAGTTATGTAAAACCTAAAACTCTACCAGGAGACCATGTTCCCTGGGAAACACCAGAAGACACTCCTCTTACTAAGTGTCAAAGAATGTACTAGTGAGAAGGACACTGGTGTTGTCAAGAAGTTTATTGGTAATTGTTCTTAGTAGGATTGAAGGTAGGGATGCTGTTATGAAATTGATTTTCTTGTCTCAGTTGGAAGGGTAGGATTTGAAGAGCAGAGACCAGATAGTACCACTTAATCACCAGAGGCAGGGGAACAGCTACCATAACAGGCATCAAAGCTGCCTGCCAGATACTTCAAAGCAAGTATCTGTAGCGATATCTAATAAACCAAGTTGTTTCTAGGACGAGACAGATGAACAGAGAACAAGGGCATTACCTGATAATATATAATTTAAAAAATGTTTTTAATGAAGAACAGATTAACAGAAGACTAATGTCATGTGCACTAATGGACGAATGAAGGCCCTTTCCCAGTTTCCAGAATTGACCCAGTTTTCAGACAGACCCCATTATTTAAAGGAAAGTTCAAGTCCACCTGAAGAAGAATCCTGCAATCCACAGCAAGGATATGCAATATTGGTCTTTTCTGTCTTCCCTGAAGAATACTGTGAATATTTATACAAATAACTTTACACTAGGAAACAGGGAATATCCATATCTGCCTTGTACTTTTAGCTACAGGATCCAAGCTAACATTGATACCATAAGTTTCCAAAACATCATCATGGAACCCTTATAACAGTGGGTACATCATGTAGCAGTCAGATGATAATGGAGTCCTGACCCAAGTCTATCTCACAGTGTGTCCCCTGGCCCCACACCTCTGGCCAGTGACATATCCATGGGTCTACTATGCTAGTACTGAGGTGGCTAAGGATAGAGGCTTCATGATGTCTACAGAATGAGACATCATATCTACAGGTTGTTTATCTCAAGCTCTGCAGTGGATGCTATCCAGTGGTTATCAACTTGCAGGATAAATTTTTACACACTTTGTGTCCATTCTCACAGATCTATCCACATGCTTCTTCCCCAGATTTCCTTAATCTGCCCTAATTTTTTGTTCTAATCTTCTTCTTTTTTATTATTTATTTGAGAGAGAGAGAGAGAGAGATCACAAGCAGTGGGGGGGGGGGCAGAGGAAGAGGGAGGAGAAGCAGACTCCCCCCACTGAGCAGGGAGCCTGACACAGGGCTTGGTCCCAGGACCCCAAGATCATGACCTGAGCCAAAGGCAGACACTTAATTGACTGAGCCACCCAGGCGCCCCTTGCCCTAATCTTCTAATTTTGCTGCATCCAGTTCACCTAGAAAAGACTGGGGAAGATTAAGGAAACACTACATGTTCTTTCTATCCTAGTACTAGCACAGTAGACCCAGCTGCCATCATAGCAGAGGTGGAAGCTCTTCATGGACCCAACAGCTTGGGCTATCTCACCAAGGCTGATACAATGACTGATGTTGTTGAACATCCAACCAATCAGCAGCAGAAACAGATAGTAAACCCTCACTATGGCACCATCGCATACAGAGACCAAGCACCTACCTGGAGATGAGTTTATCAGGCCAGACCCATTCTACATTCTAGGCATGGTTTTGCCTCTCCAGCCCATAGCCTGCAGCATGAGGAGTCAATTTAACATTCAGTATACATAGACCTGAGTGGTATACTTAGTAATCTGGAGAAGACATTTTTGGTACCCTACCATATCCCCTCTGATCTTTTTACCATGTTCATACTCACAGATATCTAGATGTACTCTTATTCTCAATATCAACTGCCTGAACCCTTTTCATGCTTCATGAACTTACTCTGCCCACCTTTCGTGGGAGATCTGGAAGTGCGTTAGAACTAACATTCTCCCTGGAGCAGCTTCCTTGCTCCAAGTTCAGGGCAGCTCTCAGCTGTGACCTACTATCTCCAGAACTCCCCTGTGGAACTGATCCAGAGTTACCCTGTGTATGACCTTCATTGATACCACCCACTTACTAGGCCTCCTTCCTCCTCATTCTATCTTCCCACTCCATTTAATTTTTTTTTCCAGGAACAGTCCCTAATAAGTCACTTTATATGAATTGTTGTCTTGATTGTTTCACTATAGCTATGACTCCACACCCAGCACAGGGTCTAGAACACAGTAAGAAGTCAGTAAACATTTGCTGACAAACAGTTGGTCATTGGGATTTAGCAAGTGTCTCAATAGAACAGTGCATCTCACTTGCAGCAGTTGTAAAAAAAAAGGATGTGATTTGTGGGTACTTGTCTGGGGTACCTACCCTCCAAAAATGCAAAAAATTACTATGTCACCATCAATCACAGAGCTCTATTTCTGGGACTTTTGTGCAGGTCAAATCAAATTTTGGTCTCTGAGGTACTCTATTAAATAGAGTAAGTCACAAGTAAATACTTTAGCTCAGAATTATGTAGGGCCATGATAAATGTGAATGTGATAGAACACATGTTTGAAAAAGCATCTAGAAAGAGGAGAAGGCCCTGAATGTGAAAGTAGATCAAAGGCAATTCTTGTCTCCTTTAAAATTTACTTCAGAATCAAACTTTATTTGCAAATGATTATATCTTCAACTAGAAATTTCTTGTAGCTTAAAGAGTCCTTGTATTAGTCAGAGTTCCCCAGAGGACATAGAACAGGAGAGAGATAGATTATTTCTGAGGAATTGGATCATATGTTTATGGAAGCAGAGAAGTCCCACGATCTGCTGTCTGTAAACTGGAGACCAGTCTAGTCTCAAGGCCTGAATCTCCACCATGAGAGCGAATGGAGTAAATCCCAATCTGAGGGCAGAAGACCCATGTCCCAGCTGAACAGGTATATAGGGAACAATCCTCCATTTTTTATCTTATTTAGGTCCTCAACAAATTGGCTGATAGGCATCCGCATTGAAGAGGGCAATGTATTTTACTGAGCCCACTGATTCACATGCTAGTCACATCCAGAAACATCCTCACAGACACACCTAAAAATGTTGCTTAATCTGGGCACCCCATGGCTCAGTCGAGTTGATAGATATAATTAACCATCACAACCCCAAAAGACTGAAGAAAAATTGAACTCCTAAGCCACCCTGGAACTAGAGAAAAATAGTAGTTTGCACTATATCCAACATTGGCTCTTCAAACAAGCCTGGATCTTTTGATTGTTAACAGAGGGCTCTTCAGAACTGTTCGTGTCTTCTGAAGATACTCTACTAGAGCGGACTCCACAGGATAGTGTAATCACTTGGCCATTTCAACTACTGGATATTTTACACATGACTCTAAGACCACAAAAAGTGAGTGTTGTAGCTTTAGATTCCCAAGTCTTGGCTCTGTGTACAGAGCCCACCCCCACACACCTCCACCCTCAAGGTAAAAGCACCAATATGTACAGTCCATATTAAAAAACAGCAAATCATGCCAAGTCTACCTTCAAATAAAAATCCCACATCTGACTGCTAACCACTTCCTCCGCCAATACAATTTGGATCAAAGCTGCCATTATTCCTCTTCGAATTGTTGTAATACTTTCTATCTTCCTGTTTCTACCCTTGAACCCATATAGTATAATCTCAACTCAGCAGCCAGGATGTCCTCTTAAACTATGTCTGAGAATGTCATTCCACAGCTGAAAATCCTCATTCAGAGGATTCCATTCAGCTCATCCAGAGTAAAATCCAAGGCATGTGCTAGGTTTCCAGGCTTTTTGTGATCTGCTTTCCACATACTTCCTCTCTAACTTCTCCCAGGATCCTTTCACTCAGCCTGCTCTCTCTAAGCCATGTTGACCTCCTTCCTAGTCCTTGAACACACTGTTTTTCTGCCTTTGACCACTGAACTTGTAGTTTCTATCCTAAATTCTCTACCTGCCCCTTCCTATAGCTGACCCCTGACTTCCATCTGGCCTTTCAGGTCTTCTCTAAACAAAATGGCAACACACATCCCCCCACCCCACCCAGTGCCCCTAGCCCTTTTCACCTAGCACTGCCTATACCCCTCAGTTCATTTTCTTTTTCTCTGTATCCCTTATCACCATCTGCCATTACACATTTACTTGTTTGTATGTTTACAGCCTGTACCACTTGCCCCTAAATTCCTTGAGGGCAAGGGTTTTGCCACTTTTATTTATTTCCATGTTCCTAGGTCCTTGATGGCCAGACACATTGTACATACTTAATATTTATTCGCTGAATTTAAAAAAAATCTCTAAACAAAGTTATTGCCTCCATCTCAATATCATTTAGACAAACCCTCTACTGCCCCTTTATACACACTGCTGTGTGAGCGAGCCCAGTTGCATCCATTTAGGTATCTCTGTGTCCTGAAATGTTCCATTTTCCCCATGCTTTAAATATTTTTTTTGTCTTCACAGCCATCAAATATTAACAATCCCTCATGTCCTCAGGGAACCACCTTTCTCCTCATTTGACTACACTGCCTTGCACATAAAAAAGCTCAATTACTAGATGTTAAATGACTGAAGGTGGCAGTTTGCCAGACTGTGCTAATGAAACAGCCCTCCTGTCCCTCCAAGGCAGTATGCACATTTTGACAGGGCCTTCCAGGAGACCTTGCACCAGTGCCTTAACACAAAGGTTATTGTTGAAAGTTATTGTTAAAAGAGGAGGCCAAGATAAGGTAGGATGTGTTTAGACCAGGGAAGGTGGTTTGGAGGGTGGCCCCACGTGTACTTCAAGGTCATTTATGACTATAACTCTCTGAATACCTTATTCAACAAAGAATGTGCTATTTGGCTTCTTACTTATCATGCTAATGGAGAACCAATTTGTAACAAACAGCAATGAATACATTCTGAAAAATGGTGTAAACCTGAAAACATTTACCCTCTTGCCCTCCATGTACAAATGTTCACCTGATCCAAAGAAGTAGCTCCAAGAACAGAGGTTATAAACATTTACTCGGAAAGCAAGCACACGATGTCTGGCTAATTTTTACAGAAACACATGCTTCTGATTCCAAGCCTTCTATCCAATGTGTGCAAAGCCTACTGCAAAATAAAGAATATGTCATAATAAGGAGGTTCCGGGAGGAAAATTCTGAAATATGCCTCAGTGCAGAAGTACACACTATATTAATTCTAGAGATCTGCTTTACAAGATTGTGCCTATAGTTAACAATACCGTATTGCTGTCAATACATAAAATTGACAGTACATAAAAGTGACAACATAAGATGTTGTCAGGTGGGTAGATCTGATGTTATTTTTATCACAGTAATGAAAAAAAAAAGGCCATACTATCGTGGGTCCACGTATGTATATGATTCATTAATAATGGTGATTTATGTTGATTAGAAATTCTCAAAAACCAAATAGTAAGTACTTTTGTCATTGCAACTTTATCAGAGAACGAAAAGTGGATTCTCAACCAGCTCTTGGTATTGCACTGGGAACTATAAATTCCAGACTGAAAAAGTATCTAATATACAGAAAATGGGAAGAATAAGGTAAGAATGGCAAGTAACTGCTGAAGAGGGATCTCAAAACTGCTTTGACCTGAAAAACACTTCAAACACAAAACAAGTGATTTATAAACTGAAACACAGATATAAAAATATATTCGGGTCATCTGTTTTCCTAGATCTTTCTGACAACAGTGCCATCTGGAGACTCGGTTTGACCAAGGACATGAGATCTTAAGGAAAGTTAAGACACTGAAAAGGTTGCTGATGAAGTCATTCTGTTTTTCCTGTTACTCCTATGCTGTTTGTCACTGTAGCAAAGAGACAACTGAAAAATCTGAAAACTGAAAAATTTGAAAACTGAAATTTTTTTAACCTAAATATGTAAAGTTACAAAAGAGAAAATAAACTCTGTAATATCACAGTGTGAATTACAGAGAAGTTAATTTGTAAGTTGTTCATCCAGAGAGTGTTATTATTTTAGGAAATTCAAGAAAATAGTAATATACCGCAATCCTTCATGAGAATGCCAGTATTCACAAAAGTGTTAGTTTATAAATTTGAAATACAAGATGGTCTTCCAACCCTTAAAATGGACAATTCAAGTAGGATCAAAAGACCTGAGAAGTAGAGAGCAAACATAACTCAAGTTTCCATAGGCTTTCCTCCACCTGCTCATGTGGTACCTCAACAGCCTCTGAATTTTCTCCCCAGGGGAACTGTGAAGTCCCATGAAAGGTCTCGCAAATGTTTACAGAGACTCTGATAAGCACCCCCTGGATGACAATACCACATCTTGTCGGTGCCCGTGCTCCAACTGGGCATGATGCTGCCTCTACTGTGAATAGCTCCCAAAAGTCATCTCTTGTTTTGCTCATCTTCTCAGCAACTTCTACACTGTCTGGCAGGTGTGGCTGCCATTTTTCAGCAGGTGACACTGGGCATCACCACCACTGACCGTGTGAGATCCTTAAAATGTAATACCAAAGTATTGCAGGGTGGTAAAGAGGAAAAGATGTCTTCCCCTTCCTTCCTACTCTAAGACAGATATAAAAGCATGATTGTTTTTTGTTCAGACCTTCCAGAAAAGTCCTTCACATAAAAGTTTTCAGTCTTTCTTTGTTGCTGTTTTAAGAAACAAAGTCATTTATTCTGACAAGCGCCACTACTGAAATAGCGACTTCAATACCTATATGACAGTAATATATTTTTAAATTCACATGTAGACACAGACAGATACACAAAAATACACAGTTTTATGGGCTACAGTAGAATTCTTTGTTCTCCCTATGAGCATTTTGGAATTAGTATGCTTATTACAATAGCATACAAAAGACACAATACGGGTGTTCAAATCAATTATGCACAAAGTTGCTATGGACTGGGTTTCCAGGTAGAAGACATATGATATTTTTCCTTTTTTTTTTTTTTTTATTATATAAGTTTCAGGTTTACAACTTTATAGTTCGATGTCTGCATACACTACAAATTGATTATCACCAAAAGTCTAGCTATCATACATGACCCTGCAATTGACCCCCCCTTATTATCCCTTTCTCTTTTTTTAAGATTTTATTTATTTATTTGAGAGAAAGAGAGAGAGAGAATAGGGGCAAGTGGCAGAGGCTGACAGAGATAATCCCAAGTAGTCTCTGAGTTGGGAGCCCAACAGCTACGGAGTGTGGCTGGATCCCCCAACCCTGAGATCATGGCCCAAGTTGAAGTCAAGAGTCAGACGCCCAACCAACTGAGCCACTCAGGCTCCTATCACTTTTACCCCTGTCACCCAGCCCCCAATCCCCATCTCCTCTGGTAACTACCCTCACCTGTTCTCTGTGTCTATGAGTTTGTTTTCATTTTGTTTGTTTATTCCTTTTTTGGTTTTCTTTTTAGACTCCACATAGTGAAATCATGAAGTGATACAGTGTTTGTCTTTCTTCTTCTGACTTATTTCACTTAGCATAATACCCTCAAAGTCCAACCATGTCACTGCAAATGGTAAGATTTCATTCCTTTTATGGCTGAGTAGTAATCCATTTAAAATCTTCTTTATCTATTCAACCATCGATGGACATTTGGGTTCTTTCTACATCTTGGTCGTTGTAAATGATGCTGCAACGAACATAGGGGTGCAAATATCTTTTCAAATTAGTGTTTCTGTTCTTCTAATAAATTCCCAGTAGTGGGATAGCTAGAGCATATGGTAGTTCTATTCTTCATTTTTTGAGGCATCTCCATAATGCTTTCCATAGTGGCTGCACCAATTTACATTCCCACCAACAGTGCATGAGCATTCTTTTCCTCCATATCCTCTCTGACACTTGCTGTTTCTTATCTTTTTGCTACTAGCCTTTTTGACAGGTACAAGATGATATTTCATTGTGGTTTTGATTTGTATTTTCCTGATATTAGTGATCTGACCATCTTTTCATGGGCCTGTTGGCCATCTATATGTCTTTGTTCAAGAAATGTCTATTCAGATACTCTGCCCATTTTTTTAACTTCATGGTTTGTTTTGTTTTTGTTGTTGAATTGTATGAGCTCTTTACACAGTTTGTGAATATATGATTTTCCACTATATGATTTGCAAATATCTTCTCCCATTCAGTAGGTTGCCTTGTCATTTTGATGATGTCTTCCTTTGCTGTGCAGAAGCTTTTTAGTTTGAGGTACTTCCACTTATTTTATTTTATTATTTTTTTTGTTTTTGTTTTTGTTTCCTTTGGAGTTGGAGCCACAAAAACATTTCCAAACTGATGTCAAGGAGCTTACTGCATATGTTTTCTTCCAGGAATTTTATGGTTTCAAAACTTACATTCTAATCTATTTTGAGTAAATTTTTATATATGATGGTATAAGGTAGTTACATTATTTTGCATGCCACTGACCAATATTTCCTACACCATTTATGGAAGAAACTGTCCTTACTACATTGTATGTTCTTGGCTCTTTTGTTGTAAACTAGTTGTCCACATATGTGTGGATTTATTTCTGGGCTATTGACTTTGTTTCACTGATCTCTGTGTTTGTTTTTGTACCAGTATCATAGTGTTTTGATTACTATTGCTTTGTAGTACAGTTTGAAATCAGAGAGGTGATACCTCCAATTTTGTTCTTTCTCTAGATTGCTTTGGCTATTTGAAATCTTTTATGGTTCCATACACATTTTAAAGCTATTGGATCTAGTTCTGTGAAGTATGCCGTTAGGATTTTGATAGGAAGTGTGTTGAAAGTTACAGATTGCTTTGGGTAGTATGGATTCTTCTATCCTATTCTATTCTTCTTCAAATAGAATTCTTCTATTTGTTCTAAGAGCACAGAATACCCTGCTATTTATTTGTGTCTTCAGTTTCTTTAATCAATTTTTTGTGGGTTTCAGTGTACAGGTCTTTCACCTTCTTGGTTAAATTTATTTCTAGGTATTTTATTCTTTTTTATGCAGTTATAAAGGGAATTTTCTTAATATCTCTAATAGTTCAATATTAGTGTATAGAAATACAATAGATTTCTATACACTGATTTTTTATTTTACAGCTTTACTGAATTCATTTATTAGTTCTAACAGATTTTTCGTAGAATCTTTAGGTTTTTCTATATGGAGATGGTATCATGTCATTGGCAAATAGTGACAGTTTTACTTCTTCCTTCCTGATTTACCCAAAAGTTTCTCAGTCCCTTATTCAAATAGACCCTACACTCTGTAGCCATTTGTAATCTTTCTTACACAAGATCTTGGTTAAGAGTCTGGGGTCTGATCCAGAGAAAAAGTTAGGTAATAGATCCCACTGATACCAGAGCATTGAGCTGTCTGAAGGCTGCCATCAATTTAAGCAGTGCTGAATTCCATGTGGAAGCTCTAAAACTGACTTGAGCTATTCTGATGTTCTGGTTTTAACTTAAGTGCTGCCTTACACACCAAATGTCTCACGGAGATTTTAGTTAAAATAGCCTTTCTGATTTAATTTCTTTTGTTTACCTTTCTTTTTAACACCTCCCTCCTTTGGATATATTCATTGGCTCATGTGGCATGGTTAGAGAACACATATTAGTGAGACAATCTGGCTCTTCTCCTCACTGCTTATCCCTATTTTTATCCCCCATTCCCAACTGAGACCTTCTATCCAGCCAGCTTCCACGTTTTACGCCTTCTTTGTCCTGGAGCAAAGGTTCTTTTTATTTCCAAAGGGCTCCTATGGCTCTTACTTGAGTATCCTGTACCAGACCTCCAGGCACCAGCAATGTGCAAAGGTCAGATTCAAGCTGAGCCCTCAGTGAAACAGGATTGAGATATTATGTGAAACACAGAATCCCTTAAAACAAAGATCCGATGGATTAAATTCAAAGAAATGTTTGAAGATTACAGGTTCTGGGTACATTGGGGCTTTCTGAGGATTATAAAGTCATGTTGCTTTATATAATAAACAATCAGATCTATCCAGAGATTATCATACCAAATCTGACTAAATGTTGAGCAGCCTATCAAAGGGAGAAGAACAGGAAAAGGCAGGAAGCTAATATTGGGATATGTGGGTTCTGTTTCCGTCAAGGCCACTAAGAAGTTCTGAACTTGAGCAGGGCACTTACTCACACTTCCTGGTCCTCATTTATCACATGAAAGGGCTGGACTGAGTGCTGAGTGATTGTCAAGGACTTTTTCAGTTGTAACAATTTATTTCAGTAATAATATATGGTTCTCTAAGCAACCTAGAAAAGAAGGCTGGTCATAAATAAATGAAACAGAGCTGTGCCTCAGTTGGTAAAATGATTGTACCCAGCAGGGGATTTGGGCAAAAGGAAAGTGGTTTCAGAGCTGACAATAAGGGCGGAGGGGTGGGGGGGGTGGATGCTAGGCAGCAGGAAAGCCAGGGAACTTCCAGTTCAGTGCAAGATTTATAGTGATAACATGACAACTGGCACACTGTTCAAACAATGGTATTTCAAATCAGATAAAAGCACTTTCACAGAACTCCAAAATACCATATATATGTTAAAATTCACTTCATAGATAACGTTACAAGTGTGTTCTTTGAGATTAAAGTGCAGTTTACAGCGATTCCAGTTAATTTTAAGAAAGAACATATCTGACTTCATGCAGTTTCCTATTTGGTATAGGACATCCATTTATAAAATGTCACCTTTTAGGCAATGGATTTTTTCACTTAATTCCAGTGAATGCCAACTGTATCAGCAACTGCCAAAAACAACCCTTCCCAGCCTTTTATGTGTAGAAAACCAGCAGTTTAAGCACAGGAGAATCAGCACTTGAAAGCGGTAATACTTTGGGAGTTATGTGGAAGAAAAAATAAACTTCTTGAGATTTGTGGAGGGAAAAGGTACACACAGACACACACACATGCACCCATACACACACACACGCACGCACACACACACAGTCCACATTCTGAGTCTTCTTGACAGATGTTTTACTAAGGCTCAAGCAAGGGTTATTTGAGCCAGAAGAAAATAAAATTAGTCAAAGAGCTGGCAGGGCTGATAATTAGCTGTGTATAAGATTAAACCTTAAAAAGGCACAGTAAGAGAAGTGTTTAGATTTACAGTGGCACATATATAACCATCAAAATTGGGAAGTCCAGACGCAATGGTAATTTATGTGGTTTTGGTTTGTCTCTACTATTCAGCATTCTTTATAGTCTAAGAAGGAAAATTGGGATTCAAATGTGAATTTCATGTTTTGTGGCACCTTATTAAAATTATAATGAAAATTTCAATTCCTCCACTCGGAACTTCAGCATATAATGAATTGCATAAAAAGAAAAGTACAGGGGAGAAAAAGTACAGTTCAGTGTGATAAAGTAGAAAGAGTATCAAGCTAGGAGTCAGAAGACCAGGATTCTATTCCCAGCTCTGCTAATAACGGGCTGTCTGATTCAGGGCACATCGTTTTATTTCTCTGAGCCTCAGTTTTCGCATTTGTAAAAGGTGGGGACTGGTTCTGATGAATACAATTCTGCTATCACTAATGTCAGACCTTGAAGTACTTTCTGTGCCAGGAGAGTCACTAAGCCAATTATCAAACACTCTTGTATAATAGAAAACAGCATTTCATTAAATCCATCCCCTCCCATGAGGTCTGAAGTACACAGAAGAACCCAAACACTTGGTATATCATGCATCTAGTTGATCACAATGTATCTGTAGAATATCCCTTTTCTGACATTTAAGAAAGGTCAAAATTCTAAAGAGCTTAATAGGAATGTTAATGCCCTTTAAAATGGTATGGCCAGTTGGTTATGTTGAATCATTCAAAGGTCCCTGAGACTGTGAAAAATGAATGACATTGACCTTGAACATCTACTCTACTCTTGTCCAGAGAGTAGGGGTAAGAGAAAGGGAACAATACTGCTAATCTGTCAAGAAATTATATAATCGCTATTAGTAATACATATATGAAGTGTTCTGTTCATATCTTCTTACCGATATTTATGTCCTGATAGGCAATTTTATTACACTGAAAGATTTCTGTGCAATATTTCAGTAGTTTTCTACTCAGGTGCTGAGATGCAGTGTAATTATGATAAACATCAGCTAGCATGCCACCTGTCTGCATATTACAAATGGAAAGGCAGAGATGCAATTAGACATTTGGCTGCACAAAAGTGAGTGCTGGATTAATACAGTTTTACTTTTAGGAGTTTTATTTTATTCTTATTTTGAGAAAATCATTGTTTAGCCTCTTCACCCAGATTCTCATCCCTTTCATTCAGGTCTGTAAAAATCCTCATCCATTTAGAAATACTGGACATCATGTATCCTATTAACTCATAATCAGCAAGGTATATTAGGTAATTTTTTAATGAATGTATATTTAGCTTATCTTTGCTGAATATTTTGATAACAAAAGAGAATTTTATAATGCCATTTTATAGTTTTCATATCCCAATGTGATAGGCCACTAATATTCAGAGAAGCTAAAATCCTAGTTTCTTACTCCTGAATTCCATCCCTATTCTCACTTCATAAAAAGCAAATCAAAACCAATTGATGGTATATTCCTGTCTAGAGTCTGAGAAGAAGTCACTGAAGCAATAAATTACTTAACCTGATGTAGATAAATATAGAAGAACTTCAACTTTGTCATTATTTAAATGCTAAGAATTAAAGGTTTTAATATTCACTTCTACAATCCTCCTACAAATGTTTTTTTAGATTTATTTATTTATTTTACAGAGAGAGAACACATGCAGGGGGAGTGGTAGAGAGAGGCAGAAGGAGAAGCAGTCTCCCCATTGAGCAAGGAGCTGGATGCAGGATTCAATCTCAGAACCCTGGGATCATGACCTGAGCCGAAAGCAGATGCTTAACTGACTGAGCTACCCAGGCATCCTTACAAACCTCCTACAAATTGTCAAAGAAAAGTATTTAATGTATCAAAACATTTTTATAGGGAACTGACTAGAGGTGATGGGGTGAAGTAGGGTTAAATAGCAATATATCCAAATTTATTGAGGAATAATTGACAAATATAATTATATATATTTAAAGTATACAGTGTGATGACTTGACATACATAGACATTGTGCAATGATTACCATGGTCAAGATAATTGATATATCCAATACATCCATCATTGACTCTTTGTGCATGAATGCGTGATGAAGTTTAGGATGTTCTCTCGACAACTTTCAAGTACACAATACTATATTGTTAGTTATATCACAATGCTGTACATTAGATTCTCAGAACTTATCCTTATAACTCAAAATTTGGACCCTTTGACCTTCACCCCCTCAGACCCTGGCAACAACCATTCTATTCTTTGTGAAATAAAAGATTTTCATTCCAATGGATTAAGGCTCTATTACATGCCCACTATAATATCCTTCTTCAAGCTAGTGAGATTTCCTGCTTTAATCTACATATATTTAGTTAATAGTACATGAATGAGTATTGGAAATAAATACAATTTTAGAACTCAAAGAGTTGTTCAGGGATCCATTCACATGGTCAAGAATTCAGAAGCCAAACCTAACAACATAGATTAGAAAGTATGAACCAATGACTTTGGTACAACACTGCTTGTATTTTAATCTGGCCCTACCACTTACTAGCATGAGGAATTTGGCAAGATTAGGAAAACCTCACTGTGCCTCTGTTAATTCACCGGTAAAATGCGACAAAAGTGCATCATAATATTGATATGAATGTTTCATGGAGTAGCACAAGTAAAGGATGGGAAAAGCACTAAGAACTTAATGATAAGCACTGATAAGAATTGATGATGAACACGATTATTACATATTTGCTACTATTCTGTATTCCTGTAACAAAAGTGAAAACTTAAGGATTTAGCTGTCCCGATTCACTGCAGCCTATGGCCAACTTATGTGGCTTTGAGAATGTCAAAAACCTGGACATACAACATACATGAGAACTGGTAACCTTCCTGTACTGCCTTATTAAGCTGGGCTTTTAAATAGCAGAGTAGCCTGGCTTTGCCCCTGGCCCACAGCATGGGAATTATGTTCTAATCCAAGTCAGCACAATACTAACACCTGGATAAAAGGTTTTAAACAAACGATTTAAGCCATCAATCTTGAAACCTATTGGTGTATTTTTTAATGGAAAATAGAGATGATTGTTTTATTCATCCCAATGATTATTGTTCCAATGATTATAGTTCTGCAGTGTTTAAGTATCCGTACCTATTAAATGAAAGGAACACTATATGAAGTACTTTACTAGGGTTTACTTAGGGTTAAAGAAAGGTGATCCACAGTGATGGAGTTTGTGATGAAAAAAAAAAAAAAAAACCACCAATGCATGTATTTCTTTTTCTTTCTTTCTTTCTTTCTTTTTTTTTTTTTTTTTGGCTAAATTCACTAGTTTTCCTGTATTTTTACTTTCTCTCCAAACACACTGTGAAACTCAGTTAAAAGGCACAGAATAATGATTCCTGTGTCTCCTGCAAACCTTACTATTACCAGTTTTATTAACCCACATTCTTTACTTGAGCCTTTGGGGGAAAAGTGATTCAAAAGAGTTCACGAATGACCTCTGAGTTCAGAACTATTGTGAGAAAACAAGTCCTGCTCCTTATCTCAGAAAGTCTGACCTCTCAACTTATAGTGCAATATATGTCCCTGGAGAGGGCATTGACAATCCCAAAGGCCTTCCCATCCAACCAGCCAATATCAACAAGAAGTGTTGACCTTTTCAGCACAGCGTTATTCAACTTTTCTTCACAGCTGTCAACAAGCCTGGACTGCAATTCTGACAGTTTTTAAGCAACCTATTTTCCCTGCCTTGCCGAATCAAATTGTGAGTGAAATTGCATTGAAGTCTGATATGTTCTTGTTACCCACATGTCATTTAAACTCTGCTCTATGTAATTCATATATTGTTCATGAAAGTTTACTGAAAACATTTGGAGGAAGAAAATGTTTTCAATTCTTATGTCTATGGAACTATTTTATTTTTAATGAAGCAATGAAGGTTAGGAGTGTTTTTCTTCTTTCACGAGTCCTCCCATGCCACAGAAATAAAAGATACACAGGTAGAAAGTAGCTGTTTACTCCTGTAAGTTTCCTCACTAAAACATATTATCTCTGTGGATAAGGCACTTTGCAGCTGGTTGAGTATCTAAGAAAACTAAGCAAATTTCTACATGTCACTAAGTGCAATTTGGGGCAGAGAGGCAGTAGTTTCATGAGCAGCATCTTAATAATTGAAAGAGCTGGTACAGACATCTAAAAACTCAAAGGGAATAAAATACCTGTTGTGTTCCTACTCTACAAACCAAAATTGCAAGGCTCAGCAAGGAGATTCCCACTAACACAGAGAATACTCCTGTAGGGAAAATGATTATGGAAATGCATTACATTATAATACAGTAAAAGCTAAATATGGGGTAAAATGATAGCTAATACTGATTTAATGTAATGCCAAGTACTGTTATAAGCATTTTACATGTGTTAAGTCATTTAATTTTCAAAACCCAAAGAAAAAATACTATTATAAGCACCATTTGAAAGATGAGAAATGGAAACAAAAGAAAGATTAAATAACTTTCCAAAAATAACTGCCAGCAAGGATCAGAAACAGAATTTGAGCCCAAGTTGTCTGATGCTCAAATCTTACTCTTCACCAAGGTGATAACTGGTAAATCACTAGGGCTATTGAACAAATACTGAAATTGGAAAGGGGTGGCCCATGTGCTTGTTTAACCAATGATTAGTGAGTACCCGTGATGTGTCATCTCCACTAGAGACTTCAGGGGCCAAGACACAATTCATTCTTGAGGTGATGGAAGTGTATATCAAGTACAGCTTTCATTACCAGGGTCCCTGAGGAGTTAATGAGCAGAAACCTCCTGTGAACCAGCACTGGGCATGTAGTATAGAGGAAAATCAAAGACTTACTACGTTAAGCCTTTTGGAAATTTGGGACACTCTATTACTCTTGCAAACAGCTTACCCAGGCATGGACATACTGCCTCACAATTAGGAGGGTTCATTCATGCTCACTGAGTCTGGTTTTGGAGGGGATTCAGGATGAGGATGATTTATCCAGGTGAAGACAGGACACAGAGAAAGGAAAAATTACAAGCAAAGGCCCAAAAGCAAAAAAAAAAAAAAAAAAAAGTATGAGGCTTTTAAGAATTTCAAGTGGTGGAGAGGTCCAAAGATATTCACATTAGAAGAAAAGGATAAAGTGCACAATTATTCACACAAAATTTCATGTTTAACAATTAACTCTTCTTATAATCCACTTCTAAAAGATGTGGTTAATAAAGAGTTCCAAATTACTTATTAGTTTATATATTTAGGGAGGCGAGAATTCTACCACTGAACCACCAATGCTAGTTTATATATTTAGGGATGTCAAAGAACTCTTAAATTCATTCATACAATGTTGGGGGCTTAATTCTATTTCACTGTTGTCTCAGAATGCCAACAAAATTTTGAAATCAGACTAACTCTCAACAGTCCCACAGATTGTTAGTGGTAGAGGGTCAACTAGCAAGACCTCCCAATTCCCAGAATTTTTGCTTCTTTCTCATTCCACTTTTTAATTTTATTTTAGGTTTGTAAGTGAGCTGGAGTAAGCTGATAGCATATTATTTTAAGGACAGATTAATAAATTACGAAAACATTCACTGAGTATATAATACAGATGGGACCAACTTCTCAATGCCCCATCACCGGGGGGCTTAGAGTTGCCAGCTACAGAACAATTGCCATCAGGTAAGGCTTTTGTTAAGTATTTGTCATCTTATGTGACAAGTCATGCCATTAAGGGAATTGCACTAATTATTTCTAAATTTTAGTTACATATTATACCCTTAGATAAAGGTACTTTTTGTCCACTTAAAGATAAATACTGACTACTCACTTTTTTATACATGGAGACCAATATTTCTTTCTCAGTTGATGGAAACCATCCATGAATTATGTAGAAAACACTGCCAGGGTAAACTACTTTGTTAAACAAACATTGCTTTGAAATGGCGTCACCCATGGAGAATTGTATTGGGAAGGTGTGATGGACATGTGTGCTTACATCAAAAGGGGAGATGTCGTAAAAATGCATTGAAAGGCAGTGAGATCTACTTAATCAGTACACTGAACTTAGAAGCAGAAAGTTTTGTTGAAATTTAAACTTGAAGGCGCCTGGGTGGCCCAGTTGTTAAGCATCTCTGCCTTTGGCTCTGGTCATGATCCCAGGGTGCTGGGATCGAGCCCAGCCTCTGGCTCCTTTCTTGGCAGGAAGCCTGCTTCCCTCTCTCACTGCCCCTGCTTATGTTCCTGCTCTCACTGTTTCTCTCTCTCTCTCTCTCTCTCTGTCAAATAAATAAATAAAATCTTAAAAAAAAGAAAGAAATTTAAACTTCGATCAGAATCTGGATCTACTTCTTATGTACAAATCCAGCCCTCTAATTGCCTACATTCTGCTATTGCCTTCCTGGAGAACTGGACAAGTGATAAGATATTGATGAAGGTTCTGAAAGATGAAAAAAACATGTTTTTTGTTAAATATGGTGAAAGTTTCTGTGTATATAAAAATTCTTTCTTCTTGTGTTTCTTGAGACTATCACTTATCCTCTTAGATAATGGAAAGCTGTTAGATATTACACTTTCTCCGTATGTTGCTATCAGTATTACTAATTTCCCTTCTTTTTACACCCATCCCCCAGAAACATACATGAATATATGCTACTTTTTGCATTTTTCACATCACAAAATAATTTTATTCAATCACGGCTCCTCTATAGAAGCTTCTTATAACAATCTCTAATTTTACCCATCTGGTCATGCAGTGTGCCTAAAAGCCCATACAGTTCATTTTTCATCACTTTGACAGATTCTCTTCAATTTCAGCTTTTTTCTCCTCAGTCAGCATTTCTTCTCACCCATGCATGAACATTATCCAGGGACAGAAGCTGTAACTATAGCCTATACAGAGCAGTCTTCGATTCTTTCTTGGGAGTGAGTTTGATATAAGTAAATTTAAAATGCTCATGTCTTTTAGCATAAAGTGTTAAATGATCCATTTCTGGCCATTCTACTTTCTGATCCAGTTTTTAAAGGCACATTGCTATGAAAAACAAAGTAAGTTCTTGAACAATGTGCCTCATTTCCTGGCATCTAAGTAGACAGAAAAAATTGAATGAAACTTCTTCAATTATATAAGAAGAAGAAGCCAAGTATCCCTGTCCATAAATTCTAAGATTTAAGATTGTTTATTGAAGGAAAAACCCATCTTCATCTTCTTTGTCCTTCTCTGCCCAGCTCCTTCCCCTTGAGACTGATGAATATAAGGCTGCATCTCCATGGACAGCTGGTTCGTGGTAGCTGACTTCTGACTGGGTTCAACCAATGGGTTTTAATGGCAAAATATCAGAGGAGAGGAGGAAAAAGAGGTCAAGGTATTTTGTCCCCATAACTACCCACTCTGGGCCAGTATTACAGCAGGGGTTACAACTTTCTAGGGGTTCACCTACTGTCTGTGGTTCCTTTTCTTTAGCTCCAGCTCCCACTGGACTCTGTTAATACCATTTCCTTTCCTTGGCTATTCAGAACTAAAGATGCTGACTGCTTTCTGCTGTTACGAATGTCTGGATATCTCAACACTCCTTATTGATACGTTCCCTTAAGTCCCTACACCCAAATACAAGTACTCTCTCCATTAAAATATCTTATACCACAAGAGTTAAGTTTTATTCTCCACTGAGACCTAGCTGCTATAACCAGTTTACTTGGTTATTATGTATCAGTGTCATTCTGGTGGAAGCTACTGCCAAAAAATTATCCTCAAAAAGAGTGAAGTAAAAGCCACATGTCTCTCAAAGAGATGTATGTACACCCAAGTTGATAGCAGCATTATTCACAATAACTATAGTGTGGAAGCAACCCAACTGTCCATCAATAGATGAATGGAAAAGCAAAATGTGGCACATACCTATAATGGAATATTATTCAGCCTTACAAAGGAAGGTAATTCTGACATATGCTACTACATGGATGGATCTTGAGGATATTATTTCACTGAGTGAAATAGCCAATCAAAAAAAGACAAACATTATATGATTCCATTAATATGAGGTACCTAGAATAGTCAAAATCACAGAAATAGAAAGTGGAATAGTTGTTTCCAGGGGCTGGGGGACAGGGGAATAGGAAGTTATTGCTTAATGTATAAAGAGTTTCAGTTTCACAAGATGAAAAGAATTCTGAAGATGAATGGTGGTGGTAGTTCCACAAAATTATGAATATATTTCATACCACTATACATTTACAAATAATTCATATGTATGTTTAAAAGTGGTTAACATAGGGGCACATGGATGTTTCAGTCAGTTAAGCGTCCAACTCTTGATTTCAGCTCAGGTGGTGATCTCAGAGTTGTGAGATCCAGCCCCACCATGGGCTCTGTGCTGGGTGTGGAACCTGCTTAAGATTCTCCACTCCCTCTCTCTCTGCCCCTACCCTCCTAAAAATAAATAAATAAAAATAAAATAAAAGTGGTTAACATAAATTTTATATTATGTGTATTTTACCACAATAAAGAAATTGAGAAAAATAATAGTAAAACTGATGGAGCATCATGAGAATTAAATAATCCATGTAAAGCTCTGAGCTTAGTGCCTAAAAAATAGTATATGCTCTTGGTCATAGTTGTTTTGCTGTCCTTGCTGTATTTATTCTATTTTAGCTTTAATATCATTGTGGTTAAAAAAAAATGAAAGTTTTAATAATGGTGTCATTTCCTTTTTATGCTGAAGAAAGCGATATGTGCAATGTTTTACCCTTCAGAACACTGTTTTGTTCAAATGTATTATTTCGTGTAGATCAATTTGTTAAGAGCATCGTGAATACAGTTTACATTATGACACTTCATTTATTTAAGTTGTTCTTGATATTTCATTACTATTTTATAATTTTCAACACACAGGTTCTGACCGGTTTTGTTAGAATTTGTATCTAGACTTGTTGTTGGTTCGTTTTTTTTTTTTTTCCTGAGTGATTGTAAATGGTGTTGATTTTTAAACTTTCATTCTCCACATTAAAAAAAAAAAGAGGTTGCTTCAAGTGACTGCTGCTCAGAAAATGCTATGGGAAGCATGAAGAAGGGTGTCTCTAAATAAGAATGATTAGAGGTTTCCACGGAGGAGGTCATATTTCAGCTGAGTTTTAGTAGACCAATAAAAGGTTGAAGAAGTCAGATTAAAGGTAGGAAAGATAGTTTAAGTCAGATAGAACATGGACAGACAAGAATCTAAGGCCTAGAATTATGCAGAGGAGTTAGCATGTCATTTCCTTTGTACTTTACTATGGTACTTTGTTCTGAGTTTTATTTCGTGGATTTAAAATAAAATAAAAATAATAGTTGTAAAGTATCAGTGTAAAGGCCTATATACTTTAGAGATAAATATGTAAGCAAATGCATTTCTTAAGCATAGAAGATGGAGGTAAGAAACATTTGTCATTCCTTTGACTGATCAACATCTAAAATCCCTTCCCTTTGTGGGGGAAATTCTTAGTCTTTTGAGTTTCAGAAGATTCAGCATTCCACTATAGAAACTTAAGATTTGTAAGTCTCCTTGTAAGTAGGTCAGTGTGGTCCAGACTTTGCTAAAGAGGTTCAATAGCTTGAACTTTGAACTGAAGTTTTGCAACACAGGAATTAGGAGATAAATGAGGAATCTATGATACAGAAAGCAGTAGGAACAAGGCCAAAATCCTGGGCAAGAAGCAAAAACTACTCAAATGTGAACAGATGATACCTTTCATAAAGGAAAAGAAAAAAGGATGACTGAGAGGTGAAACTAGGAACCCAGAGAACAGAGACAAAAGCCATGAAAAATTATTCCAGACTTCGAGACTTAATTAATCATCAAACATTTGCCTAGATGGATTTCAGAGTTCCTATCAATGACTCCCTTCTGCATCCCACCCCCTCCCTTTTTTAAATTTAATTTTTTCAGTGTTCCAAGATTCATTGTTTATGCACCACACCCAGTGCTCCATGCAATACATGTCCTCCTTAATACCCACCACCAGGCTCAGCCAACCCCCTACCCCTCTCCCCTCCAAAACCCTCAGTATGTTTCTCAGAGTTCACAGTCTCTCATGCTTCGTCTCCCCCTCTGATTTCCCCCAATTCACTTTTCCTTTCCTTCTCCTAATGTCCTTCATGTTATTCCTTATGCTCTATAAGTAAGTGAAATCATATGATAATTGACTTTCTCTGCTTGACTTATTTCACTCAGCATAATCTCCTCTAGTCCTGCCCATGTTGATACAAAAATTGGGTATTCATCCTTTCTGATGGAGGCATAATATTCCATTGTATGTATGGGCCATATCTTCTTTATCCGTTTCTCTGCTGAAGGGCCCCCTCCCTTTTTTAACAGTAAATTTTATAAAAAAAAAAAAATAACCTATGTCTGTTCCACCATTGTACATTGGAGGGGGAAAAGAGGAAGAGATAATTTGTCTCTTTAGTTTCACAGCTTTACAGATTGAACGGATACATACCTAAGGAACAGTATGTAAGGCACTACATTTGATGATGAATTCTATCCGTGCCTGGACATAATTTGGTAAGATTCTAGACTTTGAGATGATGATGTAATGAGAAGAAACTCTGGGAAATATCAGTTGGGATGGAATGTATTTGCATGTAGGATGGACTTGGATTATAGGGATCCAGACAATGAACTATGGAAGACACTCTCTAAGATGGCGCCCAGTATACTTTACCTTCTGATATACAAGCCCTAGTTTAATCTCCTCCATTTGAGTGTGGGCTTGACTTACTGACTCACAGAATATAGTGGAAGGTGTATACACACACACACACACACACAC